>NC_041385.1:435668847-435687909 GCF_002162155.2 Triticum dicoccoides | reverse complement strand
GGGATCAGGGTGGAAAGCGAGGCGCTTGGCGGGGGACTCCTTGCCGGTCCATGGGGAAGTATGTTGTAAAGAAGAGAGGGCACCATGGCGAAGGTGATATGGGCGTCATCAGGTTTTAATGGAGAGGGCTCTAGCGAGAAATGTCCCGCTACAGCGGGAAATCAGCGGGGAGGGAAGGGTCCGACAGGAAAAGGGAAGGGTGCATCATGGGGTGGGGTTTTCGTGTTGGGCCCGCGTCTTGAAGATAACATGGCGAATAGTCTGGACAACCACATTTCTGCCCCGCATATGGTTTGGATTTGGGAAGCCCGGACTGTCAAGACAGTTGAATTGTTGGAAGCTTATTGGGCGCCCGTTTGATGTCCAAAAACTCAGATGTATGAGTAAGAAATGAGCTTCGACCTTGAAGACGACCTTAATCATTTGTTTGATTCATTTATATGTGTTGTAGCCCGTAGCAACGCACGGGCATTCTACTAGTAGTAGTAGATGCAGAATCGTTTCGATCTACTTGTCACGGACATGATGCCTATATACATGATCATGCCTAGATAATCTCATAACTATGCGCTTTTCTATCAATTGCTCGACAATAATTTGTTCACCCACCGTAATACTTATGCTATCTTGAGAGAAGCCACTAGTGAAACCTATGGCCCCCGGATCTATCTTTTATCATATAAGTATTCATCTATCTTTTATTTGCATCTTTTACTTTCCAACCTATATCATAAAAATACCAAAAATATTTATCTTATCATATTATCTCTATCAGATCTCACTTTCGCAAGTGGCCGTGAAGGGATTGACAACCCCTTTATTGCGTTGGTTGCGAGGTTCTTGTTTGTTTGTGTAGGTGCGTGGGACTTTTGAGGAGCCTCCTACTGGATTGATACCATGGTTCTCAAAAACTGAGGGAAATACTTATGCTACTTTGTTGCATCACCCTTTCCTCTTCAAGGAAAACCAACGCAAGCTCAAGACGTAGCACTCCACACCTAAGTCCGTTCACTAGGGCATGTGCCGTGAAAAAACCATAAAAGGTATGAACCATAGAAAAGTTGGATTACAGTAGATATTACACCAATATAAATAAAGAATGAGTTCACAACGGTACCAAAAGTGGTGATTTATTTTCTTATACTAACGGATCTCATGAGTTTTCTGTTGAGCTTTGTGTTGTGAAGTTTTCAAGTTTTGGGTAGAGATTTGATGGACTATGGAATAGGGAGTGGCAAGAGCCTAAGCTTGGGGATTCCCAAGGCACCCCAAGGTAATATTCAAGGACAACCAAGCATCTAAGCTTGGGGATGCCCCGGATGGCATCCCCTCTTTCGTCTTCAATCCATCGGTAAATTTACTTGAGGCTATATTTTTATTCACCACATGATATGTGTTTTGCTTGGAGCATCTTGTATGATGTGAGTCTTTGCTTTTTGGTTTGCCACCGTCATCCTTGTTGTACAACCTTTTTAGAGGGACACACATGAATTGTGAATTTATTAGAATACTCTATGCGCTTCCTTATATCTTTTGAGCTAGGCAATTTGCTCTAGTGCTTCACTTATATCTTTTTAGAACGGCGGTGGTTTTATTTTATAGAAATTGTTGAACTCTCATGCTTCAATTATATTATTTTGAGAGTCTCTAAACAGCATGGTAATTTTCTTAGGTTATGAATTTAGTACTAATTTGACGGGCATCCAAGAGGGATATAATAAAAACTTTCATATAAAGAGCATTGAATACTATGAGAAGTTTGATTCCTTGCATTTGTTTTAAGATATAAAGATGGTGATATTAGAGTCATGCTAGTGAATAATTGTGGATTGGCATAAATACTTTTGTTAAAATTTGTGATTCCCGTATGTGTACGTACCCTCGTAGACCGTAAGTGGAAGCGTTTGACAACGTGGTTGATGTAGTCGAACTTCTTCGCGCTCCAACCGATCAAGTACCGAACACACGACACCCATTCTACACACGTTCAGTTCGGGGATGTCCTTCGCCTTCTTGATCCAGCAAGACGGCAAGGTAGTAGATGAGTTCCACAGCACGACGTCATGGTGACCGTGATGGTGATGTGATCTCCGCATGGCTTCGCCTAAGTACTACGAAAATATGATCGAGGGAGTAAACGGTGGACGGGGGCATCGCACACGGCTGAGACAATGTTGTGTGTCCTTGTGTGGCGCCCCTCCCCATGTATATATAGATGGGAGGGGAGGGGGGCAGCCAGGCGCGCCCTAGGGCTGGCTGCCGGACCCTAGGGCCCCTGCCTTGCCCTGTGCCCCCTTTCCTTGTATGAACAAGGGGAAAGGAAAGAGGGGTGAGAGGGAAGGAAGTGGGAGTCCAACTCCACTCTTTCCTCCCCCCTTAGGACGGCCCTATAGAGGGAGCACCAGCCCCTTGTGGGCTTGTGTGTTCCCTCACTTGGCCCATAAGGCCCATATCTTTGCTAGGGATGCCCGAAACTCCTTCTGGTGACCCGATAAGTACCCGATACCCTCCAAAACACTTCCAGTGTCTGAATATGCGAATACCATCGTCCTATATATAAATATTTACCTCTCGACCATTTCGGGACTCCTCGTCATGTCCGTGATCTCATCTGGTACTCCGAACAACATTAGGTCACCAAATCATATAACTCATATAATATTATATCATCAATGAATGTTAAGCGTGTGGACCCTACGGGTTAGAGAACTATGTAGACATGACCCAGATACCTCTCCAGTCAAAAACCAATAGCGGAAACTGGATGCCCATATTGGCTCCTACATATTCTACAAAGATCTTTATTGGTCGAACCATTGTGACAACATACCTAATTCCCTTTGTCTACCGGTATGTTACTTGCCCGAGATTCGATCATCGGTATCCTCATAGCTAGTTCAATCCCGTTACCGGAAAGTCTCTTTACTCGTTCCGTAATACATTACCTCATGACCAACTCCTTAGTCATTTGCTTGCAAGCTTATGATGTGTATTACCGAGGGGGACCAGAGATAACACTCCGATACTCGGAGTGACAAATCCTAATATTGATCTATGACAACTTAACAAACACCTTCGGAGATATCTATCGAGCATCTTTATGATCACCCAGCTACGTTGTGACATTTGATAGCACACAAGGTATTCCTCCAGTATCCAGGAGTTTCATAATCTCATAGTCAAAGGGATATAAATTTGACATGAAGAAAGGAATAGCAATAAACTTAATGATCATTATGCTAAGCTAATGGATGGGTCATGTCCATCACATCATTCTCCTAATGATGTGACCCATTATCAAATGACAACGCATGTCCATAGTTAGGAAACCTTAACCATCTTTGATCAACGAGCTAGTCTAGTAGAGCCATACTAGGGACACGGTATTTGTTTATGTATTCACACATGTATTTAAGTTTCCGATCAATACAATTCTAGCATGAATAATAAACCTTTATCATGAATAAGGAAATATAATATAAAACAACAACTTCCTCTAGGGCATATTTCCTTCAGCATGCATGTATGGTGAACCGTTATGTGATGAAGTCGGAGCATGATTTATTCTTTGATTGTCTTCCTTATGAGTGGCGGTCGGGGACGAGCGATGGTATTTTCCCATCAATCTATCCCCCTAGGAGCATGCGTGTAGTACTTTGTTTCGATAACTAATAATTTTTTGCAATAAGTATGTGAGTTCTTTATCACTAATGTTGATTCCATGGATTATACGCACTCTCACCCTTCCACCTTTGCTAGCCACTCTAGTACTGCACAACTTTTGCCGGTGCATTAAAACCACCATATACCCTTCCTCAAAACAGCCATCATGCCTACCTATTATGGTATTTCCATAGCCATTCCGAGATATATTTCCATGCAACTTCCACCGTTCCGTTTACTATGACACATACCATCATTGTCATATTGCTTTGCATGATCATGTAGTTGGCATAGTATTTGTGGCAAAGCCACCATTCATATTTTTTACACATGTCACTCTTGATCATGACACATCCCGGTACACCGCTGGAGGCATTCATATAGAGTCATATTTGTTTCTAGAATCGAGTTGTAATTCTTGAGTTGTAAGTAAATAAAAGTGTGATGATCATCATTATTAGAGCATTGTCCCATGTGAGGAAAGGATGATGGAGGCTACGATTCCCCCACAAGTTGGGATGAGACTTCGGATGAAAAAAGAGAGGCAAAAGAGCCCAAACAAAAAATTGAGAGAAAAGAGAGAAGGGACAATGTTACTATCCTTTTTCCGGACTTGTGCTTCAAAGTAGCACCATGATCTTCATGATAGAGAGTCTCCTATTTTGTCACTTTGATATACTAGTGGGAATTTTTCATTATAGAACTTGGCTTGTATATTCCAATGATGTGCTTCCTCAAATTGCCCTAGGTCTTCATGAGCAAGCGAGTTGGATGCACACCCACTTAGTTTCTTTTTGAGATTTCATACACTTATAGCTCTAGTGCATCCGTTGCATGGCAATCCCTACTCACTCACATTGATATCTATTGATGGGCATCTCCATAGCCCGTTAATACGCCTAGTTGATGTGAGACTTTCTCATTCTTTTTGTCTTCTCCACAACCACCATATTCTATTCTACCTATAGTGCTAAATCCATGGCTCACGCTCATGTATTACGTGAAAGTTGAAAAGGTTTGAGAACATCAAAAGTATGAAACAATTGCTTGGCTTGTCATCAGGGTTATGCATGATTAAAAACTTTATGTGATGAAGATGGAGCATAGCCACACTATATGATTTCGTAGGGATAACTTTCTTTGGCCATGTTATTTGGAGAAGACATGATTGCTTTATTAGTATGCTTGAAGTATTATTGTTTTTATGTCAATATTAAACTTTTGTTTTGAATCTTATGGATCTGAATATTCATGCCACAATAAAGAAGATTACATGGATAAATATGTTAGGTAGCATTCCACATCAAAAATTCTATTTTTATAATTTACCTACTCGAGGACGAGCAGGAATTAAGCTTGGGGATGCTTGATACTTCTCCAACGTTTCTATAATATTTTATTTTTCCATGCTATTATATTATCTGTTTTGGATGTTTTATATGCATTAATATGCTACTTTATATTATTTTTGCGACTAGCTTATTAACCTAGAGCCCAGTGCCAGTTTTTGTTTTTTCCCTTGTTTTTGAGCTTTACAGAAAAGGAATATCAAATGGAGTCCAAACGGAATAAAACTTTCGTGATGATTTTTCTTGGACCAAAAGACATCCACGGAGCTTGGAGAGGGGGGCAGAAGAGTCCCGAGGGACCCACAAGCCCTCAGGGTGCTCCCTAGGGGGGAGGGGCGCCCCCTAGCTTGTGGGCCCCCCGAGAGTCCTCCAACCCTAATTCTTGGCCTATAAATTTCCAAATATTCCCAAACCAACAGAAGCGTCCACCAAAATACTTTTCCGCTGTCGCAAGCCTCTGTTCCCATGAGATCCCATCTTGGGGCCTTTTCCGGCACCCTACTGGAGGGGGATTTGATCACGGAGGGCCTCTACATCAACCTTATTGCCCTTCCGATGAGGCGTGAGTAGTTTACCACAGACCTACGGGTCCATAACTAGTAGTTAGATTGCTTCTTCTCTCTCTCCCTCTTTGATCTTCAATACAAAGTTCTCCTTGGTGTTCTTAGAGTTCTATCTGATGTAATATTCTTTTGCGGTGTGTTTGTCGAGATCCGATGAATTGTGGATTTATGATAAGATTATCTATGAATATTATTTATGTCTTTTCTAAACTCTTTATGCATGATTAAATATCTTTGTATTTCTCTTAGAACTATCGGTTTGGTTTGGCCAGCTAGATTGGTTCTTCTTGCAATGGGAGAGGTGCTTAGTTTTGGGTTCAATCTTGCGGTGTCCTCACCCAGTGACAGTAGGGGTAGCGAGGCACGTATTGTATTATTGCCATCAAGGGTAAAAAGATGGGGTTTTCATCATATTGCTTGAGTTTATCCCTCTACATCATGTCATCTTACTTAAGGCGTTACTCTGTTCTTATGAACTTAATACTCTAGATGCATGCTGGATAGCGGTCAATGTGTGAAGTAATAGTAGTAGATGCAGAATCGTTTCGATCTACTTAACATGGATGTGATGCCTATATTCACAATCATTGCCTTGGATATCGTCATAACTTGGCGCTTTTCTAATTGCTCGACAATAATTTGTTCACCCCTTGTATATTTTCTTTCAAGAGAGAAGTCTCTAGTCAAACCTATGGTCCCCGGGTCTATTTTTCATCATATATTTTCAGATCTATGAACCAAAAAACCCAAAAATACCTTGCTGTAATTTATTTGTTTTTACTTTGTTTTACATTTTAGTAATCCTTTATATCTATATCTATCAGATCTCATCCTTGCAAGTGACTGTAAAGGGATTGACAACCCCTTTATCGCGTTGGGTGCAAGTGTTTGGTTGTTTGTGTAGGTGCATAGATTGGAGAATTGCGTGTGCCTCCTACTGGATTGATACCTTGGTTCTCAAACTAAGGGGAAATACTTATCTCTACTTTGCTGCATCACCCTTTCCTCTTCAATGGAAAAACCAATGCAAACTCAAGAAATAGCAGGGAGCCACCAGGGCCCCACATGGACAAGTGGGATGGCCAAGGGGTGGCCGCGCCACCCGCCCATGTCGCTAGCTGGTGGCCTCACTTTGACATATTTTTGCTTATATATATTCCAAAATAATTCTTCAAAAAATCTTGCTTCATTTTGAGCTTTGAAGAATTGCTATCTTCATTGTAGCTTTTTCAGGTCGGAATTCCAGCTACCAATAATCTTCCTCCTTTGATGTATCTTGCATTTTAAGAGGGAAAAGGCATTAGAATTGTATCATAATGTCAAATATTACATTAAAACAAGATATGTAACATTAGGTAATTATGATGCAAAATGGACGTATCACAAAATGCGCTAGCAGTAGCGGGCGCAAAAGGCCTACCAGTGGTGGGCGCCCATAAGTACCCGCCACTGATAAAGTGTCATACCAGTGGTGAGCGGATCTATGTGCCCTCCACTGGTAGCGCCACCCATGCTAGAAAAATAACATTGTTCGTAGTGTTTGTTGTTGCCACGGCGGTGTTTTTAGCCAAATGGCTAATTTTTTCCGGTGAGGTGGCATTTTGAGACCTACAACGGTAAAAAAAATAGTCAGGACCATTCTAAACTTGACATTATTCTAGGGGATTCTCCCACTCACAGTATTCTAATGACACATTGCTCATGTTTGAACCTAACATTATGAGCATCACCACGATCAAAATCATTCTGATTAGCTTTGAAGCACTGTTGGGGTATGAAAATGAATTTCTCTAAAAGCAAACTTGTCACCATGGGGGTGAAGCACGGAGAAGGATTGTGCATTGCTACATTTTCTTAATTGCAAGTTTGCTGATTTCCTTATTACTTATCTTGGCTTTCCTGCTTCCACAAAACATTTCCCAATTCCGATTGGGACCCTACCATTAGTGAGGTGGTTAAGCAAATTGATCCTTGGCAAGGAAAACTTATGTCTTCCGGGGCGAGACTGACTCTCACCAATGCTTTCCTCTCGGCCATCCCCTCTTATGCCATGGGCCTATTCCTGCTAACGCACATCCAACTCGATAAAGTTAGAGCTCGGTTCTTCTAGGAAGTAGACACAATTAAACATAGGTACCATATGGTTCGTTGGGTAGATCTTTTGCAAACCAAAATCCGGAGGGGGGTGGGCTAGGTATCACCAACTCAAAGAAAATGAACCTCACTTTGTTAACTAAATGGATTTAAAAAATTACCCCAAAGGGTGACAACCTTTGGGCACGGATTTTAAAGACTAATACTTCCCTAACTCCTCTATTTTCACTGGTAAGAAAGGTGGATCTCACTTCAACAACGGGATCTAGAAATGCCTTGATTTTTTACCTAGGTGCTAAATTTTTCGTGTGGAATGGGGCCGATAGCAAATTCTGGTTTTCCAAATGGGTGCTCAATCTCCCTCTTCACGCCAAATACCCAGACCTCTTCGTCATTACCTCTGATCCCGATTTCCTCGTCAAAAATGCGCTTTGCAATAACCGCACCAACATAACCTTTCTTTGCAATCTCTCTACCGCCAAAATATCATCATGGGCTTTGCTCCTCGATCTTGGTCAAGTCTAGCTCTATGGTACCATAGATCACATTCAATGGGACCTCTAAGATTCGAGCAACCTCTCAATGAAATGGGCATATGCAAAATTATTCCCAGGGTCCTCGGAACAATTCCGCCAAGGCCACCTCGGTTCCCCTTAAGATATGTATCTTCCTATGGCGGGAGTCCAAGGACTGCCTTCCCTCAGTGCGTTGTATGGGGCCCTCAAAGCTGTCGGCCACATCCTTTTCTTTTGCTCACCCACCAAGTTCCTTTGGAGCTGGGTTAGAGAAAGCTTCAGATATAACTGTGATCCTCGCTCGTTCAACAATATTCTCACTCTACTTGCGTGTACCAGAGGTCAATCGCATATGATTGCTTGGCGCTCATTTGCGGCCCTAGCATCTGGGTTAATCTCAACTTTGGACTTGCCGCAATGAACTTGTCATGGAAGGAAGAAATTCCTAATTGTTAGAAGGGAAGGAAGGATTAGTGGAATAGTTGTTGTATTGCTTGAGCCTCGTGGGCATATATATAGGAGTACAATCATCTACTTGGAGTACAAGAAGCCAGAACAAATCCTAGTCTATCTCGTCTTTCCTAATAAACATTATACTCAACATCGCCCCGCAGTCACAACAGTAGCGAGCAGGCGGTGAGACTGGAGAAGAATTCGAAGGCAAGCCGACGGACACCCCCCCACAGTCGTAATGGTAGACGCATCATGGAGTCGTGGCTGAAGTGGCAACCGACGAGGTTGCTCAAGCAAGGCGATAGCCCTTTGTGCCATTTGTCGAGGTAGCCGAGAGCGTGGGTGGTGGAGCCGTGGACGAGGTAGTCGTGCGAAGAATGTCGTGGTCGATGTCGAGTCGGGGTAGCCGGTGTCGAGGAAGTCGCCGTGGAGCCGCGGGCGCAAGGGGGCGCCGAGTTAGTCATGGGCGCAGTGATGTCGAAATAGGATGCGCCGGGAAGAAGATGTTGTTGACGACGCGTCACGGCGGGTTTGCCAAGCCCGGGGACAGATCGTGGACGAAGGCCCGCACCGGTGTTGCCAACACCGGGCATGCGTAGACGGACGAAGACGAAGTTGACGACGCGCCAACCAGGCTTGCCAGGCCCTGGGACACGTCGTGGACGAAGGCACGCGACGATGTTGCCAGCACCGGGCATGCGTAAACTGGGACCTGCACGAGCTGTACGCCATGTCGAAGATGTCCGATAGGCCAGTAGAGAAGGACTCGACGACGGTTGCGGCGCCAATCGGCGCGGGGCCAATGTCGCCCGCGGTTGTCGGAGTAGATGACGGCGACGCTGGCGACGGGCTGGTGCTGGACGAAGATGAAGGGGGTGGACGGGCGGCTGCGGCGGCTACGGAGGTAGCGGCGGCGGTGGCCAAAGAAGAGCGGCGGCGGCGGCCTGACGGCGGCGGCGGCCTGACGGCGGCGGCGGCGGCTAGGTTAAAAGTGCGGCAGCGGTGCTCGAAGTAGGCGAAGAACCCTAACAGCGTGACGAAGACCGGCGCGGACGGTGGCGTTCCTGCGCAAAGGGAGACGGCGCGGTGCATACCACAGGAGGTCGACGCGCGGTGACGGCGGAAGACCTCGGGGCGGCGCAGGGACCACGGGCCGCGGCGCGATAGCCCGAAGGGGCGGCGCGCCGGAGAAGCGTGGGTCAGTGCAACCGCGGGGACGGCCTCAGGACGGCGGTGTGGACCGTGTGCCACGCTCGCTACGGCCCGACGGGGCGACGCAGCGGCGGCGCGAGGGTCGGTGCTGCCACGGGGACGACCTGGAGCAGACGGCGTCGGGGCGGCGATGGACCCCGGCCAAAGGGGCGACGCAGCGGTGACTCGGCGCCTTCTTGCGCCCGCGGCTCCACGGTGATTTTCTCGACACCGGCTACCCCGACTCGACATCGACCACGACATTCTTCGCACGACTACCTCGACCACGACTCCACCACCCACGCTCTCGGCTACATCGACAAATGGCACAAAGGGCTACCGCCTGCTTGAGCAACCTCGTCGGTTTTCACTGTGGGGGGGTGCCCGTCAGCTTGCCTTCGGATTCTTCTCCAGTCTCACTGTCTGCGTCGCTACCGTTGTGACTGCGGGGGGATGTTGAGTAACGTGATTGTATTAGGAAACATAGGTTAGACTAGGAAATATTCTGGCTTGGCTTGTACTCCAAGTAAATCATGTACTCCTACATATATGCCCATGAGGCTCAAGCAATACATCAACGAATTATTCCACCAAATCCCTCTCTCCTTTCTAACACTAATCACCCTGCTGATTATATTTTTAAATGGTCCATTTTTGTCAGCAATAACATCTTGGTAAAGAAGAAGACCGTGAGGCGGCCCGAGCAGTTCAAGCCAAGATTAAGGGCGCTCATGCTATCAAGAGAAGCAATACCTCTTCAAGCTCTTTTTTTGTCCCGTTAGTTTTATGTTTGGTCTTGTAATGTACTCTCCATCCCAAAATAAATGTCTTAACCTAAATCCAACTTTATATTAAAACTAGCAGAAAGTTGAGACAGTTATTTTGAGACGGAGGGAGCACTACGTTTAATCCAATTTGAGACTGATGTCTACTCATTTGTAATATTGCTACCTATGTGTGTTATGCTGGCCTTGTTGGCTGTATAACTTTAAAGCCGGACATGCTTTTTGTCTAAAAGAATTGGCGGGAGGTGTGTAGTTCTTGTGCAAGGGAAGAAGACGCAGGAGAGTCGAGAGTCAAGAGTACGGAGGCGCACATGAAACGCGAGAAAATTTGTAGATATGTGCGTCCGCGAAATAACATTTTGGCCATTCTTTCTCTTTTCTTCCCTGGTGCATCTTTTACTGCACACTGTAATTGCCTGATCAGCTGACCCAGCAATCAGCACAGCGTAGACGAAAAAGGTTCACTTTCCTAAGCGTCATACCTCACAAGCAAACAGTCATGGAATTATGGAGAATTTACAGCAGAGCAAAGCCCCGTGGTTATGAACAGATTACACATCACCAACTAATCTTACATATACAAGCATGTAACACTAACACATCATTCGCCTCCCTCCAAGTCGCCGGCGCATCCATGCTATCGCGACCTTGATGCTTCGAGCATGCCCGCGAGGTCCCTGGACGCGCGCACGGACTTGTACATCTCGAGGACGAGCCTCTGGCCCAGCTCGTCCGCCTTCTGCCGCACCTGCGCCTGGCTGCGCGACCGGCGCACGGGCACCCGCTTCTGCCACAGCGCCTCCGGGGCCGGCCCGCCCGGCAGCGTGTGCGTCGCCGCCGAGTGCTTCTTCGCCGCGCCGAGCATGGCGTCCACGTACGCGTCCCTTATCCGGCCGAGCACGCGCTTCGGGGCCTTCGCCGCGGCCACGGCCGAGGCCGGCGCCTTGACGCGCACCCGGAACATGCCGCCGAGCCGCACGCCCCACGCCTTGCCGTCGCCGCTGCCGCTGCCGCCGTCCCCGAGCCGCACCAGGTGGCGCGTGCCCCGGCCCGCCGTGCCGCCGTCCACGCGCTGGTACTTGCTCCGGCGCCAGTAGGACCGTATGCCCTTGGTGAACCGTATCGGGAAGGCCTCGGCTTCCATGGTCGTGCACGCTCTCCCCGCTCCTTGGTCGGTCCGTAGGCTGGGTTTGGTGTATGTTTGGTGACACGAAGGAATTTCTGTTGCTGAATGATAATCCGACCTTCATCTCTTTTTATGCACCCGTTCACGAGAGCTGCTGCCGTCACGTGCGAACATAAAATGTGATCGTCTAGACATGCTTGTAATAAACATTTCATGGAAGGTGCCGGGTGAGTGTGGAGGTGTATAGCAGGTGTTAGATGAAGTGTATTCTTGTCTCAACTCACAAGTTACCGAGAAGGGAGGTGTATCTGACCTCCGGACCAGACCAATTATTCAACTTGACATGGCATTCCGGCGGGAACAAGTCGTTCGTAGCTCAAGATTTGCATTGGCGCTCGGCATATATGATAAGCTACGGTTGCACAGTCACGGTCAGAACTCGGAGACACGGTCCCAAACTGTCGAGTAAATTAACTTGTTCAAATTAAAATGATGGGTCGGAATGATGTGGTGAGTGACGATCGCGTATGTCTGACTAAGCTGCCTGCCCAGGGCGTTGTGGACTTAGTCAGATCGATCCGGTCAACCAAAACGTACGGCGGCGTGCACAAGCATGTACCGTAAATAATCACTTAATCAGTCATAATCGATTTATTAGGTATTGTCGTTGGAAATCCTGTTGTGTGCTTCCTTTCAGCAGAGATTTTGTTTTTGTCGGGGTCAGCAATCATCAGCTAATGGCAAATAGTTTTGGTTTCTTACAGAAACATCTCGTTCGTGCAAATAACAGTAGCAGCCAACTCCAGAGGTTTGTATTTCTAATGAAGCGATGGGGCATAGAAGCATCTTTGTGGAAGTTCTAAGGGCATTTACACGCGGACGCTAACGATCGACGCCAGGGTCGATTTCCCGGTCGTTATGCCCGATTCCCACCCGAGACGGGGAATCTCGCTTGCGTCGATGCCGCGCAAAGCGTCGAGCGCTCCAGCGTTTTTTTCCCGCTCGATGCAAAGTAACTAGGCGTCGGCGCTATCCTGGACGCTACAAAACAGGACGATTCCTAAAAGCCCTGCTTCAGTTTCCAACGTGGGCGCTTCATTACCAGCGTTGTGAACAATGGAGGCTTCTGTTTTCTTTTTCGCTTTTCTTTAATCACTAGGCATCTACATATTGCTAGTGGCGTTGGAGGGATGGACTCCTACACAGGCGCTAGGCAAAAAATACTTTTTTTCCATTGTGTAAGCATCTCAACAAGCGTTCAGCATTGAAGATGCCCTAAATGGGGCATTTGCACAATCCAAAGCGCAGTTATACACAAGTTACTAATATTCTCCCTTTTTTTATGAAAAAAGAGGGGTCGACAGACCTCCATTTTCTATTAAAGAAGCCAGCATTCTACTACTAAATAAGTAGGCAAACCCAAAGAGCAACAGAAAAGAAAAGAAAATACACGGTGGAGAAAAATTAATCTAAACAATGCCTAGAGAAGAGATGTTCTTAGAGCATCTCCAGCCGCGCCCCCAACAGGGCCCTCCCAAGCCAATTTTAGCGTCGGCGTGCAAAAGACGGCCCAGCCATACCCTCAGGGTCTCGATTTTCGCCGGTTTTGGCCGAAATAACAACCGGCGAACCCGAGGCGGACCCAAGCCCCCGGGGGTCGCCTGGGGGCGCCGACCGAAGTGAAAAGGCTCGTGGGTCCGCTCTGTCGGCGAGAGAAGGCCCTTTTCCCACCGATCGCCCTGCCTTTCCCCCTCCGTTTCCCTCCATTCCCCCCTTCTCCCGCTATTCTCCTTCCTCTCCCCTCCATCAAGCCGCCATGCCGCCGAAGAAGTACGCCGCCCCTCGCTCCGCTATCGATGTCGACGCCATCCTGCCAAAGCAGAGGAAGCCGCGGGCGCCACCGTCCAAGCCCCCCGGCATGTCAAACGCCGACTGGAAGGCGGAAGTTCAACGCCGGGAGGCTGTCACCACCGACCAGCGGAACAGGCTCAACGCCAAGAAGGCTCGGGACAGGGCGGCGATGACGGCGGCTGCGGCCGTGGCGGAGCAGGCAGATTGCGCGGCGGAACAAGCAGAGGTGGCTCGCCCGACGGCCATGGCTTGCACGTTCCTTGGGGCCAGCAGAGCGTCGGGTCACCGGCCGGCTTCTCGTTGTCGACAAACCCCTGGGGGTGTGCGCCATCTCCTGGCTACGCCGAAGGCGACGCGCATGGCGGATTCAACCGCAACATCACCTTTCCACATGGCCACCCCGCCCAGCGCACGCCCTCGCCCGCGTTCGCCGACGTCCAGTACCCCCCATACACCTACTCGCCGCCGGATTACGCATCTTCCCTGGCGCCACCTCTGCGCCGTGGTGCGCTGCTCTTCTCACAAGCCTCGTCGTCGCATCTCGGCAACCCCGACCGCACGGAGGCCGACATGGATGACATCATCACGACCGGCTCGGCCGCCGCTGCCTACCCAGGGTTTAATGCCCAAGAAGATGCAATCGACCTCAACGGAGGCTCGACTATGATGGTCTCGACTACGGCGAGGAGGAGCCAGAGGAGGAGGAGGATGACGAGGAGGAGGAGGAGGAGCTGGCGCCTGCTCCGGCGAGGATAGGGAAAAAGAAGAGGCGGGCGGCCAGGACCGGCGAGCCGCTCGTCAAGTGGGCGTCCAAAAAAGACGAGTGCCTCACCGAAGCATGGAAGATCGTCTTCCTCGACCTGATCACCGGTACGAACCAGAACGCCGAGACGTACTAGGAGCGCATCAAGTTGGAGTTCGACGAGTGCAAGCTCGTCGACCCCTACTTCGCCGACGTCCACATGCAGCACGGCGCGAAGGCCATGTCCAACCATTGGGCGCTCATCCAAACGGCGTGCAACAAATGGCATGGGATCGTCGAGGAGATCGCGGCTCGCCCGAAGAGTGGCGCCAACTACGAGAGTCAGGTATGACGCTGGTCTCTCGCTCATTCTTCGCCGAGTTCATCGCCGACACTTGTTCCTCGGCGCAGATGGTCTGGATGTTTGCCATGTATCGCCAGGACAACAGTTCTGACTAAGACTTCAAGTACCTCCACGTGTTCTCCCGGATCGAGAAGTGCGAGAAGTGGGTGGAAGTCCGGCGCAGCCTCGCCAAGCCAAGGAGACGTACAAGCCGGACGTCGGGCGCGTCCGATGGGTGCTCAGACGGCAACAAACGGGCCAAAACGGCGAAGGACGCTGCTCCGGCTGCCGCGCGGCTGCATGCGTCCATCGAGCAGTGCATCGCCGACGCCAAGAACCACGCCGTCCAGAGGGAAGAGAAATCCAAGGCGCGGTGGTCAGCGTTGATGACGAACAGCGACGTCAAGCTCGACCTCCTCCGGAGCAACATCGACCTACTCCGGATCAACGTCGCCGCGAAGAAGAGGAACACCGACCTGGCATTCCTGATGGGGGCGGCCATGTCGACGATGGACGAGCGATTCAAGGCGTGGTACATGGCGGAGCGCGGCCTCATCCTGAACCAGATGTCGTCGACGACCGCGCCAACTCGCACGCCGACCCCAACGCCGCCGCCAAGCCCGAGCGATGATGCCTACAACGATTTCTCTTTTGCTAGGCCCAGCACTAAAAAACCCACTTTTTTACGATTACGAGGTTGCCACCCAGCACCGACGCCGACCAGCCCGCGCACGCCGACCCCCGCCAATCCGACGCCGGAGGAAAACGCCGCCATTTGATGCATTGCCTATGCGTCTTTCCTTTTGAACGCCAAACTTTAAGTGATTGATCGCGGTTGTGGCATGGTGATCGCCGGACGTCTTTCCTTTTGAACGACGAACCATGTGGTGGCGGTAGCCGCTGATCGCCGGACTTATGGCGGGAAATGTCATGTTTGAATTTATTAACGTCTTGGGGCCGACCCCTGGGGCGTGACTGGGAACTAGATCGCCCCCAAGGCCGAAAATGCGCTGGCCCGAAGGGCCAAATTAGTGCCGGCGGGTGCGCTGGGGGGCCGAGCGAGTGGGGTTCCTCTTAATGCAGGAGAGCTCAGAACACCAGGGGCAAAGAGCAACCACGGGTTTATTAAAAAAAACCAAAGCTGGGATAGGCAGACCTCATGAGCTGACGAATAAAAAAGATTCAGCTCATGCATAAAACAACTACTCCCTCCGTTTCTAAATATAAGTCTTTATAGGTATTTTACTATGGACTATATATAGATATATATAGATGCATTTTGTGTGTAGATTCATTCATTTTGCTCTGAATGTGGTCCATAATGAAATCTTTTTAAAAACTTATATTTAGGAACGGAGGGAGTATATAGCTTCGGAGGAGACGCTTGCGATCTTCAAATAGTCAGCCGATGTACCACCGGAGCCCAGTCTCTCTCTTTTCCATAGTCAGCCGCTGCACATTTCTCATTTCGATAGTCCACAGCTTATCACTTCTTTTTTTTTGCGGGGTGGCTTGTCACATTTTCCCATTTAAGCAAAACACCACCACATAGAGCCTTCAGTTTGTTCCACTGTACTAGATTACCTCCAACAAACACTCTACAAACCGAATCACTCCCCAACCTCAACACTAACTAGATCGTCGCCGGCGCGCGTTGCTGCGCCCGTCAATTTTGACATTATAATATTAGTGATTGATGATTATATCTAAATGTACTAATTTAATCATCATATAATCACACATTATATTTAACATGCTCACACCTATGAATCATGTTGTTTGACCCGAAATTTAACTGACGGTGTGTGTGTTTGTGCATGTTTATTTTTTCACGAGCATGTTTGGTGGAACAAATATTTTAAGTTGATTATTATGCCCCTAGGAATGTGGATGTTAAGAAGGTTGGCAATAGTATAATTTGTATAAGAATACTCCCTTCTTTTGGGTTTATTGGGCGCTCTTTACTTCATTGACAATATATTTGTATACTTTCAACCATTCCTGCATTAAGCATTTTCTAAAGATCAGACGTTACACTTATACTATTGTACAACACATCAAGATTCAGATCATAACATAATGAACCTATACAGATTTTAATTGAATAGAAATTGAGGAATACGAGCATCCATATTGTGCAAATTACAGGTCGCTAACATTTTAATTTTATCCAAACTGATTCAACTTGCTGCAATAGAACAATGGCACTAACATTTCATTTTCTATATAGAAACAATTCAACTTACTGGCACTAATTAACCTTAGTAAAATTAACCGATCCATTCATACAATCAGTTTTCCCCCGAAGGCAAAGTAATAATGTGTGCAACCCAAGAGGGGACTTAACACTATTTATCAAACAAAGCTTAGGAGTCAAACTCATCTCATAGCTCTAGCAGAATGCGTCATGCACAACCGAACAGCATCTTGCAGTCAAGTAGTTGCAGTAGCTTCTGATTTACCTGCTCGGACTTTAGCATCCACGCCACGAAAATATACTTAACGGGTCAATAATTTTTGGGGTATACATCATGTTCATCCCACGCGGATGCGGTCATAGGAACTGCTCATTTGTTAGACTCAAGTCTGGTCAACAACTGCCACATGTATTCCATTGTGTTCGCTGCAATAATAGAAATAGCATGAATTCTTAAAAGGCAAAATTGCAAGCTTTGCATTACTTGTAAAGTCGACTATCAAATAGAACAAGGACTAAGTACAAAGACTGAGATAATGTACAGGTTCAACTTCTCAATCGAATTCACTCCATACAGAGAGATGTGCTCCTGTAGCTAACATTCATTCTACATAAGGCCCAATTTAGTCAGAGCTAATGAACTCGACACCTACTGAAATTCTGCTTCACCACCTACTCAATTTCCACTCCACCTGCTCCCATTTATTCCTCTCCTCTGTTCATAATTACAATCTTCTCTCTATGTTCCTGACATGAACAATATGCTACATAAATATTTGGTGTATCATAAAATGGACTACATCTGCTTGTAGTCTCACATGTTTCATTTTTTTTTACAATATGCCGATGCAACCCTACACGATAAATTGCATTCTTGTACTACTTCTTTATCCCCAACTTCTAACTTGTCTTTGTTATGTTCAGCCCTACACGATATGCCGATGCAGCCCTACACGATAAATTTCATGACGCCATCCTAATCTAGAGTACATATTTTGTTGTAATACGTAAAGCTGATAAGAATGGAGATTACCCTGAAATCAAATGATGTTTGACCTAAACTGAAGCAAAATCTTGAAAAAAAGAAATCAAGCATCAACAACACAGTAGTGAATTCTATTGACAAATGAAGTGTTCATTGTACCGTCATGTTTTTTTTTTAGAAAAGGAGGATGACCCCCGGCCTCTGCATCTGGGAGATGCATACGGCCACTTTATTGATTATTCTCGAGGACCTTACAAAGTATTACAACAATATGTCTGAATCCGCCATCTTGACAACATATGCCACTACTCCTATCCAAATGATGCAGGGGTGCTACCTGGGCCACATACCCAGACTACTCACCTAATCCTATCATCCAAAGCCAGAAGCCCCATCCGAGCCACATACTGGGTCTGGTGCATAAACTGGTCTGACGCACTCACATGTGTCGTCGCCGCCATCTTCCACAAGTCCGTCTTCAGAGTAGATATTGAGGCTTCTACCTTGTGAGGTCACTCCGTCATCGACGCCACCTTGACGCCAGACAACTACCTCCACCTGCGCGAGTCCATCACCGCACATCGGGCGCGGAGTCTCCACCGCACCACGCCGCCGAGATCCGCCGTCATCAATGTGAAGGATGAAGCACCGCTCCACCAAAAAGGCGCCCGCTGGTCCCTCGATCCCGTGTACGCCTCCAAGAATGACGCCCCCAAGAAGGAAACGACACCAACGCGCCGCCGTCATCCGATCAACTGATCTAGGGTTTCCCCCGGAGGTAGCGGATAGAGGTCTAGAGCTTCTCCACGGCGATGCCTTCAAGAAGGTAATGACACAACAGGGTGTCACCAACGCCGGCCATGGCATGAAGCCGAGCACAAGGTTTTCACCCGGATCCGCTCGAAGAACCTCCATCACGTAATGTGTGCATGGGTCGCCGCCGATCTGAGCCGCCGCACAATGAGCAGGCCGCACCGGCCAGATCAGATCTGTCCGGAGGGCACAACCCGCATGGTGCCGACCCAACCACCAGGCCCTCCATGTCGTCACCGCCGATCCGAGGTCAGATGGTGTGTCGCCGCAGACCCGGCCGCCGCCGCCGAACGCCGCCATGCAGCCCGAGGCCGAACCGGCTGCCGCACCCCACCATCGCCGCCCCTGGCCAAGGCAGCCGCCGCGCCGCCGCCGGAAGGCAGGCCCGCCGC
>NC_041385.1:435652645-435668002 GCF_002162155.2 Triticum dicoccoides | reverse complement strand
CCGCCGCGCCGCCAGGCCAGATCGGCCCTTGGCCGAGGCAGCCGCCGCGCCGCCAGGCCAGATCGGCCGCGCCACCCATGCCGCGGGGCGCCGCACCACCCCCACGGTGCAGGCAGGAGGGAGGACCCCCGCCACCGCCGTCAGCCCCGGGCCATCGCCGGCGGCTTCCTTCGGCGGCGGCGGAGGGAGGGGAGGAAGGGAGGGGAGGGGACCGGCGGCGGCTAGGGATCGAGATCCGCCCGAGTCGCCCGAGCGGGGGCGACGCGGGGTACACGACTTTTTCCTATACACGCATTTGTGACCAACCTGAAAAATGGGGAAGAATTTCACTTCCCCGGCCTCTGCACCAACTAGGGATGCATACGGCCATTTTAGTATGAGTACCAAGATAAACATGGTCCTCAGAATTTTTTTAAATAAGTATCAAGATATTTTTTGATGGGTGGTTCCACCACACACCAAACTTGATCCTCAATAAATGAGGGAAAATCCCTGTGCATCACCTGTCAATTCTAGGAATTGAACTCGGGTCGTTAGGCTGCACAACCGCATGCCCAACCACTGAGCCAAAGCTCTCTTTGCATTGTACCGTCATGTACAAGGCTTTACCTAATTGGTGGGTATTTTAGATGTCCCAATCTTACTGAGGGGTGGATTTTGGTCATCTAAGTTTTGTGCAATATCTCCTCACCATCGTGAAACAACAGCCACCACCTGCACGGAATAGGAATGATAAGATATTAACATGGGTGGAAGGAGGGATAGTACAGGAAAAGGGCAAAACAAAGACAGAGGCCGACCTAGCCAAGAACTGTGCTACCAGGGTAAGACAGTGATTCAGTAGAAAAGGAGCAAGGACGTTCATTGAGAGGGACAGGCGAGGGAGCTTATATTATACAGTACAACACAGGTTGGAAAGTAGAAAGACACACACACCTTCATTAATCGCCGTCAACGACCGGCATACATCATCCACCATGAACGACTCTAGAAACTGAAGATTAATTGCCTTCTTCAAATCCCAAAGGGTCACACGCATCAGATGGATCCCCTCGTAGACAGATCGCGTGCGTCGGCTGTATCCAAGGATCCGCGCGTCGCCTGCATCGCGCTCGGCTGGATCGAGCCAGTCAACCCCGTCGACCTTCCATCTGGCAGCGATCAAACGCATTTTCTTCAGGAGGTTACCTGTCCAAAAGCCATTTCAGATGAACTGTTGAGAAAAAAACTTGACAGTAGGAAGCTCCAGAATCTACTCAAATCAGTTGACCAAGATCACCTGTACGACATGAGAGGATATGAGGATATTTTCTTTCAGAGGACACGAGGACAATGTAATTTTTTCATGCAATTTACAGGAAAGATACCTGAGCATGATGCTGAATAAGATGTTGATGCCGAGTGTAGAGGGTGTGGAAAGACTCGCAGGGGTGAAGCATTATATAGTAGCACTGACCATAGGAAAAGATTGTAACATTACCAGGCATGAATAGGCCATGATTGCGAGATTCAAGAGAGAGCAAAGACGTTTCATGCAGACGAGGCATCTGCCATTGTCGCCCTCGTCCCCAACTTTCTTTAGCCGCATCGTGCGCCTCGTCGCTTGAGCTCTCAACTGCATCGGCAGGACTCGGACCGCATCGTCCGCCTCTTCGCTTCAGCTCTGGACTGCATCATCTGTACCCGGATCCTGCTCCTCCGGTCGATCCCAGCGCACGGATGTACTTGTCTCGGTCCATCACACACCTCAGGTGGACCGAATCGACCGAATCGGCGGCTCGTCTGTGCAGTTCAAATCTGGACCGGATGAATTGGATCCTTTGAGCGCCTGAAATCCGGACTCGATGGATTCGACCGCGTCTCCACTCGGGATGAATTGCCTTCTCTCTGCTCCTACAACCCGGGGTGGATGGATTCGGTGCGGTCGCTCCCGCTGCGCCTGGAATCGAGACTTTTTTTCACGCAACCGAATCGGGAGTGGAGGACGCGCTCGCAAGCCCAGTACCGGAGTCCTTTTGCGCTGGAATGAGCCTGGCGGCTGTCCGAAGGCCCAGTGCACCAGAGGCCTTCATTTCGGCCTCTGGAGCAGTAGCCCACAGGACAGCTTGACCAGATTAAACAGAGTGCGGGTTAGATTGTGTTACCACGAGATCTGACGGCCAGAATCTCTCAGATCGCGAAATTGGACGGTCTAAAACTCAAATCGCTGTGAGGGCTGGGTTTAGGCTCAGTTTTACTGTCCAAAATATCAGAGAAAAAAGTTTTGGGAACTGATCAGCCAGGGCCAGGGGCCTCTGATGAAGTCATGTACCTAGGGTAGGGTCATGAACCTGTCCAAGGTACCCTCCCCAAGGACATCTTTTAGAAGAAGCCGTCTTCCAGTCGACCAAGAGGAACTCCACTCGATGGACTAGAAGACACTCGACGAACCTGAAGACACTCGACCAAGAAGACTCACTCGACCACCAGGAGTTCAAGGTCTACTCTGAATCCAAACGGTCTGTAATTAAGTAGTCTTTATGGTCATGAAGACACTTCATGTAAGGCGTTACCAGTAATGCCGGACCTTAATGTACTTTAACCCTCCGCTACATGGGCTGGCTGGGGTCCTGGCGTCCTCTATATAAGCCACCCCCTCCACTGGTAGAAGGGTTCGCACCCCTATAACTCTCACACATATAATCCAGTCGACCGCCTCCGGGCTTCGAGACGTAGGGCTGTTACTTCCTCTGAGAAGGGCCTGAACTCGTAAAACACTTGTGTGCACAACTGCTCCATAGCTAGGATCTTGCCTCTCCATACCTACCCCCTATTCTACTGTCAGACTTAGAACCACGACAGTTGGCGCCCACCATGGGGCAGGTGTCTTAGCGACTTATTGGAGAAGTTGCAATCTTTTCAATTCCCATCATCATGGTTTCAGGTGGAGTTTTGGTTGAGAGCCGTGAGATCCGTCTCGGCGCACTCACATTCGTCGCCGACGACTCTGCCTGGCTGCAGGAGGCTTCGCTCGACGTGGATGCGCTCCCAGTCCGCGGAGCTACGCACTTTCGAGCATGCGTCTGCGGCGTCCTTCTGCGGCAACCGTCGACTCAGTATCGGCCGGTTTTTGTGTCAGCCTCCCTCCCAGCTTCCCGCCGGCGTAAGCGCTCCGGTCGGTCGAGGCTTCAGCGGTTGGTGAGGCACGCAGTGGCTTGCTAGTCGACCACTGCCCAAGTCGCGGCAATCGAGCCCGACGAATCTCTCTACGGCCTGTTCGACCTGTCGACTGGCTCCGCAGAGACTGCATCCGAGTGCGACAGCAGTGATCCGGCGGTGGAGGTCCTGATGGTCAATGGGCCGCACGTTCCCCCCGGCTTTCCTGGCACCGAGGGAGGCAACGGCTGAGGCGATCCGTTGCACGACCATGAGGAGTACCGCCCCGAGCCCCTCGACTCACAGCAGAGGGAAGAGCTTCGCCGCCGGAACATGGATGCGCTTCATACTCCGATCATTGGAGAAACCACTGAGGCTCGCGCCTTAGAGGACGCGCGCTTGGCCAACCTGGCTGGGCGCACTCGACTAGAGAACCTTCAGCGGGCACTCGACGAGCGCGCGCGGCAACGGATTCCAGACTCTAGTCGACGCCAACTCTTTAAACCTCCGACTCAGGTATACCGCACTTCGATCCAGAATTTGGCAGCTGCAACCCGTATAGCAGAGTCGATTGAGCCTTCCCAGTTAGAGGCTGGCAGAGGCTTGATGTAGATCAGGGATTTGCTCCGGGCAGCAGGAGATCAGAATTCGGCTGTGTCGCAGTCGCGGAACAGGATTCATAGCGGATCCGTGACGGCGAATACGGTCCAGTCGACTCATAGCCCCAGATCGCCCCCGAGGCGTGAAGGGCATGGCGACCGGCACGATCAGTACAGGAACTATGAGCAGTATGATTACCGATTCGATCGCAACGATCGACGTCGAGTGCCCACTCCTCCCCCGAGGGGTGGATCATATATGCCTCGACAGCAGGATGACAGACGTCAGCACAGTGGCGGACGAAGAATTCCAGTCGACCCCAGGGAACCAGGCTTTGATGCGAGATCCATCATCGTTCAAGGTCTGGTCGACCGGAACAGAGCCCACAGAGAGGGTAATGACAGAGATGTACCCACCAGCAGCCGAGTGCATGTCTCCGGACCAGAGTGTTTCAGCAGAGCCATCAGAGACGCGGTGATTCCTCCCAACTTCAGGTTGGTGACTGGAGTCAGCAAGTTCAACGGTGAGTCCAAGCCTGGTACTTGGCTTGAGGACTACCGAGTGGCTATTCAGATCGGCGGCGGAAATGACGAGGTGGCCATGAAGCATCTGCCTCTCATGTTGGAAGGGTCAGCCAGGGCATGGCTGAATCAGTTGACACCCAACAGCATCTACACATGGGAGGACCTCTCCCGAGTGTTTGTCAGGACATTAAGGAACATGCAAGCGACCGGTGGGACTGACAGAGCTGCAATCTTGTGTATAGAAGTCGAATGAGACTCTGAGGGATTACATCCAGAGATGGATCACACTGCATCACACAATAGAGAATGTATCTAATCACCAGGCAGTTTGCGCCTTCAAGGAGGGCGTAAAGTACAAAGAGCTAAGCCTGAAATTCGGTTGAACCGGAGACATGTCTCTGAGTCGAATGATGGAAATAGCCACCAAATATTCCAATGGTGAGGAAGAGGATCGGCTCCGGAGCGGCGAGCACAAGTCAATCGCCCAGGACACCGAAGGCGGAAATTCCAGTCGGAAGCAAAAGCGTAAAGCCGAGCCAGCCGCTCCTGGAGAAGCCTTGGCCCTGAATCAAGGAAAGTTCAAAGGGAAACCCAAGGGGCCTTGGAACCCCAAGAAAGTAAAAGATAAAGAAGGAAATGACGTGATGGATTTACCATGTCACATCCACACCAAGAAAGACGAAGAGGGTAATTTCATTTACCCGAAGCATACCACTCGCGGTGTCGACTCCTGATACAGCAGTTCCAAGGGAAGCAGCCCAAGGACAAAGAAAAAGAGTCGGACAAGGTTGAGGACAAGGAGGATAGTGACGAGGAATATCCGCAGGTCAATTCCACCTTGATGATTTTTGCCGATGTTGAGAGCAAAAACCGACTGAAAGTTATAAACGGAGAGGTGAATATGGCTGCTCCATCAACACCCAATTACCTGAAGTGGTCTCAGACTACCATTACGTTCGACCAATCTGATCACTCCACGCACATAGCCACCCCTAGGAGGCAAGCATTGGTGGTCGACCCAGTCGTCGAGGGCACTCGACTGACCAAAGTGTTGATGGATGGCGACAGCAGTTTGAATATACTATATGGTGAGACGCTGAAAGGGATGGGCATTCTGATGTCCAGACTGAGCACAAGCAATATGAGTTTCTATGGAGTCATCCCTGGCAAGAAGGCCGCATCACTCGGCCAGATTGCTCTTGACGTGGTTTTTGGTGATTCAAAGAATTTCCGCAAAGAGAAGCTGACATTTGAGGTTGTGGATTTCCAGAGTGCCTATCATGCAATTTTGGGCAGGCCAGCTTATGCATGTTTCATGGCTCGACCATGTTACGTGTACCTCAAACTAAAGATGCCTGGCCCTAAAGGCGTGATCACTGTTACTGGTAACCACAAGAAGGCAGAAGAGTGCTTCCAGAAAGGCTCAAAGATCGCCCATGCTCAGATGGTGGCAGAAGAGTGGCAGGAACACTAGAGGAATGCAGACCCGGGTGATTTGTTGCGAGCCAAAAAGGCTGCTACGGAATCAGCGTTTCAGTCGTCCGGTGAGACAAAACCCGTTCACATCCACCCGACCGACCCTAACGCTGCTCCGACTCATATCTCCACAACACTCGACCCCAAATAGGAAGAAGCACTCATCCAGTTCCTCCGTGAGAACTGGGACATCTTTGCATGGAAACCTTCTGACATGCCGGGTGTACCCAGGGGACTGGCTGAGCATCGTCTACGAGTCGATTCAAAGGCAAAACCTGTGAAGGAACATCTGCGACGGTCCGCCGTCCAGAAAAGGAAGGCTATTGGCGAGGAAGTGGCTCGGCTCCTAGCAGCAGAGTTTATCCGAGCGATTTACCACTCCGAGTGGCTCGCCAATGTCGTCATGGTCCCCAAAAAGGACAATTCGCTTTGCATGTGCATCGATTTTAAGCATATCAATTGGGCCTGCCCGAAAGATCATTTCCTCTTCCCCGCATCGACCAAATAGTCGACTCGACTACGGGATGTGAGCGACTGTCTTTTTTGGACGCTTATTCCGGGTACCATCAGATCCGTCTGTTTGGACCCGATGAGATCAAAACGGCTTTCATCACCCCATTCGGGTGCTTCTGTTATGTCACCATGCCATTCGGCCTCAAGAATGCCAGAGCCACGTTCATGAGTATGATTCAGAAGTGTTTGCTCACTCAAATCAGTCGGAATGTGGAAGCGTACATGGATGACATTGTGGTCAAGTCACGGAAAGGTTCCCACCTGCTGACTGACCTTGCTGAAACATTTGCCAACCTCAAGAGGTACGATATCAAGCTTAACCCATCCAAGTGCACATTCGGAGTTCCTGGTGGAAAGTTACCCGGTTTCCTCATTTCCAAACGAGAAATCGATGCAAACCCAGAGAAAGTAGGCACAATACTCTGAATGAAACGACCTGTGCGTGTGCACGATGTTCAGAAGCTTACTGGTTGCTTGGCCGCTTTAAGTCGATTCATCTCTCGTCTCGGTGAGAAGGCATTGCCTCTTTACCGGCTGATGAAGAAGTCAGACAAGTTCGAGTGGACTCCTGAAGCTGATGCAACGTTTGCAGAGTTAAAAACCCTGCTTTCCACCCAGTCGGTGCTTGCTGCCCCAATCAGCAAAGAGCCTTTGCTGCTTTACATTGCAGCCACAAGACAAGTCATCAGTACTGTACTTACGGTCGAGCGGGAAGAAGAAGGGAAAGCCTTCAAAGTTCAGCGCCCAGTATATTACATTTCTGAAGTCCTGACCCCATCAAAGCAACGATACCCTCATTATCAGAAGCTTGTATATGGGATTTATATGACCACGAAGAAAGTTGCTCACTACTTCTCTGACCATATCATCACAGTCGTCACCGACGCCCCCTTATCAGAGATTCTGCACAACAGAGACGCAACCGGTCGAGTGGCAAAATGGGCGATTGAACTTCTTCCCCTAGATATCAGATTGGAGGCAAAGAAAGCTATCAAGTCCCAAGCAATAGCAGATTTCCTCGCCGAGTGGACTAAACAGCAGTTGCCGAATCAAGTTCACTCGGAGCACTGGACTATGTTCTTCGATGGCTCCAAAATGCTGAATGGGTCCGGTGCCGGGGTAGTCTTGGTTTCCCCCCAAGGAGACAAGCTCAGATATGTACTCCAGATTCACTTTGATTCCTCCAACAATGAAGCAGAATACGAATCACTCTTATACGGGTTGCGTATGGCCATTTCACTCGGCGTCCGTCGCCTCATGGTCTACGGTGACTCGGACTTGGTGGTCAACCAAGTGATGAAGGAGTGGGACGTCAGAAGCCCAGCCATGACTGGTTACTGCAATGCAGTCAGAAAGCTGGAGAAGAAATTTGAGGGATTAGAGCTCCATCACGTCCCCTGACTGAAAAATCAAGCAGCCGATGATTTGGCGAAGATAGGTTCCAAGAGAGAAGCCATTCCGAGTGGCGTGTTTTTGGAGCATGTTCACACGCTGTCGGTTCAAGAAGATCCTTTCACTGAGGAAGCCTCGCAGCCAAAAAGCTCCATAGATCCGACTGCAGTCGAGGTCCCAGTTGTGGTCGACTTAATCATGGAAGTTCTGGTCATCACTCCCGATTGGACAGTGCCCTATATCGCCTATATTCTGAGGAAAGAGCTCCACGAGAATGAAGAAGAGGCTCGAGAGATCGTCCGCCGATCCAAAGCCTTTACCGTCATGAGGGGACAGTTGTACAGAGAAAGTGCGACTAGAGTCAGCCAGAAATGCATAACACCGGAAGAAGGTCGAATGATTCTCAACGACATCCACTCGGGGACATGTGGCCATCATGCGTCCTCTCGGACCATCGTGGCTAAAGCATACCGAGCGGGTTTTTACTGGCCCAGAGAAAATGAGATGGCGAAAGAGATAGTCGACAAGTGTGAAGGATGTCAATTCTACTCCAATATGTCGCACAAACCCGCCTCAGCCTTGAAGACCATTCCACTCGTCTGGCCTTTCGCTGTATGGGGGTTGGATATGGTTGGACCACTGAGAACAGGAAGAAATGGCTACACCCATGTATTGGTAGCAGTCGACAAGTTCACCAAGTGGATTGAGGCTAAACCCATCAAGAATCTGGATGCCGGCACCGCCGTCAACTTCATCAGGGAGTTGGTATTCAGATATGGAGTTCCACACTGCATCATCACAGACAATGGGTCAAACTTCGACTCCGAAGAATTCAGAGCCTTCTGCACATCTCAGGGTACACGAGTCGACTATGCTTCAGTCACTCACCCCTAGTCGAATGGACAAGCAGAACGAGCAAATGGCTTAATTCTCAAAGGGTTGAAACCCCGACTGATGCGCGACCTCAAGCACGCAGCTGGTGCATGGGTCGACAAACTTCCGTCGGTGCTTTGGGGATTAAGGACCACGCCAAACCGGTCGACTGGGAGGACTCCGTTCTTCTTGGTCTACGGAGCTGAAGCAGTCTTGCCGAGTGACCTGCTTCACAATGCACCCCGAGTCGAACTCTACACCGAAGCTGAAGCAGAGCAAGCCCGACAGGACGCGGTCGACCTTCTAGAAGAAGAAAGAGAGATGGCCTTGATCCGATCGACCATTTACCAGCAGGACTTGCGTCGCTTCCATGCTAGAAACGTGAAGAGTCGAGCTTTCCAGGAGGGAGATTTAGTTCTCCGAGTGGATCAGTAGAAACCACACAAGCTTGCTCCTACTTGGGAAGGTCCCTTCCTCGTCACCAAGGTTCTCCACAATGGGGCATACCGCCTTTACAATGTCGAGCACCAGATTGACGAGCCCCGAGCATGGAACGCGGAGCTGCTCCGCCCCTTTTATACATAAGTTTTTCACTCGGATGAGTTGTAATAAAAGTACTCCCGTAGTGTATTCATCAAAGACAAGAGTTTCATAATTTTCTCAGTAATTGTTATTGCTTTTGTTCTCATAAATTTGTCCCCCAGTGGGTGGCTTAGCTGTGAACCCGTTTCGCCTAAGCTTGTAAAAAATCCTACCGAGTGGTAAGCCAGCCTTCCACTCGAAGGCTTAGCTGCGAATCCGTTTCGCCTAAGTTAAACAAAATCCTACCGAGTGGTAAGCCAGCCTTCCACTCGGAGGCTTAGCTGCAGTCCAAGTACTCGCCTAAGTAAACAAAATCCTACCGAGTGGTAAGCCAGCCTTCCACTCGGGGGCTTAGCTGCAGCCCAGTGCTCGCCTAAGTTTTCGAAAATCCTACCGAGTGGTAAGCCAGCCTTCCACTCGGAGGCTTAGCTGCAGCCCAGTGCTCGCCTAAGTTTTTGAAAATCCTACCGAGTGGTAAGCCAGCCTTCCACTCGGAGGCTTAGCTGCGAATCCGTTTCGCCTAAGTTAAACAAAATCCTACCGAGTGGTAAGCCAGCCTTCCACTCGGAGGCTTAGCTGCAGTCCAAGTACTCGCCTAAGTAAACAAAATCCTACCGAGTGGTAAGCCAGCCTTCCACTCGGGGGCTTAGCTGCAGCCCAGTGCTTGCCTAAGTTTTCGAAAATCCTACCGAGTGGTAAGCCGGCCTTCCACTCGGAGGCTTAGCTGCAGCCCAGTGCTCGCCTAAGTTTTTGAAAATCCTACCGAGTGATAAGCCAGTCTTCCACTCGGAGGCTTAGCTGCAACCTAGTGTTCACCTAAGAATAAAAGACATCATACACTTCGCAAGGAGGACGAGGCGCTGGTCGGCCCCTGCTTCCTCCTTCCAAGCTACGTCACAAACACAACGTGCGTTCCGCAAGGAGGACGAAGCGCAGGTCGACTGCTACCTTCTCCTCCAAAGCCGTGCCACGAAAATCCTATCGAGTGGAGAGCAAACCTCCCACTCGGGGGCTTAGCTGCAGCCCAGTGCTTGCCTAAGTTTCTAAAATCCTACCGAGTGGAGAGCAAACCTCCCACTCGGGGGCTTAGCTGCAGCCTAGTGCTCGCCTAAGTTTCTAAAATTCTACCGAGTGGAGAGCAAACCTCCCACTCAGGGCTTAGCTGCAGCCCAGTGCTCGCCTAAGTTTCTAAAATCCTACCGAGTGGAGAGCAAACCTCCCACTCGGGGGCTTAGCTGCAGCCCAGTGCTCGCCTAAGTTTTTAAAATCCTTCCGAGTGGAGAGCAAACCTCCCACTCGGGGGCTTAGCTGTAGCCCAGTGCTCGCCTAAGTTTCTAAAATCCTTCTGAGTGGAGAGCGAACCTCGCACTCGAGGGCTTAGCTGCAGCCCGGTGCTCGCCTAAGTTTCTAAATCCGGTCGAGTGGAGAGCAAGTTTCCCACTCGGAAGCTTGGTTGCAGCCCAGAGCTCGCCCAAACATGACGAGCACAAGTCGATTGCAACTTGTGCTTCGTTCCTACCTGCAAAAGAGCATTACAGATACTAGTATATATTCCAACCCAAGGAAGATGGTTGTTTGAAAGAAGCAAAAGTATTTCAACAACAAATCAAGTTTGGATAACATCCTATAGATCCAGAAGTGCTCAGGCATCAAGCCTGTTAAAGTTTATCGGTTACAAAAATCACTCGGCATTCTGAGGCAAATTCAAATCGTCGAGCATAGAAGTTTTTTACCCCTCCTGCGGAGGGCTGGAAGGCGCAACAAACTCATCCAGGTCGATCCCATCTGCGATCCGAGTGGCAGCCGCGATAAAGGTCTCCATGAAAGTGTTGGGGAACGTTGCAGAAAATTAAAAATTTTCCTACGGTTTCACCAAGATCCATCTATGAGTTCATCTAAGCAACGAGTCTAGGGAGAGAGTTTGCATCTACATACCACTTGTAGATCGCGTGCGGAAGCTTGCAAGGTGATGATGTAGTCGTACTCGACGTGATCCAAATCACCGATGACCAGCGCCGAACGGACGGCACCTCCGCGTTCAACACACGTACGGGACGGGAGACGTCTCCTCCTTCTTGATCCAGCAAGGGGGAAGGAGAGGTTGATGAAGATCCAGCAGCACGACGGCGTGGTGGTGGATGCAGGGCGTCACAGCAGCAGGGCTTCGCCGAGACTACGAGGGAGAGATGTAACGGGGGGAGATGGAGGCGCCAGGGGCTGGTGTATGAAGTCCCTCCTCTCCCCCACTATATATAGGGGTGCCAAGGGGGGTGGGTGCGCAGCCTAGGAGATCCAATCTCCTATGGCCGGCGGCCAAGGGGAGGTTTCCCTCCCCCCCAAGGCACCTAGGGGTGCCTTCCACCACTAGGACTCCTCCTAGGGGGAAACCCTAGGCGCATGGGCCTATAGGGGCTGGTGACCTTGGCCCATGAAGGCCAAGGCGCACCCCCTACAGCCCATGTGCCCCCCCGGGACAGGTGGCCCCACCCGGTGGACCCCCGGGACCCTTCCGGTGGTCCCGGTACAATACCGATAACCCCGAAACTTGTCCCGATGCCCGAAATAGCACTTCCTATATATAATTCTTTACCTCCGGACCATTCCGGAACTCCTCGTGACGTCCGGGATCTCATCCGGGACTCCGAACAACATTCGGGTTTCTGCATATCCATATCTTCATAACCCTAGCGTCACCGAACCTTAAGTGTGTAGACCCTACGGGTTCGGGAGACATGCAGACATGACCGAGACGCTCTCAGTCAATAACCATCAGCGGGATCTGGATACCCATGATGGCTCCCACATGCTCCTCGATGTTGTCATCGGATGAACCACGATGTCGAGGATTCGATCAAACCCTGTATGCAATTCCCTTTGTCAATCGGTACGTTACTTGCCCGAGACTCGATCGTCGGTATCCCAATACCTTGTTCAGTCTCGTTACCGGCAAGTCACTTTAATCGTACCGTAATGCATGATCCCGTGTCCAACACCTTGGTCACATTGAGCTCAATATGATGATGCATTACCGAGTGGGCCCAGAGATACCTCTCCATCATACGGAGTGACAAATCCCAGTCTCGATCCGTGTCAACCCAACAGCTACTTTCAGAGATGCCTGTAATGCACCTTTATAGTCACCCAGTTACGTTGTGACGTTTGATACACCCAAGGCACTCTTATGGTATCCGGGAGTTACACGATCTCATGGTCGAAGGAAGAGATACTTGACACTTGCAAAGCTCTTAGCAAAACGAACTACACGATCTTTTATGCTATGCTTAGGATTGGGTCTTGTCCATCACATCATTCTCCTAATGATGTGATCCCGTTATCAATGACATCCAATGTCCATAGTCAGGAAACCATGACTATCTGTTGATCACAACGAGCTGGTCAACTAGAGGCTTACCAGGGACATAGTGTGGTCTAAGTATTCACACGTGTATTACGATTTCCGGATAATACAGTTATAGCATGAATAAAAGACAATTATCATGAACAATGAAATATAATAATACTTTTATTATTGCCTCTAGGGCATATTTCCAACAGTCTCCCACTTGCACTAGAGTCACCAATCTACTTACATTGTGATGAATCGAACACCCATAGAGTTCTGGTGTTGATCATGTTTTGCACGCGAGAGAGGTTTAGTCAGCGGATCTGCGACATTCAGATCCGTGTGCACTTTGCAAATCTCTATGTCTCCATCTTGAACATTTTCACGGATGGAGTTGAAACGACGCTTGATGTGCCTGGTCTTCTTGTGAAACCTGGGCTCCTTTGCGAGGGCAATAGCTCCAGTGTTGTCACAGAAGAGTTTGATCGGCCCCGACGCATTGGGTATGACTCCTAGGTCGGTGATGAACTCCTTCACCCAAATCGCTTCATGTGCTGCCTCCGAGGCTGCCATGTACTCCGCTTCACACGTAGATCCCGCCATGACGCTCTGCTTGCAGCTGCACCAGCTTACTGCTCCACCATTCAACATATACACGTATCCGGTTTGTGACTTAGAGTCATCCAGATCTGAGTCGAAGCTAGTGTCGACGTAACCCTTTACGACGAGCTCTTCGTCTCCTCCATAAACGAGAAACATGTCCTTTGTCCTTTTCAGGTACTTCAGGATATTCTTGACCGCTGTCCAGTGTTCCTTGCCGGGATTACTTTGGTATCTTGCTACCAAACTTACGGCAAGGTTTACATCGGGTCTGGTACACAGCATGGCATACATAATAGATCCTATGGCTGAAGCATAGGGGATGACACTCATCTCTTCTTTATCTTTTGCCGTGGTCGGTGACTGAGCTGAGCTCAGTCTCATACCTTGTAACATAGGCAAGAACCCCTTCTTGGACTGATCCATTCTGAATCTCTTCAAAATCTTATCAAGGTATGTGCTTTGTGAAAGACCTATGAGGCGTCTCGATCTATCTCTATAGATCTTGATGCCTAATATATAAGCAGCTTCTCCAAGGTCCTTCATTGAAAAACACTTATTCAAGTAGGCCTTAATGCTGTCCAGAAATTCTATATTATTTCCCATCAGGAGTATGTCATCTACATATAGTATGAGAAATGCTACAGAGCTCCCACTCACTTTCTTGTAAACGCAGGCTTCTCCATAAGTCTGCATAAACCCAAACGCTTTGATCATCTCATCAAAGCGAATGTTCCAACTCCGAGATGCTTGCACCAGTCCATAAATGGATCGCTGGAGCTTGCATACTTTGTTAGCGTTCCGAGGATCGACAAAACCTTCCGGCTGCATCATATACAGTTCTTCCTTAAGATGCCCGTTAAGGAATGCTGTTTTGACGTCCATCTGCCATATCTCATAATCATAGTATGCGGCAATTGCTAACATGATTCGGACGGACTTTAGCTTCGCTACGGGAGAGAATGTCTCGTCGTAGTCAATCCCTTGAACCTGTCGATAACCCTTAGCGACAAGTCGAGCTTTATAGATGGTAACATTACCATCCGCGTCCGTCTTCTTCTTAAAGATCCATTTGTTTTCTATCGCTCGCCGATCATCGGGCAAGTCTGTCAAAGTCCATACTTTGTTTTCATACATGGATTCTATCTCGGATTTCATGGCTTCAAGCCATTTGTTGGAATCCGGGCCCGCCATTGCTTCTTCATAGTTTGAAGGTTCATTGTTGTCTAACAACATGATTTCCAGGACAGGGTTACCGTACCACTCTGGTGCGGAACGTGTCCTTGTGGACCTACGAAGTTCAGCAGTAACTTGATCCGAAGTACCTTGATCATTATCATGGTTTTCCTCTTCAGTTGGTGTGGGCATCATAGGAACGGTTTCCTGTGCTGCGTCACTATCCCGCTCAAGAGGTAGTACTTCATCGAGTTCTACTTCCCTCCCACTTACTTCTTTCGAGAGAAACTCTTTTTCCAGAAAGTATCCATTCTTGGCAACAAAGATCTTGCCTTCGGATCTTAAGTAGAAGGTATACCCGACAGTTTCCTTAGGGTATCCTATGAATACGCATTTTTCCGACTTGGGTTCGAGCTTTTCAGGTTGAAGTTTCTTGACATAAGCTTCGCATCCCCAAACTTTTAGAAACGACAGCTTAGGTTTCTTTCCAAACCATAATTCATACGGTGTCGTCTCAACGGATTTAGACGGTGCCCTATTTAAAGTGAATGTAGCTGTCTCTAGAGCGTATCCCCAAAATGATAGCGGTAAATCGGTAAGGGACATCATAGACCGCACCATATCCAATAGAGTGCGATTACGACGTTCGGACACACCGTTTCACTGAGGTGTTCCAGGCGGCGTGAGCTGTGAAACGATTCCACATTTCTTTAAGTGTGTACCAAATTCGTGACTTAAGTATTCTCCTCCACGATCTGATCGTAAGAATTTTATCTTTCGGTCACGTTGATTCTCTACCTCATTCTGAAATTCCTTGAACTTTTCAAAGGTCTCAGACTTGTGTTTCATTAAGTAGACATACCCATATCTACTCAAGTCATCTGTGAGAGTGAGAACATAACGATATCCTCCGCGAGCCTCAACGCTCATTGGACCGCACACATCGGTATGTATGATTTCCAACAAGTTGGTTGCTCGCTCCATTGTTCCGGAGAACGGAGTCTTGGTCATTTTGCCCAAGAGGCATGGTTCGCATGTGTCAAACGATTCATAATCAAGAGACTCTAAAAGTCCATCGGCATGGAGCTTCTTCATGCGCTTGACACCAATGTGACCAAGGCGGCAGTGCCACAAGTATGTGGG
>NC_041385.1:435621167-435652635 GCF_002162155.2 Triticum dicoccoides | reverse complement strand
GCATCTACACTATGAACATGTGTAATATTACGCTCGAGATTCATTAAGAATAAACCATTGACCATCGGAGCATGACCATAAAACATATCTCTCATATAAATCGAACAACCATTATTCTCAGACTTAAATGAGTAGCCATCTCGTATTAAACGAGATCCTGATACAATGTTCATGCTCAAACTTGGCACTAAATAACAATTATTAAGGTTCAAAACTAATCCCGTAGGTAAATGTAGAGGCAGCGTGCCGACGGCGATCACATCGACTCTGGAACCATTCCCGACGCGCATCGTCACCTCGTCCTTTGCCAGTCTCCGTTTATTCCGCAGCTCCTGCTGTGAGTTACAAATATGAGCAACGGCACCGATATCAAATACCCAGGAGTTACTACGATTACTGGTAAGGTACACATCAATCACATGTATATCAAATATACCTTTGGTGTTGCCGGCCTTCTTATCCGCTAAGTATTTGGGGCATTTCCGCTTCCAGTGACCCTTCCCCTTGCAATAAAAGCACTCAGTCTCAGGCTTGGGTCCATTCTTTGACTTCTTCCCGGTAACTGGCTTACCAGGCGCGGCAACATCTTTGCCGTCCTTCTTGAAGTTCTTCTTACCCTTGCCCTTCTTGAACTTAGTGGTCTTATTGACCATCAACACTTGATGTTCTTTCTTGATTTCAGCCTCTGTTGACTTCAGCATCGAGAACACTTCAGGAATGGTCTTTTCCATTCCCTGCATGTTGTAGTTCATCACAAAGCTCTTGTAGCTTGGTGGGAGCGACTGGAGGATTCTGTCAATGACCGCCTCATCTGGGAGGTGAATGTTCAGCTGGGTCATACGGTTGTGCAACCCAGACATCTTCAGGATGTGCTCACTGACAGAACTGTTTTCCTCCATCTTACAACTGTAGAACTTGTCGGAGACATCATATCTCTCGACCCGGGCATGAGCTTGAAAAACTAGTTTCAGCTCTTCAAACATCTCATATGCTCCGTGATGCTCAAAACGCTTTTGGGGCCCCGGTTCTAAGCTGTAAAGCATGCCGCACTGAACGAGGGAGTAATCATCAGCGCGAGACTGCCAAGCATTCATAATGTTTTGGTTCTCTGGGACGGGAGCGTCACCTAGCGGTCCTTCTAGGACATATTGTTTCCTGGCAGCTATGAGGATGATCCTCAGGTTCCGGACCCAGTCCATATAGTTGCTGACATCATCTTTCAGCTTGGTTTTCTCTAGGAACGCGTTGAAGTTCATGTTGACATTAGCGTTGGCCATTGATCTACAAGACATATTTGCAAAGGTTTTAGACTAAGTTCATGATAATAAAGTTCTAATCAAATTATGAACTCCCACTTAGATTAGACATCCCTTTAGTCATCTAAGTGTTACACGATCCGAGTCGACTAGGCCGTGTCCGATCATCACGTGAGACGGACTAGTCATCGTCGGTGAACATTTTCATGTTGATCGTATCTTCCATACGACTCGTGTTCGACCTTTCGGTCTCCGTGTTCCGAGGCCATGTCTGCACATGCTAGGCTCGTCAAGTTAACCCTAAGTGTTTTCGCTGTGTAAAACTGTCTTACACCCGTTGTATGTGAACGTAAGAATCCATCACACCCGATCATCACCTGGTGCTTAGAAACGACGAACTGTAGCAACGGTGCACAGTTAGGGGAGAACACTTCTTGAAATTTTATAAGGGATCATCTTATTTACTACCGTCGTCCTAAGTAAACAAGATGCATAATACATAATAAACATCACATGCAATTATATAGTTGTGACATGATATGGCCAATATCATATAGCTCCATTGATCTTCATCTTCGGGGCTCCATGATCATCTTGTCACCGGCTTGACACCATGATCTCCATCATCATGATCTCCATCATCGTGTCTTCATGAAGTTGTCACGCCAACGACTACTTCTACTTCTATGACTAACGTTTAGCAATAAAGTAAAGTAGTTTACATGATGTTATTCAATGACACGCAGGTCATACAAAAATAATGACAACTCCTATGGCTCCTGCCGGTTGTCATACTCATCGACATGCAAGTCGTGAATCCTATTACAAAGAACATGATCTCATACATCACAATTCATCATTCATCACAACTTCTGGCCATATCACATCACATGATCAATCGCTGCAAAAACAAGTTAGACGTCCTCTAATTGTTGTTGCATCTTTTACGTGGCTGCAATTGGGTTCTAGCAAGAACGTTTTCTTACCTACGAATCACCACAACGTGATTTTGTCAACTTCTATTTAACCTTCATAAGGGCCATGTTCATCGATTCCGCTCCAACTAAGGTGGGAGAGACAGACACCCGCCAGCCACCTTATGCAACTTGTGCATGTCAGTCGGTGGAACCGGTCTCACGTAAGCGTACGTGTAAGGTTGGTCCGGGCCGCTTCATCCCACAATACCGTTGAGCAAGAAAAGACTAGTAGAGGCAAGTAAGATGACAAAATCCACGCCCACAACAAAATTGTGTTCTACTCGTGCAAAGAGAACTACGCATAGACCTAGCTCATGATGCCACTGTTGGGGAACGTTGCAGAAAATTAAAATTTTTCCTACGGTTTCACCAAGATCCATCTATGAGTTCATCTAAGCAACGAGTCTAGGGAGAGAGTTTGCATCTACATACCACTTGTAGATCGCGTGCGGAAGCTTGCAAGGTGATGATGTAGTCGTACTCGACGTGATCCAAATCACCGATGACCTGTGCCGAACGGACGGCACCTCCGCGTTCAACACACGTACGGGACGGGAGACGTCTCCTCCTTCTTGATCCAGCAAGGGGGAAGGAGAGGTTGATGAAGATCCAGCAGCACGACGGCGTGGTGGTGGATGCAGGGCGTCACAGCAGCAGGGCTTCGCCGAGACTACGAGGGAGAGATGTAACGGGGGGAGATGGAGGCGCCAGGGGCTGGTGTATGAAGTCCCTCCTCTCCCCCACTATATATAGGGGTGCCAAGGGGGGTGGGTGCGCAGCCTAGGAGATCCAATCTCCTATGGCCGGCGGCCAAGGGGAGGTTTCCCTCCCCCCCAAGGCACCTAGGGGTGCCTTCCACCACTAGGACTCCTCCTAGGGGGAAACCCTAGGCGCATGGGCCTATAGGGGCTGGTGCCCTTGGCCCATGAAGGCCAAGGCGCACCCCCTACAGCCCATGTGGCCCCCCGGGACAGGTGGCCCCACCCGGTGGACCCCCGGGACCCTTCCGGTGGTCCCGGTACAATACCGATAACCCCGAAACTTGTCCCGATGCCCGAAATAGCACTTCCTATATATAATTCTTTACCTCCGGACCATTCCGGAACTCCTCGTGACGTCCGGGATCTCATCCGGGACTCCGAACAACATTCGGGTTTCTGCATATCGATATCTTCATAACCCTAGCGTCACCGAACCTTAAGTGTGTAGACCCTACGGGTTCGGGAGACATGCAGACATGACCGAGACGCTCTCAGTCAATAACCATCAGCGGGATCTGGATACCCATGATGGCTCCCACATGCTCCTCGATGTTGTCATCGGATGAACCACTATGTCGAGGATTCGATCAAACCCTGTATGCAATTCCCTTTGTCAATCGGTACGTTACTTGCCCGAGACTCGATCGTCGGTATCCCAATACCTTGTTCAATCTCGTTACCGGCAAGTCACTTTACTCGTACCGTAATGCATGATCCCGTGTCCAACACCTTGGTCACATTGAGCTCGATATGATGATGCATTACCGAGTGGGCCCAGAGATACCTCTCCGTCATACGGAGTGACAAATCCCAGTCTCGATCCGTGTCAACCCAACAGCTACTTTCGGAGATACCTGTAATGCACCTTTATAGTCACCTAGTTACGTTGTGACGTTTGATACACCCAAGGCACTCTTACGGTATCCGGGAGTTACACGATCTCATGGTCGAAGGAAGAGATACTTGACACTTGCAAAGCTCTAGCAAAACGAACTACACGATCTTTTATGCTATGCTTAGGATTGGGTCTTGTCCATCACATCATTCTCCTAATGATGTGATCCCGTTATCAACGACATCCAATGTCCATAGTCAGGAAACCATGACTATCTGTTGATCACAACGAGCTGGTCAACTAGAGGCTTACCAGGGACATAGTGTGGTCTAAGTATTCACACGTGTATTACGATTTCCGGATAATACAGTTATAGCATGAATAAAAGACAATTATCATGAACAATGAAATATAATAATACTTTTATTATTGCCTCTAGGGCATATTTCCAACAGAAAGAACGGAAGTCATGCTTCCTAGTGTTGGCCACCTTGAGAGACACCAGCTTGTCTTCTCTCGCTTCCTTGCAGTGAACGCGGACTAAGGACAGAGCGACGTCAGCGCCGCACCTGGCAGAAGACTTCTTCCATTCTTGCACTCGACTTGGAACTTCGTTCAGTCGAGTCATCAGCAACTCAAGGTCGTTCTGAAGTGTTTCTTCTGGCCAGAGCGATGTGTCGATGTGCGACGTTGCAGCTTTCAGTCTTGCAAGGTAGTCGACCACTGCAGCAATGCGAGACTCGAGGCGGAGCACGTTCATAGCGGTTTCATCTTTCACCGAAGAGTTGATGGGATCCAAGCCAGTCTCCACTCGACCAGTCTCCTCTTCAAAGTTTTGGCAGAATTCTGTGGACACGATTCAAGGATAAGCTAATGGTCCTACAGCAAGTCAGTAATTACCAGTCGGATATAAGAGGTTACCTTCGAGCATGAGGAATAGCTTCTTGGCGAGTCCTCCCAGATAAACCTCCAAGTCATTCTTCTTTCCCGCCAGTTCGCCAGCTTTGTCGCTCAGGACCATATTGGCATTCTTCATTCGAGTGACTTCCTGATTGGCCACGTCGAGAGCAGCTTTCATATTAGTGTTTTCCTCTTCAAGTTTGCTGACAGAAGCCAACTTCTCTTCTGCAAGTTTTGTCTTGTCCGAAGCCGCTTTCTGCGCCTCGGCGAGGTCAAGGTCTTTCTTCTTCAGAGCACCCTTCAGTTTTTCTGCAAAAATCACAATAAGATCAGACTCAGAGACAGGCAAGAAGCAAAGACAATCGTCAAGATTCTCACCAAACATACCTTTTGCCTCCTCCTTCGACGTCGTGAAGTTCTCTTGGACAAGCTTCAGGTCAAGTTCAAGCTGGATATGCTTGTTCTCCAACTCGGTATAACGAGAAACAAGGTCACAAGATTTCTGCGAAAGTTCAGTCGGCAGACATCAAAGACAGATCACTTCCGAGTGACTAAGAGAAAAATCGTAGTGTTTCTAAGACTACAGCTGAATTCAAACATTCAACTATAGTCTCGGGGACTACACCCAGTGGGTGCACTCAGCATGCCCCCACTAGGTCTATCAGCTAGACTCAGAGTCGATCAGTTGACCAGAAGCAGCTAACTGCCAGCAGTTAGACAAAAAAACGAAGAATTATTCAGACCATAGCCGACTGCCAGCAGTCGACCACGGTCTCAGAGACTACACCCAGTGGGTGCACTCAGCGTGCCCCTACCGGTTCCATGATCCCACTCGACCAGTTCGAGTGCAACAAGTAAAAGTGAGAAATTTCAAGACACAAAGACTACGGTCGACTGCCGGCAGTCCACCGTAGTCCCGGGGACTACACCCAGTGGGTGCACTCGGCGTGCCCCCACTAATCCTGACGTTCCAATTAACACACCCACTGGGTGCATGACAAACATTAAGATTTTCAGTCGGCGTCCAACTAACCTGGACATTGCTCTGAAGAGCTGAACTCGCGTCATAAGCTGCTTGGCTGGCAGTTCGGATCGCTTTCACCTGCTCCATCATGATCCCTGCTTGATGAATGGCTTCTTTGGCAGCGCTCGCTTGGTCCTCCGGGACATGGTACATGGAGAAGAGAGAAGGTGGATCAGCACTCGACGATGAAGGGCGGGCAACCGTCAACGGCTCCGCAAAGGACACGGTAGCCCGAGCAACATTGCTCCCCTCCGTAATCAGTGGTTCAGGTGCTGACACAACCTGAGCAGCCTTGCCAACAGTTGCCTTCCTGCTCCTCCTCTGCCTCAGTGGCGCTTCATCGTCATTGTCAGGGAGTTCGATGATAACGCTAGGTGGAGCTACAGAAGAAGTTCAAAGTCAAAAATAAAGATCCAATCGACCGAAAGCGAAACTGTGTAGATCATACCAGGATGAGAAGTAGCAGCATCTTCCATTTCTTGATCTTCATGCCTGGCTGAGGTCTCAGAAGTAGCAGCACTGCGATTTCAAAAATCAGCCGGTCAGCGATCGAGTCGACCAAGAATGTATCCGTGTTAAAAGGAAAAATCACGAGTTATGCTGTTACCCAGAAACAATCGGAATCTCCATCCTCATCGTCGGCAGGGCCTTCGCCGGTTTTGCCGGGGCCGCTCGGGGTTGCTTCGACGCCTTCTCAATCGGCGCCGGTGAAGTTGTCCGAGGGCGTTTCGTCGACTGCCCAGCAGGCACGACTCCCTTGCCGCGTTCGACCGCAGGGTCGTGGGCGAGCTTGGACCTTCTTTCGGAACGAGGAGGCACAACTTCCTCCTCCTCTTCCTCCTCATCGGAGCCTGCATCTTCATCACCCTCATCGGCATCCGATTCCCACTGCTCTTGACTTTCGCCTCCACTTCCTTCCTCCTCTTCGGCCTGTGCTTGCGCCCCGTTGGGCATCGAATACAACTCAGTGGTTTCCTGAAAGACAACAAGCAAGACAAAAATCAATCGACTGATCTGCGACGAAACAGAACGGATGGAGCAATCGGAGAAAAGTGGTCATACCTTGTCCGCCTAATAAGATTGGTCGAGTGGCGGGATCCTCCTGGCTCCACGAGGGTTGTCCTTGTTCCCTGTAATGGCAGTCATCCACCTCTCCAGTGTGGCATCGTCGACCTCCTCTGGGTAGACCCGAGTGGTGTCTTCAGTACCAGAGTACAACCACATCGGGTGGCCCCAGTACTGGAGCGGTTGGATGCGCCGCCGAAGGAAAACTTCCAGAAGATCCATGCCAGTCACCCCGTCGCGAATGAGCTGGACTACATGCTCCATCAACATTTTAACCTGAGCCTTCTCCTCCGGAACTACTTTCAGAGAGGATGGTTTGTTCACTCGACTCATAGAGAAGGGAGGGAGCCCAGTCGACTGCCCTGGCGTCGGCTGGTCTTGGCAGTAGAACCAGGTCGACTGCCACCCTCTGACTGACTCGGGAAGGGTCATAGCTGGGAAAGCGCTCTTACTCCTCATCTGGACCCCGAGACCCCCACACATCTGGATTACCTGAGTTCTCTCGTCATTGGGGCTGGCCTTTTTCACCGTCTGAGAACGACAAGTGAATATGTGTTTGAAGAGGCCCCAGTGCGGCCGACAACCCAAGAAGTTTTCACACAAAGATACAAAAGCGGCGAGATAGGCAATGGAATTGGGTGTAAAGTGGTGGAGCTGAGCCCCGAAGAAATTTAGAAACCCTCGAAAGAAAGGATGCGACGGCAGAGAGAACCCACGATCTACATGAGTCGCCAAGAGGACACACTCACCCTCGTGAGGCTGTGGCTGCCACTCCGTCCCCGGGAGCCTCGCCGCCCCGTGCGCAATTAGGCCTTCGTTGGCCAGGTCGTCGAGATTCTTTTGGGTGATGGTCAAGCGGATCCAATCACCCTGGATCCAACCTTGCGGCAAACGGGACCGCGACGAGGATCCCCCTCGACTGGTCGCTCTCCCCTTCACCTTCGCTGTCGCCTTCTTCGCCCGGTCCAAAGCCGCCGTCTTCTCTTTCACCATTGTCGCCGACGAGGCTGGAACGGAGCAGCAGCGCTGGGCAGTTGGTGGGCGCAGCGGATGAATCTGGAGACGAGGGAGGGGAAAATGAGGAGGCACTGTTCAAAAAAACCTCCGCCAGGTTCCTTATATGGAGTCACTTCTGAGTGGCCGACAGGTAGGCCCAGGCGATCCTGTCAAATCCCGAAACAGTCGCGCATGCGATACGTGGCGAAAAAGGCGGCGCGGGAATCGAGACATCCCTGCCTTATCCCATCTGAGTACCGCGGTCTTCTCCGCTTCGCGCGCTTCCCTCGGATTCCACTAAATCCGCTAACCACAAGGCAACTTGTCAGACGGAAGATCTCCTGCGATCTGTCGCTCGGAAATCTCCAAGTTCATAAAGTTCACTCAACAAATATAAAGAATGGATCAAGGCGACTGAACGAAAGTTGACACCCTCACTTGAAAGTCATTGATCCAGAGCAAAACACCTTTACAGCACCAGAAAGCAGGTCGGAAAGATTGCCAATTCCTTCCTCACTCAAACTTTGATCCATTCGGGGGCTACTGATGAAGTCATGTACCTAGGGTAGGGTCATGAACCTGTCCAAGGTACCCTCCCCAAGGACATCTTTTAGAAGAAGCCGTCTTCCAGTCGACCAAGAGGAACTCCACTCGACGGACTAGAAGACACTCGACGAACCTGAAGACACTCGACCAAGAAGACTCACTCGACCACCAGAAGTTCAAGATCTACTCTGAATCCAAGCGGTCTGTAATTAAGTAGTCTTTATGGTCATGAAGACACTTTATGTAAGGCGTTACCAGTAACGCCGGACCTTAATGTACTTTAACCCTCTGCTACGTGGGCTGGCTGGGGTCCTGGCGTCCTCTATATAAGCCACCCCCTCCACTGGTAGAAGGGTTCGCACCCCTGTAACTCTCACACATATAATCCAGTCGACCGTCTCCGGGCTCCGAGACGTAGGGCTGTTACTTCCTCCGAGAAGGGCCTGAACTCGTAAAACACTTGTGTGCACAACTGCTCCATAGCTAGGATCTTGCCTCTCCATACCTACCCCCTATTCTACTGTCAGACTTAGAACCACGACAACCTCCCCTGCTAATCTTCCCATGGACACAAAAAATAGGCAAGTGCATTTTCATCTGAATCATGAAATGCCTCACTTAAAACATGACATACATAGGACCACCGAGCCAACGATTATTTCAAAAACGTTCCTAATGTGAACATAAAAGATATAAGTGCCACAACTCTCCTCTGAACACCATCCCATATCTGACAAAACGTCTTTAGGTTCGGGAGATAAACTGCTGCGATTCCACTTTTATCCAGACATGCTTTGTGCTTGTACAATTTGGACTACAACTGGAGGAACAATAAAAATAACTATCGATCATGTATAAAAATATATGCTACTATTTCCTTGGCTGCAATTGGAAAAAGGAATGTAACACCAAAAGAAATATTTGGCCCATGAATAAATTTCCACCTAAATCAAAAGGAGGCAAGAAGCAGACCTTAAATACTTCGGCATCCTCCCTTCTCATCGATGTTGTCCAACAGAAAGCCATACAGAGATTGCCCAAATTTTCAAAACAAATAAGTATGTGCACAATTTATTTACCTATTTTTAAACAAAAGTTAAGTATGATCCATTTCCTTTCAAATTTACTGTTGTTAGTTTGTTACATGATAAAGAAAGGAGAGGAGACCCTCAAAAAAAAAGGAGAGGAGGAAAAGAGCATGGTGACCCACATAGGCGAGCACTTCTCATATTAACTCAGGGGCGTGCTCATACAAAGCTTGGCAATAATCACTTTTGTCGGCGTTCTGGATATGGGGGTATTCAGACTTGCCTGGCTGCGGCCCACCACGTGGCTCCATCGACGGCCTGGTACGACCCAGCTTCTACACCAACATCTCAAGACCCTCGCGAGGCGGACGATGCCAAGACCCCCGAGGGGATTGGCCTCTTCAGGCTGGCTCCCGAGGGCGGAGAGTTCTATGCAAGGTGCACCTCACGAGGCTCAGCTAACGTGAGCCATGGCGACCAAGGCCAGGGGGCCGCCAGCGGGCGCAGAGCGCCAGTTTCCTCTTTGGTGCAAGGAAGGCAAGCCACAGGCGCGGAGTCCCGAGGAATCAGCCAAAGGTTTCCATTCTGGTGCAACAAGACCAAGACTGCCAGGACGGCAGGACGGAGGTCATCACCGAGCCCACCGCAGTGTCACAACCAGGGGCTTTCCGCATGCGAAGATCACTTTTGTCAGGATAACCTATACTACTTGTCCCCTTTCAAATCCCGTTGTTATGGGGTACCTTCCCGCCAACATTTGGGAAGAGGACCAAGGCCACTATAAATAGGACTTAGCCACCACCATAAAGGGGGATCGGATCCATTCTCACCCGACCACCTCACCAGCTCTCTTGAGCTCAAGAACACCTCACCTCCTGAGGCCAGTTCATCCACTGTACTAGTTCATCCTCAGCCCTTCGAGGCAATCCACCAAAATGCTGGAGTAGGGTATTACACTACAAGGTGGCCCGAATCAGGATAAACAGTTGTGTCTCTTTGTCTCTTCGAGCTCAGCGCGCTAGGCTTAGGAGGATCGCAAGTAGGCAGGCTGGGTAGGTTGAGATCTGCGCACGCACCCCAGAGTTCGAATCTTTCAAGGGTTTGCGGAACCCGTAATCCGACAACTTTTCTATGTAACTTTGTAGGACTCCCATCCCATCCCATCCACTGAACTATGTCCTGGATTTGTTCTATATGTTTGATCATTTCAGCTTCTAGATTTGTGTCATAAAACCTGTTGTTCAGATTGACAACAATCCATTTTGTCATAAAATGGGAATGCAAATTAACTAAAGAAAATTCTACGTAAATACGTCGGACCAAGCAAGAGCAGTTTCATCAGCCTACAGAATTGCAGAAGCAATGATTAAAAAAGAAATCTGATAATAAGAGTCAAGTTCATGCACAACAGCAGAAAGGGAGGGGCCCCGCTTCTGACAGCATCACGGAGGTGTACCCAGAAGGAGCTGTCGGTGGGGTGTGCAACCTTCCCATCACCCACGAGCAAGCCACTGAGCACTTCGTGGAGCTGGTGGCTGCGCCCATCGAGCCGGCCCTCCTGCAGGCCCCCAAGGCCAAGCGTGGCCGGCCCCGCCGACCGGCGACGGCCACTCGGCGCAGCTACCGCCTCACCAGCAAAAGGAACCTGTTCCCGGAGGCCCAAGGAAACATCATGTCGCAGGCAAGGCGTCTAGTCATGTCCAAGCAGGGGCTTGCCATCCCGGAGCGTGGCGAGTCAGAAGAGCAGTGCCTCCTAGAGTACAGGAAGGCATTTGACGAGCCTCTCTCGCTGGTCCAGATCGAAGCTCTTGCAATGCTTGCTAGGATGGGTAAGAGGGGCACACCACTACCGGTGCAGGCCTCGGCCTAAGTTGGAGTGCCATCTGCTTGTCGACCATGTTTGCTTATGGAGGACAACTGGATAGTCTGGAACGTCAGGGGTTTGAATAACCCGGCTAGGCGGACAATAGTTAAGGTGTTGGTGTATCGTAACAATGTATCTCTAGTGCGTTTGCAAGAGACAAAACTATCATTCATTTATAGGGCTGTGGTGAATCAATGTTGTGGCATTGAATTCTCGACATTTGCATACCTAACGGCTGAGGGGTCAAGAGGAGGCGTGTTACTGGCATGGAAAGGTGATCATTACACCGTGTCCAATGTAACGGTGCAGGGGTGCTTGGTGACGGCAGCAGGAAACAATGCTAAGGGGGAGCCGGTGGGAATTATCGGAGTGTATGGGCCACAAGGCTGGGAAGAGAAACTTGCATTCCTACGTGAGCTCAAGTATACAGTGCAGAACATTATACCCAACCCAACGGCGCTGCTCTTGCGTTGGTCGGAGATTTCAACCTCATCACTCGTGCTGAAGAGAAGAACAATTTGAGGATCAACCGTCGCTGCATCACAGCCTTCAGAAACTTCATCAACGAGCTTCAACTCAAGGACCTTTACCTCCATGGCCGTAGGTATACATTGAGTAATGAACAGCAAAACGCCACAATGGTGAAGCTTGACCGAGTTCTCTTCAATGGGGAATGGGAGGAGATAATGCCCAACTACATGTTGCAAGCCTTGTCCTCGGATATCTCTGACCATTGCCCGCTCTTACTCAACTATGAGATTGCATTCAGACAAGCCAGAGTTTTTAGATTCCAAAACCATTTGGTTAAACTGGACGGGTTCAATGAGGTGGTTCATGGTGCTTGGCACGAGGCGCCAACATCAGGTGATCCCGTCGACCAATTTGCGGGGAGGCTCGAGGCCACTACCAAAGCCCTACGGCGATGGCAAGGCCAATTCTGCAATGACATCAAGTTGAAGGCGGCCATTACAAGTGAGATCATTGGGCGATTTGACAGAGTCATGGACCTTTTTTAGAAGGACAGGGAGGCCTCTCCCCGGTTCCATTAACAGAATGAAACCATACTGCGTCTGTTGCGAAACTACTGAAACTAAAATTCAGATTCAGACTAAAGCAGAAAATTACAGCCCTGCTCGACACGAGCCAAAGGACAGAACGAAAACACACTGAAGGCAAAATAGGCGCCTGTCAACCAGTGATCACACCACACAACTCGCTTGCTCCCCTCCTCTTGAGTGGTGGCGCCAGGGCCGCCTTGGGCGACCAGCAGATTGCGAGGGTAGACACGGGGCTGTTCACCAGGGTCTTGCCATCAGTATCACGCTTCTTGGCCGGAGAAAAGAAGCCGCCGTCTTCAGAGATCTTGAGGTTGTCCCAGCATACCCCAGCATCCAGTCCAGGGTTCTTCTTCAGCCACATGAGATCATCAGGGGTTGCTGAAGTAGTTTTCCCAGCGCACTCAAGAATTCTTCCACGCAGGCTTTGCTTGTTTCTGGGGTCAGAATCACCCAGAACTTGAGCATCCTGTGTATCAGTCTCCACACCTGATTGATAGATGTCCAAATGGTGTTATTAAAAATCATAGAGTTCCTATATTTCCATAAACACCAAAGGACAGCAGAACTAACTACATTTAAAGCTAAATTCTTTTTGTTCGAGATCCAAAGCCGGGCCACAGATTCAAAGTTTGTACCCAGGTTCTTTTAGAAAAAGAGATTGACAAACGACCAAATATTTTTGGCTACAACACAGTCAAAAAATAAATGATGGTTTGTTTCTTGCTCAGCACAGAAGACACAGTCAAGTGGCTTGATTATATGTCTTTTCCTAAGGTTGTCTCTCGTCATCAGCTTGTTTTGGGAAAACAACCAAAGGAAGACATGGATCTTTGGGGGCACTGCCAGTTTCCAAACAGCTGGCAGAAACAGAGCTTGCACCCCTCTGAAGTTAATCACGTGGTACAAAGAGCTAGAGGAGTAGACACCCTTATTCTCAAGTTGCCAGATCAGAGCATCAGAATCACCATCGAAGATGATTTCTTTAGCTATCTCCACTAGCTGGTACCATTGTTCCATCATCTTACTATCAATATTCCTCCTAAAGGTCAACTTCAGTGTTTCCCCATCCCAAACATCTTTGGCATTCTTGTTTTGCTCATTGCAAATCATATAGATGTGCCAGAATTGTACTGCTAGGGGGGAGGTGCCAAGAGTCATGGATCTTAGACCCTTAACGGCAGTGGAGAGACAATTCAGAGCCAATTTGAAGATGCAACGTCTCGGTTACGCCGCGTTTGACAGGGCCATCTGGCGTTAAAAATCACGGGTGAAGGGTATAAAAGAAGGTGATGCAGGCGCGAACTTCTTCAGAGCCAAAGCCTAGGCTCGACGCCGCAAGAACTTCATCATCAGACTTCAGGTTGACGGGTTGATTATCACTGATCCGGACGCAAAAGTGAAGGCGTTCCACTCCTTCGATCCGATACTCGGAACTAAGGAGCCCCGACCAAGACGGCTCAATCTGTCCGAGCTCGGGTACGAAAGGATCAACCTTCCTGATACGGACGAGCCTATCACGGAGGAAGAGATCCTTGCCAACATCAAGGAGCTCGATGGAAGCAGCGCCCCTGGGCCTGACGGCTTTACGGGACTGTTTTATAAGCGATGTTGGCCCATAATCAAGACTGATCTGACGAAGGCTGTCGGGGCCGTGCAGGCCAACGCGATGACCCATCTGCACTGTCTGAACGAGGCAACAATCATTCTGCTGCCAAAGAATGCTGAGGCCCTGACCACAAAGGATTACATGCGATCAGCCTCATCTGCAGCTTCGCCAAATTGATCACCAAGATCATGGCAACTCGGTTACAGCTGCGGATGAATGATCTTATCGGGCCATGCCAAAACACATTCATAAAAGGAGAAGACATTCACGACAATTTCTGTTACGTGAACGGACTGGCCAAAGCTTTCCGCAGATCAAAAACACTTGCGTTGTTGCTTAAGCTTGACATCCAACGTGCCTTTGATACGGTGTCCTGGGAGTTCCTTGCTCGAGCTGCTGGCCACAAGGGGGTTTGGGAGGAGTTTCACCAATTGCCTGTCTGCGCTGCTTTGCACCTCGTCCACAAGAATTCTGGTCAATGGTGAATTCTCTGAAAAGATTGATCTGATGAAGGGGCTCACGCAGGGGGACCCACTATCCCCACTCTTGTTCGCTCTAGTAATGGATTGCCTGGTCGTCCTGATCGACAAGGCGGTGACTACGGGGATTCTTGGTCCAATTGGAAATCAAAAACTGCCATTCAGAACTTCGCTGTACGCCGATGACGCAGTCCTCTTCATCAACCCTTGCCGCAGGGAGGTGCTTGCGGCGATTCAACTACTCAACCTGTTCGGAGACGCTACAGGCCTGCGCACAAACTTTGCAAAATCATCTGTCTCCACTATCTGCTGCACCGGGATCGACCTCCATGAGCTTTTACAGAACTTGGGCTGCCCTATCAAGGAATTCCCATGCACTTATTTTGGCATGCCACTGGCGGACACGAAACTGAAGAAAAATGACCTTCAACCTATCTGCGACAGGATCATTGGCAGGATGAAGAGCTGGAAGCTGGCCTTACTTATCCTAGATGGGAGGGTGGATCTGGTCAGAACGGTGCTCTCGGCGATGCCAATCTTCCAAATGCTCGCGCTGATCTTACCGGCATGGCTTGCTAAGCTTATTGACAAGGTACAACGTGGGTTCCTTTGGGAGGGCAGCGAGGTGGCGTCCGGAGGGAAATGTCTTGTCAGTTGGAGAACCGTCTGTAGGCCGAAGGAATTCGGCGGGCTCGGCATCATCAATTTGATGGCCCAAAGTCGCGCCCTGCAGATGAGGTGGCTGTGGCAATCCTGGACCGATAACAACAAAGCTTGGCAGGGACTGGATCTTCCAATTGACCATACGGTGAAAACTCTTTTCAACGCCTCTGTGGCGAGCGTATCCTTTTTTGGAAGGAGCCATGGTATAAGGGCGTCAGCCTCCAGGATGCCTTCCCCTCGCTGTTTCAGCATTGTACCAGGAAGAACCTTACAGTAGCGCAAGCCATTGGGGACGGACGATGGATCAGACACCTCAAAACAAACCTTCCAGCGCAGGCAGCAAGGGAATTCTTAACTCTATGGGCAGGGATACAAAACACAAACCTAACAGAAGAGCACGACCAGGTACGTTGGAAATGGACAGCAAGTGGTATCTACACGGCCAAATCTGCGTATCTCATTCAGTTTGAGGGCTGCGCTCGGTCTGGGTTTGCTGATTTCGTCGCGCCGGGCAAATGCAAACTCTTTGCATGGTTGGCACTGCTTGGACGCTGCAACACTGCCGACGTGCTTGCTAGAAAGGGATGGCCACACAACCCAACATGCGCCTTGTGTAATGGGCCAATGGAGGACGTGGTACACTTGTTGGCCTCATGCCCCTTCTCAGTCCAGATTTGGCACATCCTTGCTCGATGCAACCTGCAACCAAACCTCTCCACTACATCAGGCACAACCTCGCTTGCGCAATGGGTGGAACAGACCACCGGCATAGTACCTGCATCGGCCAAGAAACAATGGAGCGCCCTGGTCCAGCTTGTATGGTGGTCGATATGGAACGAACACAACGCCAGAATCTTCAGGAACCAACACTCGCCGGTGAGGACAGTGGTGGAGAGGATGATTGAGGAGGCGGATGTTTGGCAAGCTGCGGGACGACGCAAGGCAAACTCGTTGCTCAACAGACCCAGGGAGCCCGACTAAGAAAACGCCATAGTAGGTGTAGTGATGATGGCATGTCCAACAGCTTGTTGTTTGGACCTGTAAATCCGCTGTAAACAAACCCTCTAACCCCCCCAAGTTTCAATGAAAAGCTGCCCCATCAGCATTTTCATAAAAAAAAACAGCAGAAAGGGAGCAGGGTGATAAATTTGGTAAGAAAATGCAGTTAAGTAACCAGCTACTAGAAGACAATCGTGTGTGCATGTGCTTCAGGGCATCTATACGCCAGCCAAATCACTCTTCTTTTCATCTTGGCAGAGACTCTAAAACCATATTGGTGACAACTCGAGGCAAAGTAATGATATCTCTCCATCAGTCTCACATTTCTTATGCTTCTGTAAGACCTGAAACAAATATTAGCAGGGTTTAAAATCTCCGAGTGCAATCAAGAGTTTAAAATCACTAGAGTAAAAACAGAAATTACCAGGGTTAAGAAGATTTGCTATTTCAATTGCATACGTCCTGGTCAAATTCATACCAACAATCACCCATGGGAAAATCTTTTGGCTCCCACCAAATTAATTTATACTCCCCTCTGTAAACTAATATAAGATCTTCTAGATCACTACTTCAGTGATCTAAAAGATCTTATATTACTTTACAGAGAGAGTAACATAGATTGTTCAAGAGTGAACTTCCATTTATGTGTCCGGAGCACATGGACAATGTCAAAACGAAAACAATTCAGGACTTTTTTTTTGACAGAAAAAACAATTCAGGACTTGAGTCTGCCCAGGTTGCACTTTGTAAATTGGAATGCTGATGTATTTTATGGGTGTTTCTTAAGTTAAATGCAACAGAATTATAGTCAAGAAATAATACAGTGTACAGTGTTTCTCATTGCAAAAACACCTCTTTTCACATTAGAAGCTCTCAGGAATATATATTTACAAACAGAATCAATGAGCGTAGTCCTACATCAGAATTTAGAAAATCTCTTGAAAAGAAATGGCAACAATTAATTTACAACAATCTGCTCAAGTTTTCAATAAAACCAGTTGGGGCAATTTATCAGACACAAGGAAACATTGAAAAAACTTGCCAAGGTTCTCAAACATAAGAAGAAAATGCAATTAGGAGATGCAAAGCAACACTCGCTAAAATTAACCACTCAATCAAGCTATCATATAAGGTAAATTATTTGGTAAATCTGATAAGAGACCGAAATAGGTTCAGTACAACACAACCCAAGGAACTGGAATACGAAAGAGTGCATCTCTTAACACAGACCAAGCATAGATAAAAAATTGGCTGAGATAAGAGATAACATGGGAGCAAACATTTAGAGCTTGTCCTCAAATTCGGAGAGAGGGGTCATCTGTTCTTTCAACCCTTTCCTCTTGCGGATATCCATAACCAGCTGCGCCGCCTGTGATCCTGCCTCCAAAGGATCAGCAGACATCATGTCCCAGTGATCAAACACACACTGCGGGAAGGCCTGGCCAGATGTCGCAGCCCTAAGTGTGCCGGAGAAACCAAAGGACTCGATAACAGGGAGGTACGCCTTGATGTTGTAAAGTGGGGTACCAGGCCTCTGCATCTCCTCGAACACGTGCCCTCTCTTCTGGTTAAGAACACCATAGATGCCACCAAGTGCATTCTCAGGCGCCTGGATCTCCACCAGGTACACAGGCTCGAGTAACCTTGGCTTAGCTGTGAGCTGAGAAGCATAAATGACCCTTGTAGCCGTCGGGATGACCTGACCGCCACCCCTGTGAATAGCATCTGTATGGAGAACGACGTCACAGACCTCAAAGCAAATACCACGCATGTTTTCCTCTGCCAATGCCCCTTCTTTCGACGCCCACTGGAAGCCAGCCACAACGGAGTCCTTGATTTCATTCAGATACTGCACTCCCTTGCACATATCAACAACCATGTTCGGCCCAGTGGTTTCGGGTCCAAAACACCAAATCTTCTTGGCAAGATCCTTGTCCCAACCAAACTCCTCAGACAGAACCTTGGAGCGCACCTTGGGATCATCGCGTGGGCCGATGCGGCCATCATCAATGGCCTCAGCCAGCCCTTCCTCCATGGGACGAGCTTCCATGTAGAGACGGTTGTGCTTGTTTGGGGACTTGCTCATCACAGTCCGGCAGGACTTCTCAAGAACGGTCTCGCGGAAAGAGACAACAGGAGGGGAAACAATAATCTCAGCACCACCCATGAAATCCTCCTGCAGATCCTTCAAACAAATTTCAAGGTGCAGCTCTCCAGCTCCAGCAATAATATGCTCGCCAGACTCTTCCATGGAACAGAGAACCATAGGATCAGACTTCGCCAGGCGCTTCAAGCCTTCCACAAGTTTGGGAAGATCAGAGGCAACCTTGCACTGGACAGCAACACGTACAACAGGGGATACAGAGAATTTCATTGCCCTGATTGGGCATGCATCAACCTCCTTCTCGTTTGTCAAGGTAGCATTCTTTGTGATGAACTGATCCAAGCCAACCATAGCAACAGTATTACCACAAGGAACATCGTCAACAGACTCTTGCTTCTTCCCCATCCAAATAACTGTACGCTGGACACTCTTCACGTACAGATCCTTCTTCTGGCCAGGAACATAGTTTGGGCCCATGATCCGGACCTTCATACCAGTTGCAATTCTCCCAGAGAAGACACGGCCAAACGCAAAGAATCTGCCCTTGTCAGATGCTGGAATCATCTTGGAAACATACAGCATAAGAGGGCCTTCTGGGTCACAGTTTCTTATAGCCGTTGCGTAGACATCATCAAGGGGGCCCTCATACAAGTTTTCTACACGATACTTCTGTGCTTTCGATGGAGAAGGAAGGTGGAATATCATCATCTCAAGTAGAGCTGTACTTGCTGGCAGCCAAGTCTGCATAACACGCTTCATTAAAGGCTTGCCCATCAGCTCCTTCTCATCAGCCTTCATGGTCACACCAAGCTTCTGTAACATAGGCCACAATTTATCCTTCTGGTCATTCATGCAGGTGTTGATTATTTGCTTGATTGGATCGTAGCAGAACTGAACAAAACCTCTCTTGCAAGTAGGAGAGCCCGTGTTCTTGTTGGTCCACTTTTTCGTGGCTGTGTCAAAGAAGTTCTCACCCCAAAGCCTCTCCATCATTTTAGTTTCATCAACTCCAAACTTGGAGGCATACATCTTAGCAAAGTTCGTGAGAGTAAATGCCCATCCATGTAAACCAGCAGAGAAAGCAACAGTTCCCTTCTCTGGGTAGACTTGGACATCACCAAGTTTTGCATCTTCATATGTTGCCATAATGACATTGGCGTTCTCAATGACACGGGAGAAAGTCTGGTAAGCTTCCTCGCCATCAACCTGAAGCTCAAGGAAGCACCTGTCCATCTTGTTCACAGTAAGGACAGGCCTAATCCTCTCACCAAGGGCTTGGCGAAGCACAGTTTCAGTTTGCACACAGACACCCTCAATACAGTCAACCACCACCAAAGCACCATCAGTAATACGAAGAGCAGCTGTGACTTCTGAAGAGAAATCAACGTGCCCAGGCGAATCTATAAGGTTGATCAGGTATTCATTCCCATCTCTCTCGCCCTTATAAGCCCTGAGTGATTCATCAGTCATCTCATAGAAAAGAGATATACCCGTGGATTTGATTGTGATACCACGTTCTGCTTCATCTGCACGAGTATCAGTCATGCGGACGTCACCTGCAACTTCTTGTGCAATAATCCCAGCAGCTGCCACCAGAGAATCAGTAAGCGTAGACTTGCCTGCCATAAGTAAAAACCATGAACATGGTCAAAAACATGAAATGTAATTACAGTGCACACTCTTAATATTGAACAAGAAACGGAGCGCTAAAACACCATAAAGATAGAGCACAGTCGAAACATTGACCCACGAAAAGGAGAGTACATAAATGTTGGAATTCAGGGATTACTAACAAGATTAAATTTCGCAAAATAAATAAATAACAAGATTAAAACAAAAACAAACAGGAGAGACAACAAAATGGCTTGATGAGCACACATGATCTACTGAGATTAAATTGCATAACACAACTATGCAGTAACACAAAATACAACCAACACATATTGAAACAATCACCCATTTACTTCAGGACAATACAAAAATAGCTTTAAATCCTGGATGATCAGATCCTTAAAATGAAAGGAACAAACAGGTTATTTACTTTACTGTGCACAATCATGTTTAAGCTAGTATTTGGTCAACGTCATATGGATTGCAATTTTCAGGATGAAAATACAATCTGACAGCACAAATGTAAACGAGCTATATTATGCAATTAAAATATCACAGCAATCTAAAAATGGGCATGTGTTCTAGGCTTCTAGCAAAACAAGAGACATCATGAACAAGCTACAAAGAATCAATACAAAGAAAATATATGAGCAGAAATATACAATCTGAGAACAGAAATATAAACAAGCTATGCTGTGAGATAAAATATTTCACAAGTCTATGCTGAGCAACTATTCATACAAACAAGAGACAATATGAACAAGCAAAAAGGGATCAACCCCCATAGATAACATATGAATAAAAACATCAAATACTTGTGCAACCCAAGCAGTAACCTTTCCAGCACATACCATGGTCCACATGAGCAATAACAGACATGTTGCGAATATTATTTTGCTTGTCCATAATGATGCGGAGTCCTTCTACTGTGAATTTCACCATCTTGACTGCTTTTGATTATCACAGTACAAATATAAATTCCTGTTCAAAAGTAGTAACCAAGTTAGAATCCATGTAATGACTAAGATTAACAGTACTAAGAAGATTACTGAATCACCCCAAGGTAGAAATGACAGTCCTAACCAGATTTGGTAGCTCCTATGTTTGTATACATAAGTGCACAGAGGTAAGCAGAGCATGGAAAGAGAAAATTCTGCAGACATGGTAAAAAAAATCAAAGCACAGGTTGAAAACAAGGACATCAATATAATGCAAGCCAGTTGAGACTTCAGTCTATATTAGATTCTGCATGACAACTAAGGTAAATGTTGTAACATTAAACATTTCGCAGAATAATGAACTTTAGACTGCAACACAAAATATCCTTATTTACATAGCAAGAGATCGTAAATCAGAGAGTAGAGATAACAGAAAACAAAGCCTCGGAAAAAAAAAATACCCAAGATTGCCATGACAGAACTAAACGAAGCTCTTGTATCAATACAAGAAAGAGAAGGAAAACAAAGATTGTGTATCTAGTGAATCGCATGAATCAGTAGCATAATACTGTAGTAAACAGAACATAAATCTCTTAATAAACGGAACACATATTCATGTCACTCTGCAGAAACTTATGGCCCTGCGGAAACAATACATGTTCGAATGATTAACATAATTTAAACTTTGCTACTGGAAACAAATTCGAATGTAAAATACGTAGCACCGAAAACGTTTCAACAGAACGGCATTTATATCGCATCAGACGGTAAAATGCATCAGGGAGAAAAATCTAGGGCGTGTTTTGTGATACAAAAGATACATCTACCAGAATTAGATCGGCATTCAGCACGAGACCATTACTTGTACCTACTACAAATAATGTTAAACTATTCCACGGGAAGAACAAGAACCCTTGCGAGCTGGACCAAAACCACTCAACACAACACACGGACGATCTACAGGGAATTGATCGATCGAGCACAAGGATGTTGTCTCACCTTGAGGATCCCCCTCGCTATCAGGAGGAATGAGATGAGGACAGCCCTGGAGGATGAAGAGGCGCGGCCGCGGCGCCGAGCGAAGGCGCAGGAGAAGGACCTAGGCGATCCCCCTGTGGCCAGTGCGCTGTGGGCTACCGGGGGTTGCGGCCTTTGGGTGGTTTTATTGGCTGCGTAGTGACGGCGCTGCGGGAAAGGCGAGCGAATCGTGGCTGTCCGTGCGGCAGTGTGGCGAGCGACGCCGTTCGATCTGCACCAAGGAAGGGATAGTTCGGAGAATGCGCGGTGGACTTGTTCCGAGCTGATTTCTGGGCCGCTCTTCCATCTCTCTCAAAAAAAACTTGGCCCCTACGTATAGTCAGGCTGTGCATGCAGCTTGGCCCTTACTCTTCCATTTTTTTAGGGTATCCATTTTTACTTCTTATTGTGCATCCTCCGGTCAATTGGTTAGTGTGGACAAGTCGTGCAACTTTTTCAGCCAAAATACCAATGTGAATACTAACAACAAATCTGCTCTACTATGAACATTCTGACAGAAGCTCTAAATGATACCACCTCCGTAAGTATTTGTGTTTATGTCCACTGTGGTATGGACAAAATAGATTGCTTTCAATATTTGATTGATCGTGTTCGGCATGCAGCCAAACCTGATGACTGGTTCAAAGGTTACTAACGGTGTTATGGCTCAGGGGTGCCTCGCCTTGCTGGTTACCGGCCCAAGTAGGCCGTCCCAAGCCCCCCTAGGTCGGTTGCGCCCTGGGCCATTAGTAGGGCCTTCATGCCCTGTAGGAGAACACTCTGGAAGTCTTGTCGTTCAAGATAAGGAAGTCGGAGCCATGGAGGACTCCCCTCCACATATCATGCAATCCTTCGGTTATACATGTAGTTTATACACCCCAATAGCAATATACACAGAGCGGGAGTAGGATTTTATCTCTTCCAGAGGGCCTAAGCATGGGTAAAACTGTCTCATGTTTCCCCTCTGACCTAGTCACCATGCCAGTATACCTACCGAGGGATTTTCCGGAATGGCACGATGATCGGGTGAGGGTTTATGAGGGGAGCGGGAGTTCTCTCATGAGCGTGAAGAGGTCTATCTTTAATGAGCTCTACATGATCCAACTCGAGGTAGTTTGTGCATGTGTCAGGGACACTGGTACTCACGTGGGACAGCAGGAGGCTATCACAAACAACGCCATGCCATTTACCAGAAGTGATCCGGGTTAGTTCGCCAAGTGCGGCGACCAATGTGTCACAAAAAGTCGACGTGAGCACACCGAGTTTTGAGGAGAAGGAGGCCACCTCATTGAAATTACAAGCGCAAGCGGGGAGTTTTCCAACTACCATTGTCGCAAGTTGCGACATATTGGATCCACAAGTCATGACATCATATGATGAATGCAGTGAAGTGAAGAAGGCCAGCAGACTATAGACAATGGTTTCTACAGTTTTGACTGCAAAGACAATGACTTCGACTCGCAAACCAGACACCGCACCAGCAAACTCGAACACCGGTGCCGTATCCCTCAGTCCTGAAGTATTGTAGTGCAAGGAGGATCCAAGCCTGAACCTAAAGGATGTGGTCCATGCATTTCTCTAGGAGGGTCCGAAACAGTGATGCTTGGAAGCCCATCAGAGAGAGGTGAGTGATGAATCCAATTATTGCATTGTTTTGCACCTCTTATTTTGTTCCGTAGCTATAGGATTGTTTGGATTTTATCATGTTTGTGCACCTCTTTATACGTGTTTGCCATTATAGCACTTACAAGAGCATTTTTAAGCTTAAGAAAAGAACATCATGATAACGACAAACCTTATGCAGAAAAGTGACTGTTCGAATTCGGCAAGGAGTATACTACCGCCTTTGAGCATTTGAAGCAAGCCTTGATCACGACACCTATCATCAAACCATCTACATGGGACTAACCATATGAGGTAATTTGTGAGACTGATAACAATGCGATAAGTCCTGACTTAGGACAACATGAAGGTAACAACCTTAATATCATTTATTACGCTAGTCGTACTGTAAGTGATGCCCAAAGGAACTATGCTAAAGATGATAGAGAATTCTGTGTTGTAATATTTGCTTCTGAAAAGTCCCGGCCTTACATTGCAGAAACAAAAATCATTGTCTACATGGATCGTCAGATAGTAAAGGACGTGCTCGCAAAGAAAGACCAAGCCTAGATGGACAGGATGGGCTCTCCTTTAGCTGGAATTCGACATGAAGATACTAGACCATAGCAAAATAGATGACACAAAGTTGAATGTTTCCTTGACCGATCAAAGTGAAGTAAACAATCTGAAAGCACAAGTGCTCCCTGGGTGATTTTGGTAATTAATGTCAACATATCTTTTATTGGACTAATGTCTTTCTCTAGTATATTTCAAATAAGTTCAACAGTGGTGTGGCAAGCACAAGAGGATGTGGAACCCGTTCAAAATGCTAAAGAAAAGGATTGGCAAGAGCTCAAGACTCTACAATTTTGTTTAAGTGATCCAAGATCACATTGAGTCCATAGGAAAGTCAATACTATTAAAAGGGGATGAGGTGTTGCTTAATGATCTTGTTGCTCAAGTGCTTAGTGATATTACTACCAAAACCCTCAGCCACTTTATCTATCCACATATGTACAAAACCTAATTTCCAACTCGGACCCACCAACATTTCCCATCCAGAGCCACTGAGTTCATCTAACAATTAGGTCTTACCGATACGGATCTCGGTCTCCCTGAGATGGCCTTGCCAGCGCTCTGTGACTTGTTGCATTCACTTCGGTTCCACCGAGATGTTACAATCAGTCTCACCAAGTTGGCTTGACCGATTCTCTGTTGCTTATTGCTTCACTTTGGTCCCACCGAGATGATGCAATCGGCGCCACCGAGATGAGGTTTGCCTTAAGCCCTAGCACATCGGTCCCACCGAGTTGTTCTAGTCGGTCCCACCAAGATTCCTAACGTTCATATTTTTGTAAAGATTGGTGCCACCGAGTTTTTTAATCGGTGCCACCAAGATGGGTCAAAGTGTGTAACAGTTGGATTTTGTGTGGAGGCTATATATATATCCCTCCATCCCCTCTTCCTCATTGGAGAGAGCGATCAAAATGAGCCTACACTTCCACCATTCATTTTATGAGAGAGAACCACGCCTACTCATGTGTCGAGATGAGATTCCATTCCTACCATTTGAACCTTGATCTCTAGCCTTTCCGAAGTTGCTTTCCACTCAAATCCCTCTTCCACCAGAGCCAAATCCGTGAGAGAGAGTTGAGTGTTGGGGAGACTATCATTTGAAGCACAAGAGCAAGAATTTCATCATCAACACACCGTCTATTACCTTTTAGAGAGTGGTGTCTCCAAGATTGGTTAGGTTGTCTCTTGGGAGCCTCCGACATGATGTAGAGTTGAACCAAGAAGTTTGTAAGGGCAAGGAGATCGCCTACTTTGTGAAGATGTACCCGAGTGAGGCAAGTCCTTCGTGGGCGATGGCCATGGTGGGATAGACAAGGTTGCTTCTTCATGGACCCTTCGTGGGTGGAGCCCTCCGTAGACTTGCGCAACCATTACTCTTCGTGGTTTGAAGTCTCCATCAACATGGACGTGCAATAGCACCACCTATCGAAACCACGCCAAAAATTCTTCGCATCTCCATTTCGTTTGCACACTCCAATCCCATCCCTTTACATTCTTGCACTTGCATGCTTTACTCTTTTTGCTGCTCATACTCTTGCCATGCTAGTGTAAAATGTATTGTGTGCCCTTTAATATGTGCTAAACTCAACCTTAACTTGAAGAAACTAAAAACTTCCACTTTTACTTGTGAAGGTTCTAATCACCCCCTCTTCTCGATCCTTTCACAATCAGAGGAGCAAGGTTTGTATTCCTTATGATACTACTATGACCCTATGATACGTCTCCCATGTATCTATAATTTATTAAGTATTCATGCCATGTTTACAACAATTTTATATGGTTTTGGTATGATTTGCATGGAACATACCCGGACTGACGTTGTTTTCAGCAATACTACCGTGGTGTTGTTTTTGTGCAAAAATCAAAGTTCTCCAAATGCAACGAAACTTTTTGACAAATTTTTTGGGAAGAAAAGAGGCACTAGAATCTTTGTGGGAGGACCAGAAGGTGAAGGAGGTGAGCACAAGACACCTGGGCGCGCCAGTAGGCCCAGGCGCGCCCAGGTGGGTTGTGTCGTGGTACTAAGTCTGACAGTAAGAGTAGGGGGTACGTGTGAGGAGGCAAGGCCCTAGCTACGGCGAGGTTGTACACACGAGTTTACGAGTTCAGGCCCCTCTCGGAGGAGGTAAAATCCCTACGTCTCGGTGCCCTGAGGCAGTTGACTGGAATATGGGTGTGTGTGTTACAAGGGGTGCGAACCCTTGTCCCAGAGGAGGGGGTGGCTTATATAGAGTGCGCCAGGACCCCAGTCGCCCTCTGTTGCAGGGGTTTAATATACATTAAGATAGGGCGTTACTGGTAACGCCAGCTATAAAGTGCTATTAATGATCATTAAGACTACAGAGTGAACGTCTGACCGTTGCCATCCTCTAGGTCTTCTGTACTCCGAGTGGTTTCCTGTATGGTTGAATGACTCAATCCAAGTTGAGTGAAATTGGGGGTATCCGAGTGAGGTGACTGGTCGAGTGGATTGCACTCGATGGCTTCACTCGATACTTCTTGCTATACTTTGAATGTCCTTGACTCTAGGGTAATGTCCTTGGGTAGGGCGTATAGGTCAGGCCTATGACCCTACCCTAGGTTCATGGCATCGTCATTAGCCCCCAAATGGATTGAGGTCTGAGTGAAAAGAGATTTGAAGTTGACCTTGACCCGACTCTTATGCTCCATAAGCATTCTTGTCGAGCTCAAGGTTCATGCTGAAACTTTGTCTTCATTTCAGTCGCCTTGATCGATTCAGAGGTCGTCGAGTGAACTTATGCTGGCAATCTTCGAGTGTTGATACGGTGCTAAATCTTCAGCATGATTGGTTGCTGCAGTTCCCGGATCTCACGGGATTCAAAAATTTGGGGAAGCGCGCGAGGCGGAGCAAGCCGCAGTAAACAGAACGGATAGACTAGGGCGCCTTGATTTTCATGCCACCTTTTTCGCCACGTATCCGGCGCGCGACTGTTGCGGGATTTGATAGGATCGCTCAGGCCCACGCGTCAGCCACTCGGAAGCATGCCCATGAAAGGCGTTGAGGCTGACGCATTTGCACAGTGCGCCCCATTCCCCTTCTTCTTCCTCTTCTTATCCACCGCGTCTGCCTCCACTCTCGACGCCGCCGCCCCGCCCGTGCGGAGTCCGCCACCATGGTGAAGGACAAGACGGTGGCCCTAGAGCGTGCGAAGAAAGCGACGGTGACGGCGGAGGGCAAGAAACGAGTCGGGGCTCGTCATCGAGGTCCGGGTTGCCGCCTGGCTGGATCCAGGGGGACTGGATTCGATCCACACTCCGGCAAGTGGATCTGGAGGATCTGACTGCCGCGGGTTTGATTGCCGATGGGACTTGGAGGCTGCCGGGGGACGAGATCGAGCCTCAGCTGCGGGCGGGTGAGTGCGTCCTCCTCGCAACTCATGTCGAACGTGGTTCCTTTCTTCCGGGGTTTTCTGAAATTTTTCGGTGTTGAGCTTCACCATTTCTCTCCCAACACCATCACATACCTTGTTGCATTTGTTTCTAAATGAAAACTTCTTGGGCTGTAGACCGCACTGGGGTCTCTTCAAACATATCTTCACTTGTCGTTCCCAGTCGGTGAAGAAGGCAAATCCGACTGATGAGAGGACGCACGTGATTCAGATGTGTGGGGGTTTAGGGATTTAGATGAGGAAGAGGAGCACTTTTCCTCCTATGACACTTCCCGAGTCGGTTAGAGGGTGGCAGTCGACCTGGTCTTATTGCCAAGACATTCCGACCTCCGGTCAGTCAACCGGTCTTCCTCCCTTTACCCTAGATCGAGCCTAGCATCCTTCTTCTCTGACCGTGTCTGCAGTGGAGAACGTAGAGACGAACATGCTAGTCGAGCGGGTAGTCCAGTTGATCCGTTAGGGTGTGACTGGCATGGATTTACTGGAAGTGTTTCTCAGTCGACACATCCAGCCGCTCCAGGCCCATGATCACTCGATGTGGATGTATTCGGGCTCCAATGACACCGCTCAGGTTGTCATGCCCAATATGCGATACTATCCTAAAGAGACTCGAAGGTCCCACCAAGGATAGAACCGCATATTGAAACACTTTTGCAAGGTGGATATCATTACATCAAAATTACATAATAGATGGGGATACATACAAAAGGCATACAATGCCACACGAATACAACATCATCATACATAAGAGCACCATCCGATTACGGATGAAACACAAACAGAAACTCAAACGACATCCACCCTGCTAGCCCAGGCTGCCGACTTGGAACCTATCCCCTGATCGAAGAAGCAGAAGAAGAACTCAACGCAAGCAAGCATCGCTCTCGCGTCATGATCATCGCATAACTGTACCTGCAACTGTTGTTGTAGTAATCTGTGAGCCACGAGGACTCAGCAATCCCATTACCATGGGTATCAAGACTAGCAAAGCTTAAAGGGAAAGGAAGGGGTAAAGTGGTGAGGCTGCAGCAGCGACTAAGCATATATGGTGGCTAACATACGCAAATAAGAGCGAGAAGAGGGCAAGCGGAACGGTTGTGAAGCTAGCAATGATCAGGAAGTGATCCTGAACTCCTACTTACGTCAAACATAACCCAAAACCGTGTTCACTTCCCGGACTCCGCCGAAAAGAGACCATCACGGCTACACACGCGGTTGATGCGTTTTAATTCGAATCAGGTGTCAAGTTATCTACAACCAGACATTAACAAATTCCCATCTGCCCATAACCGTAGGCACGGCTTTCGAAAGATTATACCCTGCAGGGGTGTCCCAACTTATCCCATGATAAGCTCTCGCGATCAACGAAGGATATACCTTCTCCCAGGAAGACCCGATCAGACTCGGAATCCCGGTTTACAAGACATTTCGACAATGGTAAAACAAGACCAGCAAAGCCGCCCGATGTGCCGACAAATCCCGATAGGAGCTGCACATATCTCGTTCTCAGGGCACACCGGATAGGTCAGCCTACGAGCAAAACAAGCCCTCGAGTTGCCCCGAGGTGGCCCCGCAGTCTGCCAGTTTCGGACCAACACTCGAAGGAGCACTGGCCCGGGGAGGGGGGGGGGTTAAAATAAAGATAACCCTCGGGCTTCGGAAACCCAAGGGAAAAAATGGCTAGGTGAGGCAAATGGTAAAACCAAGGTTGGGCCTTGCTGGAGGAGTTTTATTCAAAGCAAACTGTCAAGGGGGTCCCATAAATACCCCAACCGCATAAGGAACGCAAAATCCGGGAACATAATACCGATTTGACGGAAACTAGGGTGGCAAGAGTGGAACAAAACACCAGGCATAAGGCCGAGTCTTCCACCCTTTACCAAGTATATAGATGCATTAATTAAATAAGAGATATTGTGATATCCCAACATAATCCTGTCCACCATGGAGCAATCTTCAACTTCACCTGCAACTAGCAACGCTATAAGAGGGGCTGAGCAAAGCGGTAACATATCCAAGCAACGGTTTGCTAGGAAGGGTGTCAAAGGTTAGAGGTTCATGGCAATTTGGGAGGCTTGAAGAGTAAAAGATAGGTAGCTCCGCAAAGCGATAGAACGAAGCAACTAGCAAAACAATGATAGTAGTGAGATCCAGGGTAGCGGTCATCTTGCCTGAAATCCCGCTAGGAAGAAGAACGAGTCCATGAAGAAGACGAAGCCACGAAGACGAACCAAGCATAGATGAACGAATCCTCACGATCGCAACGAAACGGGAACTATCGAGAAGAAGCACACAACATAGTAAACACACCACACATGAACATGACATGATGCACAATAAGCATGATGCATGACAAAGCTACATGAAACTACTCATGACAAGGGATGATGCAACCAAGAGCAACACATCAAGGCAAGTTTAAATGAGGCCGGGAACAACATATAACAAATCCGGTAAGTCCTCATATGCAAATTTAGAAAATGGTCCAGATCTGAACAAACATTAAGTTGAAGTTGTTAAACAGCAAGTTAAGGTGCACCAAGATGATCCAGACGAGATTCTAGTCAAGTTACATATAAAGTTCATTTAATTCGGAGCTACGGCCTAAAAGATATGAGCAAAACAAGTCAAACATGGAATTGATGCAAAATACATCCAAACATCAAGCAAACACTCAAAACAAGGAAGCAACATGATAATATGAAACTACATGCAAAATCAAGCAAGTTTCATATAGAGCACACTCAAAACGGAGCAACGGTTCAACACATACACTCTATACAAGTTATAGCAACAATCTGTCCAAAACAGCAACTAGGCATATTGCAAGCATCAAAACAACATGCTACAACACCTTAACATAAAAACAAAAGGCATGGACATGATGTACTGGTAAAGCATAACAAAACATGAACACTGAGCTATCTCCATAAAACACTAGAACATGCTCAAAAATACATGGCAAGATTGCAAATAATAACAATTTACAGACTTAGCACAAATAACATCAGGTTGCAATGTTTAGAGCCATCAAACAACATGCTACAGGAACTTATCATGGCAAACAAAGGCATGGCATGATACTAATAAATGCATAGAACAAAAGTCCTTTACTGACCATGAGCCAAAAAGGATTATAAGATATGATGGTACCCATGTAAACATGGCAAGTTATATGACAGATTCATACATGGCAGGAACAACAATAAGTAGGCATGTTGGTGAGCTTGTACCACTCAGCACAGATCAATACATGGCATTACAAGGCAACTAAAAGTAAGAAGACATGTTTATGAAGCTAAGCATGGCAAGAGAAAGTTCATAGGGTGCATGGATCACTAGCAAAACACATCGCAAAACTGAACTTAATGTTAACAGGCTGACATCAACATTATTTAGCAACTTTGGAGCAAGATTCCAACAAGCTACAGCAGGCTATAAATGCAACCAGGGGCATGAATGGATAGAGAATGACATGTGGAATAAAACATCCTTAGAGAACATCTCCAGATTATGCATAGAATGACAGGTAGCACCAGGTTTACATAGCAACAAAATATAACAGAAACAGACAAGCAAAACAGCAACAACAAGTACCCTACTTAACAAAGTCGATGCACTCACTACAAGACCCACAAAAATACATGGATTTCACCTCTGTAAAGATGGCATGATGTAGACCAAAACACATGTAGACATCAACCTCATAGGATGCACACATCAAATGCAACAAAAATGACAAATCACCAAGTTATAACAGTTTCAGCAGATTAACATCATATAGCACTCTTACAACAATGATTCAGGCATCAAGATGACCTTAAATAAGCATGGCACAATGAAATGCAATGAAGAGCATCTCATGATGAACATTTTGATATATCATACGCATGAAACGGAGCAGTCTGCACAGAGTTATGATGCAATGAACATGGCATGAAAAATTACACAGATCTGGGACTTGGCAGAAATTAACCTCGCGAAAAAGTCAACGGGTTGGAGTGGATCGGGGCGGGTCCGGCGCGGATCCGCGAGAAGGACCCGGGCAGCGGAGGGATCTGGCCCGGACGCCGAGGAGGTGCGGGATCTGGCCGGCGGGGACCTTCCCCGGGCAGGATCTCACCGGCGGCGAGAGGCTTCGGCGGCGGAGGCC
>NC_041385.1:435617900-435620545 GCF_002162155.2 Triticum dicoccoides | reverse complement strand
CGGGAGGTTGCGGGCCGGCTCGGGGCCCGGTCGCGGCGCGGGTTGGCTGGCCTCGGGCCCGGCGGGCCACAGCGGGGCGCGGGGGAGGGCTGCGGCGGCGGTAACACGTGTCGCGCGGGGAGTGGCTGCGGGCGGCGACGCGGGCGTGTCCGGCGGCGGGCGGACACGTCCGGCGGCTGAGAGGGAGAGAGGCTAGGGTTAGGGTAGGAAACATCCGCGAATTTTGGGGGAGAGGGCATATTTATAGATTCTGGGAGCTAGGAGAGTCCAAATGAGGCACGGTTTTCGGCCACGCGGTCGTGATCGAACGACCGAGAGCATGGAGGGGGTTAGGATGGGTTTTGGGCCACTTTGGAGGGGTGTTGGGCTGCAAGAGAAAAGGGGATTTTACGGTTACCCGGTTAACCATTAGAGTATCAAACAACCTCCAAATGGCACGAAACTTGACAGGCGGTCTAATGGTGGTATACCAAGGCCGCTTGGAAAACCTCGGGCCATTTCAAGAAAGTTTAACACCCGCTCACGAAGAGAGGCAAGAAGGGGACGCCGGATGACATAGGAGTGTCGGATTGCAAAACGGACAACGGGGAAAATGCTCGGATGCAAGAAACAAACACGTATGCAAAATGGGATGCACATGATGACATGATAAAATGCAACACGCAAGAAAATGACATGGCAACTATGGCGAATAACTGGCAGACACCTGGCACATCGAATCCGGGGCATTACAACACTCCTCCACTAACAAGAGATCTCGTCCCGAGATCTTAGGACCGAGACGGAAGGGAAGGAGAAAGAGGTGAAACAAGAACTCAAGAGAAAAGCAAAGAATCGAGAGCACTCGAGAAGAAGAGAGGAACGATGAGAATGACGAGAATCGAAAGCTCACGGAATTAGATAGACTATGAAACCACTCGGTTAGAACGAGATAAGAAACGAATAAGACTGAAATGATTTAGGCAGCACTCCGGCTAGAACATGGAGGAATAGAACACGAGCTTCAGAAGATGGAATGATACTTGACTTGAGGAACAACACAAAACCTCCGGAAGACTTGAAAAAAAGTTGAAAGAAAAGAACGGAGAAGAAGACGATGCCTTCTACCATGAATGAAATAGAAAGCAAGCCTAGAAGAAAAGATTGAACGGAGTTGTTGAGAAAATCAACAACGAAAAGAATAAGCTTGATGTGGACTTATCAAAAACATCTCAAAACTTGAGGTGAAATTATGCCACAACCAAATGCTTGAATATCTCAAAAGAACGAAGAAATGCAAAACTCCACTTCCAAAAGAATACGGAGAATTAATTGCACTTCGAAAATCAAGACGGAAAGATACTTGAGCTCCTTCGACAAAATCTTGATGAACACTTGAGGAATGAATTAAATCATGAAGGACCAATATGAAGAACTCCGATGACAAAAAGGATGATGAGATAGAATGAAGGATGAAAGAATAAGATTAAACCTTGCGGTGATTTAGATCGAGGTTCCGACGAGATAGCCGAGTAATTCGAACTCCGGGAAAAGAAAAGATGAAAACACTTAGAACTATAATTTATTCATCAAGAACAAACTCCGAAGGAAGGGATTACTCACTTGGATGAAATAAGAATAAGATTTATTGTATGCTTATCCTTCATCGAATTAAATTGATGACAAGCAATGGATTTTGCATACTACTTATTCTTCTTGAAAAAGGATTGAGAAGTGACATATCGCAAACTTGAGAAGGTCTTCATGAACCACCGGTAGGATTCGAAAGAACGAATGGATTAAAATGATAATCAAGGAAAAGAATCTTGAACGAACCACCATAAGAATTCGGAAATGACTGATGAAAGAGAATGAATCACCGGGATAATTGGATAACGGTAGCTGAAATGATGGCCTCCGGTGAAAAGAAACGGGAAAACAACTCCTGACATACTCCGGATGGGTAAGAAAAGAATATCTAATAAATGTAATAATATGAGAGGATAATATGAAGCTAGAACCACGAAACTTCAAGAGAACGGACAAGATTTAGAGAAAAAAAAACTCTTCTTCGGTCTTCAAATGTTAAGAATGACGACGAGAAACAACACCAAATAACTGAGGTACTTCGGGAGAATGAAAAGCGAGAGAGGTTGAGCCAACCATGAAAAGAATTTGAAAGAGATCTTGGAGAAGGCATGTGACTGATGGGATCCATTCTTACGTCACACTTGAAAAGAATTTGAGAATAAACCCGGGAGAATTAGAAGAGTCAGGTAAGATCCTGGGAAAAGACCTGTGGGTTAGGGCCCACTAAAGAGAAAAAACACCGTTGGAAAGGATGTTGAACAGATAGATGATGCACCGGAACAATTGAAATATTTGAATGAGGTGACAACCTCGAATTAATTGGAAGTCAGATGAATCTCCTGAGATGTCTTCCGAACTCCGGAGTGATTGAATGGCGAGAGGCAAACGAGCAAGGAGAACACTTGATCCGAGGGAAAGAATATAATCACTACCAAAAATTGGAATTGAATCCACCGAAGAAGAAAAGAGCTGAAGAATGTCCACCGAGACAAGAATTCACTGGTTGAAATGATTGAGGAAAGACTGAAGAGGCTCCGTACGAATGAAAATTGATGGCCGAATGAGACTCAAACTCC
>NC_041385.1:435613579-435617716 GCF_002162155.2 Triticum dicoccoides | reverse complement strand
AAAAAGGGTGGGAGGGCGGGAAAAACAAAGGTACCTGGAGAGGAGAATCGATGAATAACTAGAAGAGAAAACACCGGTTGAAATCATTGAGGAAAGAAGGCAAAGACTTCGCACGAGTAGGAAGGATACTCGATTACGGACTCCGGCTCCGAGAAGAAAAGGGTGGGCGGGTGGGAAAAGAAAACAACTGAGGATAGAACTTGCGAAAACGGAGAGGGTCGAATCAACTTGACGAGAAATGCACCGGATGAAAAGAGATGAGAGCCAACGACCGGAAAACCAACTGCGTGATCCTAAAGAAAGTTTGAAAGGGAAGAGGAGTAATTCAAAACACCTACGTCAAGATTCCTGACCAGAGCGACGAAGGGGCTGAGGAGTAAAAAGAATTCCTACTCTCCGATATAACTAGACTCCGAAAACAGTTTTCATCTAGACTCGACAACGGCCAAACTACACGATCAATCAAGGGGGGCTCCTAAGGTCGGTCGAGGCTCTGATACCAACTTGTCACACCCAATATGCGATACTATCCTAAAGAGACTCGAAGGTCCCCCCAAGGATAGAACCGCATATTGAAACGCTTTTGCAAGGTGGATATCATTACATCAACATTACATAATAGATGGGGATACATACAAAAGGCATACAATGCCACACGAATACAACATCATCATACATAAGAGCACCATCAGACTACGGATGAAACACAAACAGAAACTCAAATCACATCCACCCTGCTAGCCCAGGCTGCCGACCTGGAACCTATCCCCTGATCGAAGAAGAAGAAGAAGAACTCAACGCAAGCAAGCATCGCTCTCGCGTCATGATCATCGCATAACCTGTACCTGCAACTGTTTTTGTAGTAATCTGTGAGTCACGAGGACTCAGCAATCCCATTACCATGGGTATCAAGACTAGCAAAGCTTAAAGGGAAAGGAAGGGGTAAAGTGGTGAGGCTGCAGCAGCGACTAAGCATATATGGTGGCTAACATACGCAAATAAGAGCGAGAAGAGGGCAAGCAGAACGGTCGTGAAGCTAGCAATGATCAAGAAGTGATCCTGAACTCCTACTTACGTCAAACATAACCCAAAACCGTGTTCACTTCCCGGACTCCGCCGAAAAGAGACCATCACGGCTACACACGCGGTTGATGCGTTTTAATTCGAATCAGGTGTCAAGTTATCTACAACCGGACATTAACAAATTCCCATCTGCCCATAACCGCGGGCACGGCTTTCGAAAGATTATACCCTGCAGGGGTGTCCCAACTTAGCCCATGATAAGCTCTCGCGATCAACGAAGGATATACCTTCTCCCAGGAAGACCCGATCAGACTCGGAATCCCGGTTTACAAGACATTTCGACAATGGTAAAACAAGACCAGCAAAGCCGCCCGATGTGCCAACAAATCCCGATAGGAGCTGCACATATCTCGTTCTCAGGGCACACCGGATAGGTCAGCCTACGAGTAAAACTAGCCCTCGAGTTGCCCCGAGGTGGCCCCGCAGTCTGCCCGTTTTAGAGCAACACTCGAAGGAGCACTGGCCCGGGGGGGGGGGGTTAAAATAAAGATGACCCTCGGGCTCCGTAAACCCAGGGGAAAAAGGGCTAGGTGAGGCAAATGGTAAAACCAAGGTTGGGCCTTGCTGGAGGAGTTTTATTCAAAGCGAACTATCAAGGGGGTCCCATAAATCACCCAACCGGATAAGGAACGCAAAATCCGGGAACATAATACCGATATGACGGAAACTAGGGCGGCAAGAGTGGAACAAAACACCAGGCATAAGGCCGAGTCTTCTACCCTTTACCAAGTATATAGATGCATTAATTAAATAAGAGATATTGTGATATCCCAACATAATCCTGTCCACCATGGAGCAATCTTCAACTTCACCTGCAACTAGCAACGCTATAAGAGGGGCTGAGCAAAGCGGTAACATAGCCAAGCAACGGTTTGCTAGGAAGGGTGTCAAAGGTTAGAGGTTGATGGCAATTTGGGAGGCTTGAAGAGCAAAAGATAGGTAGCGCCGCAAAGCGATAGAACGAAGCAACTAGCATAACAATGATAGTAGTGAGATCCAGGGTAGCGCTAATCTTGCTTGAAATCCCGCTAGGAAGAAGAACAAGTCCATGACGAAGATGAAGCCACGAAGACGAACCAAGCATAGATGAACGAATCCTCACGATCACAACGAAACGAGAACTATCGAGAAGAAGCACACAACATAGTAAACACACCACACATGAACATGACATGATGCACAATAAGCATGATGCATGACAAATATACATGAAGCTACTCATGACAAGGGATGATGCAACATAGAGCAACACATCAAGGCAAGTTTAAATGAGGCCGGGAACAACATATAACAAATCCGGTAAGTCCTCATATGCAAATTTAGAAATTGGTCCAGATCTGAACAAACATTAAGTTGAAGTTGTTAAACAGAAAGTTAAGGTGCACCTAGATGATCTACACGAGATTCTAGTCAAGTTACAGATAAAGTTCATTTAATTCGGAGCTACGGCCTAAAAGATATGAGCAAAACAAGTCAAACATGGAATTGATGCAAAATACATCCAAACATCAAGCAAACACTCAAAACAAGGAAGCAACATGATAATATGAAACTACATGCAAAATCAAGCAAGTTTCATATAGAGCACACTCAAAATGGAGCAACGGTTCAACACATACACTCTATACAAGTTATAGCAACAATCTGTCCAAAACAGCAACTAGGCATATTGCAAGCATCAAAACAACATGCTACAACACCTTAACATAAAAACAAAAGGCATGAACATGATGTACTGGTAAAGCATAACAAAACATGAACACTAAGCTATCTCCATAAAACACTAGAACATGCTCAAAAATACATGGCAAGATTGCAAATAATAACAATTTACAGACTTAGCACAAATAACATCAGGTTGCAATGTTTAGAGCCATCAAACAACATGCTACAGGAACTTATCATGGCAAACAAAGGCATGGCATGATACTAATAAATTCATAGAACAAAAGTCCTTTACTGACCATGAGCCAAAAAGGATCATAAGATATGATGGTACCCATGTAAACATGGCAAGTTATATGACAGATTCATACATGGCAGGAACAACAATAAGTAGGCATGTTGGTGAGCTTGTACCACTCAGCACAGATCAATACATGGCATTACAAGGCAACTAAAAGTAAGAAGACATGTTTATGAAGCTAAGCATGGCAAGAGAAAGTTCATAGGGTGCATGGATCACTAGCAAAACACATCGCAAAACTGAACTTAATGTTAACAGGCTGACATCAACATTATTTAGCAACTTTGGAGCAAGATTCCAACAAGCTACAGCAGGCTATAAATGCAATCAGGGGCATGAATGGATAGAGAATGACATGTGGAACAAAACATCCTTAGAGAACATCTCCAGATTATGCATAGAATGACAGGTAGCACCAGGTTTACATAGCAACAAAATATAACAGAAACAGACAAGCAAAACAGCAACACCAAGTACCCTACTTAACAAAGTCGATGCACTCACTACAAGACCCACAAAAATACATGGATTTCACCTCTGTAAAGATGGCATGATGTATACCAAAACACATGTAGACATCAACCTCATAGGATGCACACATCAAATGCAACAATGACAAATCACCAAGTTATAACAGTTTCAGCAGATTAACATCATATAGCACTCTTACAACAATAATCCAGGCATCAAGATGACCTCAAATAAGCATGGCACAATGGAATGCAATGAAGAGCATCTCATGATGAACATTTTGATATATCATACGCATGAAACGTAGCAGTCTGCACAGAGTTATGATGCAATGAACATGGCATGAAAAATTACACAGATCTAGGACTTGGCAGAAATTAACCTCGCGAAAAAGTCAACGGGTTGGAGTGGATTGGGGCGGGTCCGGCGCGGATCCGCGAGAAGGACCCGGGCAGCAGAGGGATCTGGCCCGGACGCCGAGGAGGTGCGGGATCTGGCCGGCGGGGACCTTCCCCGGCTGGGATCTCACCGGCGGTGAGAGGCTTCGGCGGCGGAGGCCGCGGGAGGCACCGACGACGGCGGGGCTGCACGGGAGGAGGCCTTGGCGCCGGCGGGGC
>NC_041385.1:435499789-435613033 GCF_002162155.2 Triticum dicoccoides | reverse complement strand
CCGGCAGGGCGGCGGCGGAGGCAAACGCCGACGAGGTCGGCGGGGGACTCCGGCGAAGCGCGGGCGGGCCGGCCTTGGGCCCGACGGGCCACGTCGGGTTGCGGGGGAAGGCTGCGGCGGCGGGGACATGTGTCATGCGGGGAGTGGCTGCGGGCGGTGGCGCGGGCGTGTCCAGCGGTGGGTGGACACGTGCGGCGGCGGAGAGGGAGAGAGGCTAGGGTTAGGGTAGGAAACATCCGTGAATTTTGGGGGAGAGGGCATATTTATAGATTCTGGGAGTTAGGAGAGTCCAAATGAGGCACGGTTTTCGGCCACGCGATCGTGATCGAATGACCGAGAGCATGGAGGGGGTTAGGATGGGTTTTGGGCCACTTTGGAGGGGTGTTGGGCTGCAAGAGAAAAGGGGATTTTACGGTTACCCGGTTAACCGTTAGAGTATCAAACGACCTCCAAATGGCACGAAACTTGACAGGCGGTCTACCGGTGGTATACCAAGGCCGCTTGGCAAACCTCGGGCCATTCCGAGAAAGTTTAACACCCGCTCACGAAGAGAGGCAGGAAGGGGACGCCGTATGACATAGGAGTGTCGGATTGCAAAACGGACAACGGGGAAAATGCTCGGATGCAAGAAACGAACACGTGTGCAAAATGGGATGCACATGATGACATGATAAAATGCAACACGCAAGCAAATGACATGGCAACTACGGCGAATAACTGGCAGACACCTGGCGCATCGAATCCGGGGCGTTACACAGGTTCACCCAGAGGAGGTTACCAATGAGACGGTGGCCCAGTGGCTGAAGGGCATTACCGGAAACAAAGACAACCCTAGGGGGGCAAGGAGAGTCGGTCCATTCGACGCTGACAACCAGCTGGACAAGGTCTGATCCTTATTACCGAGTGTATTTCATTCTGTCTTGTGACATCTTTGAATCTTACTGATGTGTGTTTAACTTCTTGCCTTGTAGGTTTATACTGAGATGTATTCAATGTCGAATGGATAGCAAGCCCAGGAGCAAGCTCAGGAGGAAGTGGAGAGCGCGGATGAGAGCGCTGACTGGCAATCTCCTGACGATGAGGAGGAGGAAGAGAGTGATGAGTTGGACGACGAAGAAGAGGAGGTCGACTCACCACCCCGCTCAGAGCGCCGGTCCAAGCAGTCTCGTGATCTAGTGGGCGGGCGTAACAAGGCTGTGGCTCCGAGCACGCAAGTGCATAAGCACACTCAGACTTTGACTCCGGAGCCGTCAGAAAAGGACGCCAAGCAGCCCAAGGTTGCCCCTTCAAAGCCTCGGAAGACCTTGCACAGGATCAAGATGGACGTTCCCGTCGCTTCTGCGTGAGTGTTCTATCTTTCTGTGTTTTACTGCCGACTCATACTTCTGCTCTGACCGAGTGGGTTATGAATTTTTCAGTGCTGCAACTTCTGGAACCTCCATGGACATTGATAAGGCTCAGGATGATGAAGAGACTGAAGATGTGGCTACTTCCAAAGCTGGTACGATCCTGCAATCTTGCACTTGTTTAGTCTATTGAATTGTTGGTCGATTGAGTCCCTATGGTTGCTTTTGGTGCAGCCCCACGATACGTCATTGAGCTTCGAGATGATGATGAAGAAGCGCCTCAAAAGAATACGGGAAGGAGGGGCAGGTCTTCGAGCAGAAGGACGGCTATAGGGCAGGAGCCTCAGTCGACATCAGCACCAAAGACGGTGGTCCAGCGGTCCAGAGATCCTACTCGGGCCACAATTTATTTTACCAATCCTGTGTCCACTGACTGTCCCTCGGCATCAATTGCTCAAATCCCTGTTTCGCCTGCTGATAACCCACAAGTGTAGGGGATCGCAACAGCTTTCGAGGGTGAAGTACAACCCAAATTTATTGATTCGACACAAGGGGAGCCAAAGAATATTCTTGAGTATTAGCAGTTGAGTTGTCAATTCAACCACACCTGGATAACTTAGTATCTGCAGCAAGGTATTTAGTAGCAAAGGTGGTATGATAATAATGGTAACAGTAGCAAAAGTAAAGATATATGTTTTTGGGTTTTTGTAGCAGTTGTAACAGTAGCAACGGAAAAGTAAATAAGCGAAGAACAATATATGAAAAGCTCGTAGGCAATGGATCAGTGATGGATATTTATGCCGGATGCGATTCCTCATGTAATAGCTATAACATAGGGTGACACAGAACTAGCTCCAGTTCATCAATGTAATGTAGGCATGTATTCTGTAAATAGTCATACGTGCTTATGGAAAAGAACTTGCATGACATATTTTGTCCTACCTTCTCGTGGCAGCAGGGTCCTAGCGGAAACTAAGGGATATTAAGGCCTCCTTTTAATAGAGAACCGGACCAAATCATTAACACATAGTGAATACATGAACTCCTCAAACTACGGTCATCACCGAGAAGTATCCCGATTATTGTCACTTCGGGGTTGTCGGATCATAAGACATAATAGGTGACTATAGACTTGCAAGATAGGATCAATAACACACATATATTCATGAAAACATAATAGGTTCAGATCTGAAATCATGGCACTCGGGCCCTAGTGACAAGCATTAAGCATAGCAAAGTCATAGCAACATCAATCTCAGAACATAGTGGATACTAGGAATCAAACCCTAACAAAACTAACTTGATTACATGGTAAATCTCATCCAACCCATCACCGTCCAGCAAGCCTACGATGGAATTACTCATGCATGGCGGTGAGCATCATGAAATTGGTGATGGAGGATGGTTGATGATGACGATGGCGACGAATCCCCCTCTACGGAGCCCCGAACGGACTCCACATCAGCCCTCCCGAGAGAGATTAGGGCTTGGCGGCGGCTCCGTGTTGTAAAACGCGATGAAACTTTCTCTTTGATTTTTTTCTCCCCAAACGTGAATATATGTAGTTGGAGTTGAGGTTGGTGGAGGTCCAGGGGGGCCACAAGATAGGGGGGCGCCCTATAGGGGGGGCGCGCCCCCCTGTCTCGTGGATAGGCCTTGGGCCCCCTGGTGTATTTCTTTCGCCCAAAAATTCTTATTAATTCCAAAAAGTGCCTCCGTGGATTTTCAGGACATTCCAAGAACTTTTCTTTTCTACACATAAAACAACATCATGGCAGTTCTGCTGAAAACAGCGTCAGTCCGGGTTAGTTTCATTCAAATCATGCAAGTTAGAGTCCAAAACAAGGGCAAAAGTGTTTGGAAAAGTAGATACGTTGGAGACGTATCAAATCCCCCAAGCTTAAACCTTTGCTTGTCCTCAAGCAATTAAGTTGATAAACTGAAAGTGATAAAGAAAAAACTTTTACAAACTCTGTTTGCTCTTGTTGTTGTAAACATGAAAAGCCATCATTCAGGTTCAGCAAATACTATGAACTAACCATACTAACAATAACACCTAGGTCTCACAATTACTCATATCAATAGCATAATCAGCTAGCGAGCCATAATAATAAAACTCGGATGACAACACTTTCTCAAAATAACTATAACATGATATAACAAAATGGTATCTCGCTAGCCCTTTCTGAGACCGCAAAACATAAATGGAGAGCACCTTTAAAGATTAAGGACTGACTAAACATTGTAATTCATGGTAAAAGTGATCCAGTCAAGTCATACCCAATATAAACCAATAGTAATGAATGCAAATGACAGTGTGCTCCCCAGCGGGTGCTTTTTAATAAGAAGGGTGATGACTCAACATAAAAGTAAATAGATAGGCCCTTCGCAGAGGGAAGTAGGGATTTGTAGAGGTGTCAGAGCTCGATTTTAAAATAGAGATTGAATAACATTTTGAGCGGCATACTTTCACTGTCAACGCAACAACTATGAGATGGCTGTATCTTCCATACTACATGCATTATAGGCAGTTCCCAAACAGAATGGTAAAGGTTTATACTCCCCAACTACCAACAAGCATCAATCCATGGCTTGCTTGAAACAACGAGTGCCTCCAACTAACAACAACTCTGGTGGAGATTTGTTTAATTATTTTGATTTGCTTTGATTTTTTTTTGGATCATGGGACTGGGCATCCCGGTTATCGGCCCTTTCTCGTGAATGAGGAGCGGAGTCCACTCCTCGTGAGAATAACGCACCTAGCATGGAAGATATAGGCAGCCCTAGTTGTAACATGAGATGCTCGAGCATACAAAACAGAATTCATTTGAAGGTTTGGAGTTTGGCACATACAAATTTACTTGGAACGGCAGGAAAATACCGCATATAGGAAGGTATAGTGGACTCATATGGAACAACTTTGGGGTTTAAGGAGTTTGGATGCACAAGCAGTATTCCCGCTTAGTACAGGTGAAGTCTAGCAAAATACTGGGAAGCAACCAACTGAGAGAGCGACAATAGTCATGAACATGCATTAAAATTCATTTACACCGAGTACAAGCATGAGCAGGATATAATCTACCATGAACATAAGTATCGTGACGGCTATGTTGATTTGATTCAACTACATGCGTGAACATGTGCCAAGTCGAGTCACTCAATTCATTTAAAGGAGGATACCATCCCATCATACACCATCATAATCATTCTAATAGCATGTTGGCACGCAAGGTAAACCATTATAACTCATAGCTACTCAAGCATGGCACAAGCAACTATAATCTCTAAATGTCATTGCAAATATGTTTACTTAATAATAAGCTGACTCAGAAACGATGAACTCAACATATTTACAAAAGCAAGAGAGGTCGAGTTCATACCAGCTTTTCTCATCCCAATAAGTCCATCATATATCGTTATTATTGCCTTTCACTTGCACGACCGAACGATGTGTATAATAATAAGAGTGCATGTGCATTGGACTAAGCTGGAATCTGCAAGCATTCAACTCAAAAGGGAAGACAAGTAATATGGGCTCTAAATTAAATAAACAGTCATGCATATGAGCCACTAAGCATTTTCAATATGGTCTTCTTGACCCCCAAAGGAAAGAAAATAAAATAAAACTATTTACACGGGAAAGCTCCCAACAAGTAAAAAGAAGAACTAGAAATCTTTTTGGGTTTTCATTTTAATTTCTACTACAAGCATGGAAATTAAACTAACTATTTTTTTGGTTTTTCTTAAGGTTTATCAAGCACACAAGTAGAAAACTAGAAAAAGGAATTTAAACTAGCAAGGATAATACAATGAAAGAGTATGAGCACTGACGACTAGTGTGTGAACATGAATGTAAAGTCGGTGAGAAATACATACTCCCCCAAGCTTAGGCTTTTGGCCTAAGTTGGTCTAATACCAAGGACCACCGCTACTCTCTCCGGAGTAATGAGAGGTGTAATCAGGATAATACTGGCTGGTCATCTCCGAATCCCACTGGACAGATGATGCATGATAAGGGTCCAGCTCAGGTTCCGGCTCAGGTTCAGGTTCTGGAGTAAAAGCTTGGGCTCGATGATTGTTCACTACTTCCGATGTGACAAGAAATTTTTCTGCAAGCAAATCAAACAACAAAGGCGCAGGCAAAATAATAATCTCAAAGTGTTTCTTATTGAATCTAAGTTTATACAAGAGTATCCTATCTTCGTTGTCAACAATAAACTTGTGTGCTACCATGCTATCGTAATCTAAAATGTGAGGAGGAAATGTTGTCTCCTCTTCCTCATGGTGCCTAATGGGTATATGAAAATGTCTAGCAAGACGTGCAGCATAGATACCTCCAAATATGGGGCCTTTTGTACGATTCAGGGCTAGCCGTTTAGCAACTACGACACCCATACTAAAAGTATTGTCTCCAAGCAAGGCATGTTGAAGAATGATAATATCAGGAATGCTCAAGTTTCCACTATTTCCACGACCAATCAAGCATCTACTAGCAAATATGGCAAAGTAGCGTAAAACAGGAAAGTGTATGCTAGAGACTTTTGCCTCAGAGCCCTTCTTTGGCTCCTCTATAGCGATAGTATTAACAAAGCCATCCACATCTTTACGATGGGGTTCCTCTATTTTCCCTCATAAGGTATCCTACACACCGCGCAAAAATTACGTAAAGACATTTCTCTGGATTCATCATATAAATGAAATGATACTGCAGGCGGTGACTTCTTAGGATAATAATAAAAGTTTTGCACGAAAGTATTTGTGAGTAACAGATACTGATCGATCCGGTCGTTGATGAAACCGGTGAGGCCTGCAGTCTCGATCAAAGAATAAAAATCTTCATGAATTCCAGCTTCTTTCAAGAAATCCTCGCATGGCCATTCACACGACCGTACTTCCGCTAAGCAAGGAAGATTATACTTGGCTTTTTCCTTCTCTTTGGCTTGTTTTTCCTGAGAGCTTTGGCTAGAAGAGCCCCTCAAAAAGTTCCTTAACATTTTCTGAAAATTTCTGAAAATTTAGTAACTTCCAAATAAAAGTAAATAAAACTGAACAAGATTGATAGCAACTACTCCTACAAGTGCCTAGAGCCTATATCATGCATTGGAATTGCTTGGGACCTCAAAAATTTAACATGCAAGCTCAAGAACATGGTTACCTATGCAGCAAAAATTTGCAATGAATAAAGCACTAGAACAAAAACTAATTGGACCAATGGAGGAGTCACATACCAAGCAACAATCTCCCAAAGCAGTTTTGTGAATGGAGCTTTAAGCAAGGAGATCGAAAATCGCAGCAAAAAGAGCTAGAACTCATGCTTGAGCTGGGTGGGGATTTTTTTGGGTGGAAGATGAAGTGTGTGGGTGCTGGCATAAGTGGAGGGGGGCCACCAGGGGCCCACGAGACATGGGGGCCCGCCCTATAGGGGGGGCGCCCTCCACTCTCGTGGCCTGGTGCTTGCCCCTCCTGAAGTGATTTTAGTGCCTAAAATCCTCAAATATTCCAGAAAAAATCATACTAAATTTGCAGGGCATTTGGAGCACTTTTATTTTCGGATTATTTTTAATGCACTGATAATTCAGAAAACAGACAGATAATACTATTTTTGCTTTATTTATTTTAAATAACAAAAAGTAAAAAGAGGGTACAGAAGGTTGTGCCTTCTGGTTTCATCCATCTCGTGATCATCAAAATGAATCCACTAACAAGGTTGATCAAGTCTTGTTAACAAACTCATTCCGAATAGCACGGAACCGGAGAAATTTCGAATAACACTAAGTTACCTCAGCGGGGATATGAAAATCCCCAATAATAAGAATATCATACTTTTTCTTGACAGTAGGGAGAGGAAATTCAAAACCTCCAAAAATAATAGTTGGAACTCTTTCAATAGAATTTATGCTATGAACTTGAGATTGTTTCCTCGGAAAGAGTATCGTATGCATTACCATTAATATGAAAAGTGACATTGCCTTTGTTGCAATCAATAACACCCCCTGCAGTGTTCAAAAAAGGTCTACCAAGGATAATAGACATACTATCGTCCTCAGGAATATCAAGAATAACAAAGTCCGTTAAGATAGTGACATTTGCAACCACAACATGCACATCCTCACAAATACCGACAGGTATAGCAGTTGATTTATCAACCATTTGCAAAGATGTTTCAGTAGGTGTCAACTTATTCAATTTAAGTCTACGATATAAAGAGAGAGGCATAACACTAACACCGGCTCCAAGATCACATAAAGCAGTCCTAACATAATTTCTTTTAATGGAGCATGGTATAGTTGGTACCCCGGATCTCCAAGTTTCTTTGGTATTCCACCCTTAAAAGTGTAATTAGCAAGCATGGTGGAAATTTCAGCTTCCAGTATCTTTCTTTTGTTTGTGATGATATCCTTCATATACTTAGCATAAGGATTTACTTTCAGCATATCAGTTAAGCGCATACGTAAGAAAATAGGTCTAATCATTTCAGCAAAGTGCTCAAAATCCTCATCATCCTTTGACTTGGATGGTTTAGGAGGAAAGGGCATGGGTTTCTGAACCCATGGTTCTCTTTCTTTATCGTGCTTCCTAGCAACAAAATCTCTCTTATCATAACGTTGATTCTTTGATTGTGGGTTATCAAGATTAACAGCAGGTTAAATCTCTACATCATTGCTTTTTCTAGGTTGAGCATCAACATAAACATTATCATTAACATTATCACTAGGTTCATGTTGATCACCTGATTGTGTTTCAGCATCAGAGATAGAAATATCATTGAGATTCTCAGGTGTGTCTACAGCAGGTTCACTAGAAGCATGCAAAGTCCTATCATCTTTCTTTTTCTTCTTTTTGGAAGAACTAGGTGCCTCTAAATTATTTCTCTGAGAATCTTGCTCGATTCTCTTAGGGTGGCCTGCAGGATACAAAGGTTCCTGAGTCATTCTACTAGTTCTAGTAGCCACTCTAACAGCAAAGTCATTTTTATTATTTAATTCCTCAAGCAAATCATTTTGAGTTGTAAGTACTTGCTCAGCTTGAGTAGCAACCATAGAAGCATATTTGCTAACGAGTTGGAGTTCACTTTTAACTCTAGCCATATTATCGCTTACGCGTCCTATCTCGAAAGCATTATTCTTTAACTCTCTACCAACATAAGCATTAAAACTTTCTTGTCTAGCCATAAAGTCATCAAATTCATCTAAGCATGGGCTATGAAATTTAGTAGAGGGGATTTCAACTTTATCATATCTATAGAGAGAATTTACCTTTACTACCTGTGTCGGGTTATCAAGACAATATGGTTCTTCAACAGGTGGTATATTAAGGCCATGAATTTCTTCAATAAGAGGTAAATTATTAACATCTTTAGCTTTAATACCTTTTTCTTTCATTGATTTATTTGCCTCTTGCATATCTTCAGGACTGAGAAATAAAACACCTCTCTTCTTCGGAGTGGGTTTAGGAACAGGCTCAGGAATTGGCTCAATTGGTTCAGGAATTGCTTCAGGAATTGGCTCAGGAAGAGTCCAATTATTTTCATTAGTTAACATATTATTCAATAATATTTCAGCTTCGTCAACTGTTCTTTCCCTGAAAACACAACCAGCACAACTATCCAAGTAGTCCTTGGAAGCATCGGTTAGTCCATTATAAAAGATATCAAGTATTTCATTTTTCTTAAGAGGATGATCAGGCAAAGCATTAAGTAACCGGAGAAGCCTCCCCCAAGCTTGTGGGAGACTCTCCTCTTTGATTTGCACAAAATTATATATTTCCCGCAAGGCAGCTTGTTTCTTATGAGCAGGGAAATATTTAGCAGAGAAGTAATAAATCATATCCTAGGGACTACACACACAACCAGGAGCAAGAGAATTGTACCAAGTCTTAGCATCACCCTTCAATGAGAACGGTAATATCTTAAGGATATAAAAATAGCGAGACTTCTCACCATTAGTAAACAGGGTAGCTATATCATTCAACTTGGTAAGATGTGCCACAACAGTTTCGGATTCAAGGCCATAAAAAGGATCAGATTCAACTAAAGTGATAATTTCAGGATCAACAGAGAATTCATAATCCTTATCAGTAACACAGATATGTGAAGTAGCAAAAGCGGGGTCGGGTTTCATTCTAGCATTAAGAGACTGCTGCTTCCATTTAGCTAATAATTTCTTAAGATCATATCTATCATTGCAAGCAAAGATTTCCCTAGCAGCTTCTTCATTCATAACATAACCCTTAGGAACAATAGGCAGTACATAATCATTGGGAGAACCTTCATCATCACTATCATCAATAATAGCATCTTCAATATTTTCATTCCCCCTAACTCTAGCAAGTTGTTCATCAAGAAAATCACCTAATGGCAAAGTAGTATCATGCACAGAAGTAGTTTCATCATGCATAGCAGAAGTGGCATCATCAATAACATGCGACATATCAGAATTCATAGCAGTAGCAGGTTTAGGTGTCGCAAGCCTACTAATAACGGAAGGAGAATCTAGGGCAGAGCTAGATGGCAGTTCCTTACATCCCCTCGTAGTTGAGGGCAAAATCTTGGTTTTAGCGTCTTTTGTTCTTCATAGTGATCAACAGATATAAATCCCAAGTGACTCAGAGAATAGAGCTATGCTCCCCGGCAACGGCGCCAGAAATTATTCTTGATAACCCACAAGTGTAGGGGATCGCAACAACTTTCGAGGGTGAAGTACAACCCAAATTTATTGATTCGACACAAGGGGAGCCAAATAATATTCTTGAGTATTAGCAGTTGAGTTGTCAATTCAATCACTCCTGGATAACTTAGTATCTGCAGCAAGGTATTTAGTAGCAAAGGTGGAATGATAATAATGGTAACAATAGCAAAAGTAAAGATCAATGTTTTTGTGTTTTTGTAGTTGTTGTAACAGTAGCAACGGAAAAGTAAATAAGCGAAGAAGAATATATGAAAAGCTTGTAGGCAATGGATCAGTGATGGATAATTATGCCGGATGCGATTCCTCATGTAATAGCTATAACATAGGGTGACATAGAACTAGCTCCAGTTCATCAATGTAATGTAGGCATGTATTCTGTAAATAGTCATACGTGCTTATGGAAAAGAACTTGCATGACATCTTTTGTCCTACCCTCCCGTGGCAGCGGGGTCCTAGAGGAAACTAAGGGATATGAAGGCATCCTTTTAATAGAGAACCGGACCAAAGCATTAACACATAGTGAATACATGAACTCCTCAAACTACGGTCATCACCGAGAAGTATCCCGATTATTGTCACTTCGGGGTTGTCGGATCATAACACATAATAGGTGACTATAGACTTGCAAGATAGGATCGATAACACACATATATTCATGAAAACATAATAGGTTCGGATATAAAATCATGGCACTCGGGCCCTAGTGACAAGCATTAAGCATAGCAAAGTCATAGCAACATCAATCTCAGAACATAGTGGATACTACGGATCAAACCCTAACAAAACTAACTTGATTACATGGTAAATCTCATCCAACCCATCACCGTCCAGCAAGCCTACGATCGAATTACTCACGCACGGCGGTGAGCATCATGAAATTGGTGATGGAGGATGGTTGATGATGACGACGGTGACGAATCCCCCTCTTCGGAGCCCCGAACGGACTCCACATCAGCCCTCCCGAGAGAGATTAGGGCTTGGCGGCGGCTTCGTGTCGTAAAACGCGATGAAACTTTCTCTCTGATCTTTTTCTCCCTGAATGTGAATATATGGAGTTGGAGTTGAGGTCGGTGGAGGTCTAGGGGGCCCACGAGATAGGGGGGTGCGCCCTACAGGGGGGAGGGGCGCCCCCCTGTCTCGTGGACAGGCCCTGGGCCCCTTGGTGTATTTCTTTCGCCCAGAAATTCTTATTAATTCCAAAAAGTGCCTCCGTGGATTTTCAGGACATTCCGAGAACTTTTCTTTTCTACACATAAAACAACGTCATGGCAGTTCTGTTGAAAGCAGCGTCAGTCCGGGTTAGTTTCATTCAAATCATGCAAGTTAGAGTCCAAAACAAGGGCAGAAGTGTTTGGAAAAGTAGATACGTTGGAGACGTATCACCTGCGCAACTCCATGCTTCAGACACTGTGATTGCTCCGACTGTACCACCATCGTTGCTCTTTGCTGCTCATCATACTCCAGATGAGCCGACGGGTGCAGCCAAGGAAGCCATACTCCAAGCGAACCTTATGATGGAGTAGATGAAGGTGGTGCAGGAGGCCAGCCAGGCTACCTAGAATGCCACTCTGCTCTGCATGTTAATGTCAAGGTCAGTTGATTTCTGACTGAACTCCCGATTTGATTTTTGCCTTGCTATGATATAGTAGTTATAGCTGCTGCTTCATTGTCTGTAGGATGTCCCTAGATGAGTGTTTTGGAACCTTTTATGTGCATCTATCATGAGTCTGCATTTTGCATCCAATCACCCACTGGGTGCTTTAACTTGGTGTTGAATAGCTCTTCTACTTGGGTCGACCAAGTTGAGTCGAGTGTATCTCGGAACCAGTGGGGGCACGCAAAAGTGCACCCACTGGGTGTAGTCCCCGAGACCGTTGTCAGATGTTTGATTCGGTGGGGGGTCTTTGTCGAATGTCACTTCATTGTTCTTTCACTCGGTTGAATAGTTTGATCCGAGTGGAATCCAGACCAGTGGGGGCACGCAGAGTGCACCCACTAGGTGTAGTCCCCGAGACCATGGTCGACTGCGCAGTCGGCTGGGGTCTGAGAATCTCTCTTTTTTTGCATACTCATGCTAGGCAGACCATGACGAGTGGTAAACTGGACCAGTGGGGGCACACCAAGTGCACCCACTTGGTGTAGTCCCCGAGACTACCGCTGGATGTTTTGATTCAACAGTAGTCTTAGAACACTTTTTGCCAAGATTAACTTTTGTTTCTGTCGACTGACGTGTCTTGTTTGCTGATCGCAGAAATCTTGTGAGCTCGGGGCCCGGTTTGCTGAGTTGGAGAAGAAACAGATCAACCTCAACCTTAATCTGGAGCTGGCCAAGAAGAATCTTCAGAAGGCCAAGGATGATGTTGTTGCTATGGGAGGTAATAACTCGCCGATTGTCCACCTTATAGTTCTTCCTTTTTAGTCTTTTGAACCGAGTGGCTCCACTCAAACAGATGTGTGTAGTGAAAACTGTCAACTCCAAGGTCGATTGAAGAATGTTATTTCTTTAGTCAAAATGAAGCAGGCTCTGGAGCAGAAGGACAATGACCTTGCCACAACACAGAAAGAAGCGCGAACGCAGAGCTTGCTGACAAGAAGCTGGCTTCAGTCAGCAAGTTAGAAGAGGAGAACGCCAAGCTGAAGACTATTTTTACTGAAGCCAACAAGGAGATTGCGAAGCTGAAGAAGGACAAGGAGGCCCTGGCTGACAAGGTTGGAGATTTCAGGGCGAAGAAGGGCGGACTGGAGGCTTATCTGGGAAGACTTGCTGAGAAGTTGGTCCTGAAGCTTGAAGGTACTTCCTCTCGTCCGACTGATTTGCGATTGTCAACTCATTATATAACTATCAACTCACTACTTTTCTGGCTGTGCAGAACTCTGTCAAGACATCAAAGCAGAGACTGGGCGGATCGAGACAGATCTTGACGCCATAAACTCTCCCGTCAAGGATGACGTCGTGATGAACATGCTGCGATTGGAGTCTCGTCTAGACAATGCTGTGGATTATCTTGCTAGTCTGAAGGTGGCGATGTCACAGATTGACACTGAGCTCTGGCCCCGAGCAGAGTTCCAGAATGATCTCGAGTCCCTGATGACTCGACTGAATGAAATCCCGCTCGAGTGCAAGAGTGGAAGAAGTCGTCTGCTCACTGTGGCGCCGATGTGGCTCTGTATTTGGTCCGAGTCCACTACAAGGATGTCAGAGAAGACAAGGTGGCGGCTCTCAAGGTTGCCAACACCAAGACGCTCAACTTCCAGTCCTTCATGGATACCTTCATCGACGCTGCTATTCGTATCACAGACATCATTGACCTTGACAGCTTCGTCGAGCCAGCAAGTCCTCCTCCTGCCGAGTGAATAAACATTATGCCCCACCTTTATTTGCCTCAGAATGCCGAGTGGTTTTGTAACCTTTAAACTCTTTCAGGCCTGATGCCTGAGTACTTGTGCCCGTGGTTCTGAACTTTGCTGGGTTTATCTAAACTTGATTTTCCTTTGAATATGGTGACTTCGTATTTACCACTTTTGGATCTTTTCCTTATTCCATGTGGAACTTAACTTCTCACTCATAATGGAGGTTGTACTTGTGATGCAGCTCAGACGACATGCTCGATTGGCACCTCGTCGTCCTTGTGGATCGGGATGGAGCGTACATTGTACTTGTGACGCAACTCAGATGACGTGCTCGATTGGCACCTCGTCGTCCCTGCGGATCAGGATAGAGCATACGTTGTACTTGTGACGCAGCTCAGACGACGTGCTCAATTGGCACCTCGTCGTCCTTGTGGATCGGGATGGAGCGTACGTTGTACTTGTGATGCAGCTCAGAGGATCTTTGTGACTTAGGCGAGTGCGGGGTTGCAGCTAAGCCACCAAGTGGGAGGGTTGGTCTCCATTTGGAGTAGTTTTTTAACTTAGGTGAGTACGGGGTCACGGCCCCGAGTGGGAGGATTGCTCTCCACTCGGAATGGTTTTTAACTTAGGCGAGTACGGGGTCGCGGCTAAGCCTCCGAGTGGGAGGATTGCTCTCCACTCGGAATGTTTTTTAACTTAGGCGAGTACGGGGTCGTGCTACGTCTTTAGCTAGCGTTGGTTTTCCCCGAAGAGGAGAGGGTGATGCCGCAAAGCGTAGCGTAAGTATTTCCCTCAGTTTTGAGAACCAAGGTATCAATCTAGTAGGAGGCTCCTCAAAAGTCCCACACACCTACACAAACAAACTGAGAACTCGCAACCAACGCAATAAAGGGGTTGTCAATCCCTTCATGGTCACTTACGAAAGTGAGATCTAATAGAGATAGTATGATAAGATAAATATATTTTTAGTATTTTATAATATAGATGCAGAAAATAAAGATGCAAATAAAAGTAAATTGAAAGCAAATACGATAAGAGATAGACCCGGGGGCCATAGGTTTCACTAGAGGCTTCTCTCGAGATAGCATAAGTATTACGGTGGGTGAACAAATTACTGCCGAGCAATTGATAGAAAAGCGCATAGTTATGAGATTATCTAGGCATGATCATGTATATAGGCATCACGTCCATAACAAGTAGACCGACTTCTGCCTGCATCTACTACTATTACTCCACACATCGACCGACTCCTACCTGCATCTAGAGTATTAAGTTCATAAGAACAGAGTAACGCCTTAAGCAAGATGACATGATGTAGAGGGATAAACACATGCAATATGATATAAACCCCATCTTGTTATCCTCGATGGCAACAATACAATACGTGTCTTGCAACCCTTTCTGTCACTGGGTAAGATCACCGCAAGATTGAACCCAAAGCTAAACACTTCTCCCATGGCAAGAAAGATCAATCTAGTAGGCCAAACCAAACTGATAATTCGAAGAGACTTGCAAAGATAACTCAATCATACATAAAAGAATTCAGAGAAGATTCCAATATTATTCATAGATAAACTTGATCATAAACCCACAATTCATCGGATCTCAACAAACACACCACAAAAAGAGATTACATCAAATAGATCTCCACAAGAGAGGGGGAGAACATTCTATTGAGATCCAAAAAGAGAGAAGAAGCCATCTAGCTAATAACTATGGACCCGTAGGTCTGTGGTAAACTACTCACAACTCATCGGAGAGGCTATGGTGTTGATGTAGAAGCCCTCCGTGATCGATTCCCCCTCTGGCAGAGTGCCGGCGAAGGCTCCAAGATGGTATATCGCAGATACAGAAGGTTACAGCGGTGGAAATTGTGTTTCGTGGTGCTCCTGGCTGTTTTTGGGGTCCGTGGATATATATAGGAGGAAGAAGTATGTCGGTGGACCCCCGAGGGGCCCACGAGACAGGGGGCGCGCCCTACAGGGGGGCGCCCTCCTATCTCGTGGGTCCCTTGGAGCTTTCTTGACTTGCACTCCTGACTCTCCGGATCAGATTTGTTCCAAAAATAACGCTCCCGAAGGTTTCATTCCGTTTGGACTCCGTTTGATATTCCTTTTCTTCGAAATACTGAAATAGGGAAAAAAACAGCAATATGGGCTGGGCCTCCGGTTAGTAGGTTAGTCCCAAAAATGATATAAATGTGTAGAATAAAGCCCATAAACATCCAAAAGGGGTAATATAATAGCATGGAACAATAAAAAATTATAGATACGTTGGAGACGTATCAAGCATCCCCAAGCTTAATTCCTGCTCGTCCTCGAGTAGGTAAATGATAAAAAGAGAATTTTTGATGTGGAATGCTACCTAGCATAATTCATAATGTAATTTTCTTTCATTGTGGCATGAATGTTCAAATCCAAATGAATACAAAATAAAAGTTGATAAATACATAAGAAATAGTAATACTTCAACCATATTAATCAAGGTAATCACGTCTTCTAAAAATAACATGGCTAAAGAAAGTTATCCCTACAAAATCATATAGTCTGGCTGTTGCTCTATCTTCATCACACAAAGAATTTAATCATGCACAACCCCGATGACAAGCCAAGAAATTGTTTCATACTTTAATAATCTCAAACTCTTTCAACTTTCACGCAATACATGAGCGTGAGCCATGGACATAGCACTATATGTGGAATAGAATGGTGGTTGTGGACAAGACAAAAAGGAGAAGATAGTCTCACATCAACTAGGCGTATCAACGGACTATGGAGATGCCCATTAATAGATATCAATGTGAGTGAGTAGGGATTGCCATGCAACAGATGCACTAGAGCTATAAATATATGAAAGCTCAATAAAAGAAACTAAGTGGGTGTGCATCCAACTCGCTTGCTCACAAAGACCTAGGGCACTTTTGAGGAAGCCCATCATTGGAATATACAAGCCAAGTTCTATAATGAAAAATTCCCACTAGTATATGAAAGTGACAACATATGAGACTCTCTATCATGAAGATCATGGTGCTATTTTGAAGCACAAGTGTGGAAAAGGAGATAGTAGCATTGTCCCTTCTCTCTTTTTCTCTCATTTTATTTTTTTCTTTCTTTGGCCTTTTTTTTGGCCTTTCTCTTTTTTTCCTTTTTCTTTTTTGTAAAGTCCGAAGTCTCATCCCGACTTGTGGGGGAATCATAGCCTTCATCATCCTTTCCTCACGAGGACAATGCTCTAATAATGAAGATCATCACACTTTTATGGATTTACAACTCAAAGCTAGAACAAAATTTGACTCTATATGAATGCCTCCGGCGGTGTACCGGGATATGCAATGACTCAAGAGCGACATGTATGAAAATTATGAAGGTGGCCTTGCCACAAATACGATGTCAACTACATGATCATGCAAAGAGCAATATGACAAAAGTAATGTGTGTCATATGAACGGAACGGTGGAAAGTTGCATGGCAATATATCTTGGAATGGCTATGGAAATGCCATAATAGGTAGGTATGGTGGCTGTTTTGTGGAGGGTAAATAAAGGGTTTATGATACCGGCGAATGTTGCGCGGTACAAAAGAGGCTAGCAATGGTGGAAGGGTGAAAGGGTGCGTATAATCCATGGACTCAACATTAATCAAAAGAACTCATATACTTGTTGCAAAAATTTAGAAGTCATCAAAAAATAAAAGCACTATGCGCATGCTCCTAGGGGGATAGATTGGTAGGAAAAGACCATCGCTCGTCCCCGACCGCCACTCATAAGGAAGACAATCAATAAATAAAATTGTGCTCCAACTTCATCACAAAGCGGTTCACCATACGTGCATGCTACGATAATCACAAACTTCAACACAAGCATTCTTTAAATTCATAATCACCCAACTAGCATAACTTTAATATTACTACCTCCATATCTCAAAACAATTATCAAGTATCAAGTTGATCATAGCATCCAATTCACTTCCTATGATAGTTTTTATTATACCCAACTTGGATGCTCATCATTCTAGGACCAACTTTGTAACAATAGCAGATACCATGCTGTTCTAAAAGACTCTCAAATTTATATAAGTGAAGCATGAGAGACTAGCAATTTCTTCAAAATTAAGACACCACCATCGTGCTCTAAAAGATATAAGTGAAGCACTAGAGCAAAAACTATCAAGCTCAAAAGATATAAGTGAAGCACATAGAGTATTCTAGCAAATTCTAATCAAATAGGCTTCTCCCAAAAGGTGTGTACAGAAAGTATGATTGTGGTAAACTAAAAAGCAAAGACTAATATAATACACGATGCTCCAAGCAAAACACATATCATGTGGCAAATAAAAATATAGCTCCAAGTAAAGTTACCAATGAACGAAGACGAAAGAGGGGATGCCTTCTCGGGGCATCCCCAAGCTTAGGATTTTGGCTATTCTTGAATATATTGGGGTGCCTTGGGAATCCCCAAGCTTAGGCTCTTGCCACCCTTTATTCCATAGTCCATAAAGGCTTTACTCAAAACTTGAAAACTTCACAACACAAAACTCAACAGGAAATCTTATAAGCTCCGTTAGTGAAAGAAAACAAAACCACCACATAAGGTACTGCAATGAACTCATTATTTATTTATTTTGTTAATAAACCTACTGTATTCCAACTTCCTTATGGTTCATAAACTAATTTACTAGCCATAGATGCATTGAAATAAGCAAACAGCACATGAAAAACAGAATCTGTCAAAAACAGAACATTCTGTAGCAATCTGTAACTAACGCAAACTTCTGGAACTCTAAAAATCCTACCAAAATAGTACGTACTGGAAAATTTGTCTATCGATCAGCATAAAAAAGAATCAATGCAAAATCACGTTTCTGTGATTTATTGAATTTTTTCTCGTGAGCGCAGAGTTTCTGTTTTTCAGCAGAATCAAATCAACTATCATCGTAGTTTATCCTATAGGTTCTACTTGGCACAAACACTAAATAAAAGATAAAAACACATCTAAACAGAGAGTAGATGCAAGATTTATTCCTAAACAGGAGCAAAAACAAAAAACATAAAAAAAATTGGGTTGCCTCCCAACTAGCGCTATCGTTTAACGCCCCTAGCTAGGCATAAAAGCAAGGATAGATCTAACTAGTGCCATCTTTGACACTTGATTCATAAGTAGCACGCATGATAGATTCATAAGGTAATTTGAATTTCTTTCTTGGAAAGTGCTCCATGCCTTTCTTTAAAGGAAATTGGAATCTAATGTTCCCTTCCTTCATATCAATAATCGCACCAATCGTTCTAAGAAAAGGTCTACCAAGAATAATAGGGCAAGAAAGATTGCAATCTATATCAAGAATGATAAAATCTACGGGCACCAAATTTCTATTTGCAACAATAAGAACATCATGGATCCTTCCCATAGGCTTTTTAATGGTGGAATCCGCAAGGTGCAAATTTAAAGAGCAATCATCAATATCATGGAAACCTAGAATATCACATAAAGTTTTTGGAATCGTGGAAACACTAGCACCCAAATCACACAAAGCAAAACACTCATAATATTTAATTCTAATCTTTATAGTAGGTTACCACTCATCATTAAGTTCTAGGTATAGAAACTTCCAAATTCAGTTTTTCATCATAAGATTGCAACAAGGCATCAACGATATGTTTGGTAAAAGCTTTATTTTGACTATAAGCATGAGGAGAATTAACAACGGATTGCAACAAGGAAATACAACCTTTTAAAGAGAAATTATCATAATAAAATTCCTTGAAATCCGATATAGTTGGTTCAATATTAGAAGTTGAAGATTCTCCAATCTCTCTTTTACCAAATTTAACATTACGATCTAAAGATTCCGAATTTTTGGGACGCCTTCTAGGCAAAGTTGATTCATCATCACTCCCATAATCATCAAAATTCATATTGCAAAACATAGATCTAATCGGAGACGCATCAATAACTTTAAGATCCTCATCATTATTTTCATGGAGATTAGAAGAACACGCTTTTATAAAGCTTTCTTTTTTAGCACGCAATCTAGCGGTTCTTTTCTTGCACTCGTCAATGGAGATTCTCATTACTTTGAGAAAATCATTGATATCATGCTTAGGAGAAGAAGATCCAAGTTTAAGAGAATTAACATCAAGCGAAAGTCTATCAACGTTCCTAGCCAAATTGTCAACTTTGAGCAATTTTTCTTCAAGCAAAGCATTAAAATTCTTTTGAGAAATCATAAATTCTTTCACACTATTCTCAAAATCAGAGGGCATCTTATTAAAATTACCATAAGAACTATTGTAGGAATTTCCATAATTAGAGGGATTACTAGGGAACGGTCTAGTATTAAAATTTCCTCTATAAGCATTGTTTCCAAAATTATTCCTACCAACAAAATTCACGTCCATAGATTCATTATTATTCTCAATCTAGGAAGACAAAGGCATATCATTTGGATCAAGAGGAGTATTTCTAGTAGCAAACATCTTCATAAGTTCATCCATCTTTCCACTCAAAACATTAATTTCTTCTATAGCATGCACTTTTTTACTAGAAGATCTTTCGGTGTGCCATTGAGAATAATTAGCCATAATATTATCAAGCAATTTTGTAGCATCTCCTAACGTAATTTCCATAAACGTGCTTCCCGCGGCCGAATCTAAGAGATTTCTAGAGGCAAAGTTCAAACTGGTATAAAATTTTTGTATGATCATCCATAAATTCAAACCATGAGTAGGGCAATTGTGAAGCATCAATTTCATTCTTTCCCAAGATTGGGAAACATGCTCATGATCAAGTTGTTTAAAATTCATAATATCGTTCCTAAGAGTGATGATCTTAGCGGGAGGAAAATACTTAGAGATAAAAGCATCTTTGCACTTGTTCCAAGAATCAATACTATTTTTAGGCAAAGACGAAAACCAAAATTTAGCACGATCTCTAAGTGAAAACGGAAATAAATTTAATTTGACAATGTTGTTATCCGTATCCTTCTTCTTTTGCATATCACACAAATCAACAAAATTGTTTAGATGAGTAGCGACATCTTCACTAGGAAGGCCGGGGAATTGATCTTTCATAACAAGATTCAGCAAAGCAGCATTGATTTCACAAGACTCAACATCATTAAGAGGAGCAATCGTAGTACTAAGGAAATCATTATTATTTGTATTAGAGAAGTCACACAACTTGGTATTATCTTGTGCCATGGCAACAAGTAATCCAACACACAAGCAAATAGAAAAACGGCAAGCGAAAAGAGAGGAGGAGATTGGGAAGGAGAGGGCGAATAAAACAACAAGGGTGAAGTGGGGGAGAGGAAAACGAGAGGAAAATAATGTAAATGCGAGGGAGATGGGTTTGTGATGGGTACTTGGTATGTCTTGACTTGAGCGAAGACCTCCCCGGCAACGGCGCCAGAAATCCTTCTTGCTACGTCTTGAGCTAGCGTTGGTTTTCCCCGAAGAGGAGAGGGTGATGCAGCAAAGTGTAGCATAAGTATTTCCCTCAGTTTTGAGAACCAAGGTATCAATCTAGTAGGAGGCTCCTCAAAAGTCCCACGCACCTACACAAACAAACTGAGAACTCACAACCAACGCAATAAAGGGGTTGTCAATCCCTTCACGGTCACTTACGAAAGTGAGATCTGATAGAGATAGTATGATAAGATAAATATATTTTTGGTATTTTATAATATAGATGCAGAAAATAAAGATGCAAATAAAAGTAAATTGAAAGCAAATACGATAAGAGCTAGACCCGGGGGCCATAGATTTCACTAGAGGCTTCTCTCGAGATAGCATAAGTATTACGGTGGGTGAACAAATTACTGTCGAGCAATTGATAGAAAAGCGCATAGTTATGAGATTATCTAGGCATGATCATGTATATAGGCATCACGTCCATAACAAGTAGACCGACTCCTGCCTGCATCTACTACTATTACTCCACACATCGACCGACTCCTACCTGCATCTAGAGTATTAAGTTCATAAGAACAGAGTAACGCCTTAAGCAAGATGACATGATGTAGAGGGATAAACACATGCAATATGATATAAACCCCATCTTGTTATCCTCGATGGCAACAATACAATACGTGTCTTGCAACCCTTTCTGTCACTGGGTAAGATCACCGCAAGATTGAACCCAAAGCTAAACACTTCTCCCATGGCAAGAAAGATCAATCTAGTAGGCCAAACCAAACTAATAATTCGAAGAGACTTGCAAAGATAACTCAATCATACATAAAAGAATTCAGAGAAGATTCCAATATTATTCATAGATAAACTTGATCATAAACCCACAATTCATCGGATCTCGACAAACACACCGCAAAAAGAGATTACATCGAATAGATCTCCACAAGAGAGGGGAGAACATTGTATTGAGATCCAAAAAGAGAGAAGAAGCCATCTAGCTAATAACTATGGACCCGTAGGTCTGTGGTAAACTACTCACAACTCATCGGAGAGGCTATGGTGTTGATGTAGAAGCCCTCCATGATCGATTCCCCCGCCGGCAGAGTGCCGACGAAGGCTCCAAGATGGGATCTCGCGGATACAGAAGGTTACGGCGGTGGAAATTGTGTTGCTGGTGCTCCTGGCTGTTTTCGGGGTCGGTGGATATATATAGGAGGAAGAAGTACGTCGGTGGACCCCCGAGGGGCCCACGAGACAGGGGGCGCGCCCTACAGGGGGGGGCGCCCTCCTATCTCGTGGGGCCCTCGGAGCTTTCGTGACTTGCACTCCAGGCTCTCTAGATCTGATTTGTTCCAAAAATAACGCTCCCGAAGGTTTCATTCCGTTTGGACCCCGTTTGATATTCCTTTTCTTCGAAATACTGAAATAGGCAAAAAGATAACAATATGGGCTGGGCCTCCGGTTAGTAGGTTAGTCCCAAAAATGATATAAATGTGTAGAATAAAGCCCATAAACATCCAAATGGGGTAATATAATAGCATGGAACAATCAAAAATTATAGATACATTGGAGACGTATCAGGTCGCAGCTAAGCCCTCGAGTGGGAGGATTGCTCTCCACTCGGAATGGTTTTTAACTTAGGCGAGTACGTGGTCGCAGCTAAGCCCCCGAGTGGGAGGATTGCTCTCCACTCGGAGTGGTTTTTAACTTAGGCGAGTACGGGGTCGCAGCTAAGCCTCCGAGTGGGAGGATTGCTCTCCGCTCAGAGTGTTTTTTTAACTTAGGTGAGTATGGGGTCGCAGCTAAGCCCCCGAGTGGGAGGATTGCTCTCCACTCGGAGTGTTTTTTAACTTAGGCAAGTACGGGGTCGCTGTTGGGGAACGTAGTAATGTCCAAAAAATTCCTACGCACACGCAAGATCATGGTGATGCATAGCAACAAGAGGGGAGAGTGTTGTCCATGTACACTCGTAGACTGAAAGCGGAAGCGTTAGCACAACGCGGTTGATGTAGTCATACGTCTTCACGATTCGACCGATCAAGTACTGAACGTACGGTACCTCCGAGTTCAGCACATGTTCAGCTCGATGAAGTCCCACGAACTCCGATCCAGCAGTTCTTTGCGGGAGAGTTTCATCAGCACGATGGTGTGATGACGGTGTTGATGATGCTACCGACGCAGGGCTTCGCCTAAGCACTGTTACGATATTACCGAGGTGGAATATGGTTGAGGGGGGCACCGCACACGGCTGGGAGAGATCAATAGATCAACTTGTGTGTCTAGAGGTGCCCCCTGCCCCCGTATAAAAAGGAGTGGAGGAGGGGGGAGGGCCGGCCCTCCTATGGCGCGCCCTGGAGGAGTCCTACTCCCACCGGGAGTAGTATTCCCCCCTTCCAAGTAGTAGGAGTAGGAGTCAAGGAAAGGGAAAAGAGAAGAGAAGGAAGGAGGGGGCGTAGCCCCTCCCCTAGTCCAATTCGGACTAGGCCTTGGGGGGGGGGGGCGCAGCCTCCCCTCTCTCTTTCCCCTAAAGCCCAATAAGGCCCATATACTCCCTGGCGAATTCCAGTAACTCTCCGGTACTCCGATAAATACCCAAATCACTTGGAACCTTTCCGATGTCTGAATATAGTCGTCCAATATATCGATCTTTACGTCTCGACCATTTCGAGACTCCTCGTCATGTCACCGATCTCATCCGGTACTCCAAACTACCTTTGGTACATCAAAACACATAACTCATAATATAAATCATCACCGAACGTTAAGCGTGCGGACCCTACGGGTTCGAGAACTATATGGACATGACGGAGACACATCTCAGGCCAATAACCAATAGCGGAACCTGGATGCTCATATTGGCTCCCACATATTCTACGAATATCTTTATCAGTCAAACCACATAACAACATACGTTGTTCCCTTTGTCATCGGTATGTTACTTGCCCGAGATTCGATCGTCGGTATTTCAATACCTAGTTCAATCTCGTTACCGGCAAGTCTATTTACTCGTTATGTAATGCACCATCCCGCAACTAACTCATTAGTCACATTTCTTGCAAGGCTTATAGTGATGTGCATTACCGAGAGGGCCCAGAGATACCTCTCCGACAATCGGAGTGACAAATCCTAATCTCGAAATACGCCAACTCAACAAGTACCTTTGGAGACACCTTTAGAGCTCCATTATAATGACCCAGTTACGTTGTGACATTTGGTAGCACACAGAGTGTTCCTCCGATAAACGGGAGTTGCATAATCTCATAGTCATAGGAACATGTACAAGTCATGAAGAAAGCAATAGCAACATACTAAACGATCAAGTGCTAAGCTAACGGAATGGGTCAAGTCAATCACATCATTCTCCTAATGATGTGACCCCATTAATCAAATGACAACTCATGTATATGGCTAGAAAACTTAACCATCTTTGATTCACGAGCTAGTCAAGTAGAGGCATACTAGTGACACTATGTTTGTCTATGTATTCACACATGTATTATGTTTCTGGTTAATACAATTCTAGCATGAATAATAAACATTTATCATGAAATAAGGAAATAAATAATAACTTTATTATTGCCTCTAGGGCATATTTCCTTCAGTCTCCCACTTGCACTAGAGTCAATAATCTAGTTCACATCACCATGTGATTTAACACCAATATTCACATCTGTATGTGATTAACACCCATAGTTCACATCGTCATCTGACCAACACCCAAAGGGTTTACTAGAGTCAATAATCTAGTTCACATCGATATGTGATTAACACCCAAAGAGTACTAAGGTGTGATCATGTTTTTCTCGTGAGAGAAGTTTAGTCAACGGGCTGTCACATTCAGAGCCGTATTTATTTTGCAAAAATATTCTATGTCTACAATGCTCTGGATGGAGCTACTCTAGCTAATTGCTCCCACTTTCAATATGTATCCAGATTGAGACTTAGAGTCAACTGGATTGGTGTAAAAGCTTGCACCAATGTAACTCTTTACAACGAGCTCTTTTATCACCTCCATAATCGAGAAACATTTCCTTAGTCCTTACTAAGGATATTCTTGACTGTTGTCCAGTGATCTACTCTTAGATCAGAATTGTATTCCCTTGCCAAACTCAGAGCAAGGTATACAATAGGTCTGGTACACAGCATAGCATGCTTTATAGAACCTATGACTGAGGCATAGGGAATGACTTTTCATTCTCTTTCTATTTTCTGCCATGGTTGTGTTTTGAGACTTACTCAACTTCACACCTTGCAACATAGGCAAGAACTCCTTCTTTGACTGTTCCATTTTGAACTACTTCAAAATCTTATCAAGGTATGTACTCATTGAAAAATCTTATCCAGCGTGTTGATCTATTTCAATAGATTTTGAAGCTCAATATGTAAGTAGCTTTATTGATTTCTTTCTTTTGAAAAACTCCTTTCAAACACTCCTTTATGCTTTCCAGAAAATTCTACATTATTTCTGATCAACAATATGCCATCCACATATACTTATCAGAAAGGCTGTAATGCTCCCACTCACTTTCCTGTAAATACAGGCTTCACCACAAGTCTGTATAAAACTATATGCTTTGATCAACTCATCAAAGCATATATTCCAACTCCGAGATGCTTCCACCAGTCCATGGATGGATCGCTGGAGCTTGCACACTTTGTTAGCACCTTTAGGATTGACAAAACCTTCTGGTTGCATCATATACAACTCTTCTTTAATAAATCCATTAAGGAATGCAGTTTTGACATCCATTTGTGAAATTTCATAAAATGTGGCAATTGCTAACATGATTCGGACAAACTTAAGCATCAATACAAGTGAGAAAATCTCATCGTATTCAACACCTTGAATTTGTTGAAAAACCTTTTGCGATAAGTCGAGCCTTGTAGATAGTAACACTACTATCAATGTCTGTCTTCCTCTTGAAGATCCATTTATACAATATGGCTTGCCGATCATCGGGCAACTCCACCAAAGTCCACACTTTGTTCTCATACATGGATCCCATCTCAGATTTCATGGCCTCAAGCCATTTCGCGGAATCTGGGCTCATCATTGCTTCCTCATAGTTCGCAGGTTCATCATGGTCTAGTAACATGACTTCCAGAATAGGATTATCGTACCACTCTAGTGCAGAACGTACTCTGGTTGACCTACGAGGTACAGTAGTAACTTGATCTGAAGTTTCATGATCATCATCATTAACTTCCTCAGTAATTGGTGTAGGAATCACTAGAACTGATTTACGTGATGACCTACTTTTCAATAAGGGAGCAGGTACAGTTACTCATCAATTTCTACTTTCCTCCCACTCACTCCTTTCGAGAGAAACTTCTTCTCTAGAAAGGATCCATTCTTAGCAACGAATAGCTTTCCTTCGGATATGTGATAGAAGGTGTACCCAACAGTTTCCTTTGGGTATTCTATGAAGACGCGCTTCTCCGATTTGGGTTCGAGCTTATCAGGTTGAAGCTTTTTCACATAAGCATCACAACCCCAAACTTTAAGAAACGACAACTTTGGCTTGTTGCCAAACCACAGTTCAGAAGGCGTCGTCTCAACGGATTTTGATGGTGCCGTTTTTTTAAAGTGAATGCAACTGTCTCTAATGCATAACCCCAAAACGATAGTGGTAAATCGGTAAGAGACATCATAGATCGCACCATATCTAGTAAAGTACGATTACGACGTTCGGACACACCATTACTTGTGGTGTTCCAGGTGGCATGAGTTGCAAAACTATTTCACATTGTTTCAAATGAAGACCAAACTCGTAACTCAAATATTCATCTCCACGATCAGATCGTAGAAACTTTATTTTCTTGTTACGATGATTTTCCACTTCACTCTGAAATTCTTTGAACTTTTCAAATGTTACAGACTTATGTTTCAGCAAGTAGATATACCCATATTTTCTCAAATCATCTATAAAAGTCAGAAAATAACGATACCCGCCGCGAGCCTCAACACTCATCGGATCACATACATCGGTATGTATTATATCCAATAAGTTAGTAGCTCGTTCCATTGTTCTGGAGAATGGAGTTTTAGTCATCTTGCCCATAAGGCACGGTTCACAAGCATCAAATGATTCGTAATCAAGTGATTCCAAAAGTCCATCTTTATGGAGTTTCTTCATGCGCTTTACACCGATATGACCCAAACAACAGTGCCACAAATAAGTTGCACTATCATTATTAACTTTGCATCTTTTGGCTTCAATATTATGAATATGTGTATCACTACAATCGAGATCCAACAAACTATTTTCATTGGGTGTATGACCATCAAAGGTTTTATTCATGTAAACAGAACAACAATTATTCTCCGACTTTAAATGAATAACCGTATTGCAATAAACATGATCAAATCATATTCATGCTCAACGCAAACGCCAAATAACATTTATTTAGGTTCAACACTAATCTCGAAAATATAGGGAGTGTGCGATGATGATCATATCAATCTTGGAACCACTTCCAACACACATCGTCACTTCACCCTCAACTAGTCTCTGTTTATTCTGTAACTCCTGTTTCGAGTTACTTAATCTTAGCAACCGAACAAGTATCAAATACCCAGGGTTTACTATAAACACTAGTAAGGTACACATCAATGACCTGTATATCAAATATACCCTTGTTCACTTTGCCATCCTTCTTATCTACCAAATATTCAGGGCATTTCCACTTACAGTGACCATTTCCTTTGCAGTAGAGGCACTCAGTTTCAGGCTTTGGTCCAGCTTTGGGCTTCTTTGCGGGAGTGAAAACTTGCTTGCCATTCTACGTGAAGTTACCTTTCTTTCCCTTTGCCCTTTTCTTGAAACTAGTGGTCTTGTCAATCATCAACACTTGATGCTCTTTCTTGATTTCTACCGTCGTCGATTTCAACATCACGAAGAGCTCGGGAATCGTTTTTATCATCCCTTGCATACTATAGTTCATCATGAAGTTCTAGTAACTTGGTGATGGTGACTAGAGAACTTTGTCAATCACTATCTTATCTGTAAGCTTAACTCACACTTGATTCAAGCGATTGTAGTACCCAGACAATCTGAGCACATGCTCACTAGTTGAGCAATTCTCCTCCATCTTTTAGCTATAGAACTTGTTGGAGACTTCATATCTCTCAACTCGGGTATTTGCTTGAAATATTAACTTCAACTCCTGGAACATCTCATATGGTCCATGATGTTCAAAACGTCTTTGAAGTCCCGATTCTAAGCCGCTAAGCATGGTGCACTGAACTATCAAGTAGTCATCATATTGAGCTAGCCAAACGTTCATAATGTCTGCATCTGCTCTTGCAATAGGTCTGTCACCTAGCGGTGCATCAAGGACATAATTCTTCTGTGCAGCAATGAGGATAAACCTCAGATCACGGACCAAGTCCGTATCATTGCTACTATCATCTTTCAACTTAGTTTTCTCTAGGAACACATATAAAACATAGGGAAGCAACAACGCGAGCTTTTGATCTACAACATAATTTGCAAAATACTATCAGGACTAAGTTCATGATAAATTAAAGTTCAATTAATCATATTACTTAAGAACTCCCACTTAGATAGACATCCCTATAATCATCTAAGTGATCACGTGATCCAAATCAACTAAACCATGTCTGATCATCACGTGAGATGGAGTAGTTTTCAATGGTGAACATCAGTATGTTGATCATATCTACTATATGATTCACGCTCGACCTTTTAGTCTCAGTGTTCCGAGGCCATATCTGCATATGCTAGGCTCGTCAAGTTTAACCCGAGTATTCTGCGTGTGCAAAACTGTCTTACACTCGTTGTATTGGAACTTAGAGCTTATCACACCCGATAATCACATGGTGTCTCGGCACGAAGAACTTTCGCAACGGTGCATACTCAGGGAGAACACTTATACCTTGAAATTTTAGTAAGGGGTCATCTTATAAAGCTACCGTCGAACTAAGCAAAATAAGATGTATAAAAGATAAACATCATATGCAATCAAAATATGTGATATGATATGGCCATCATCATCCTGTGCATTTGATCTCCATCTCCAAAGCATCGTCATGATCTCCATCTTCACCGGCATGACACCATGGTCTCTATCATCTTGATCTATATCAATGTGTCATCACATGGTCGTCTCGCCAACTATTGCTCTTGCAACTATTGCTATCGCATAGCGATAAAGTAAAGCAATTATTTGGCGCTTGCATCTTATGCAATAAAGAGACAACCATAAGGCTTCTGCTAGTTGCCGATATCTTCAACTAAACATGATCATCTCATACAACAACTTATATCTCATCACGTCTTGACCATATCACATCACAACATGCCCTGCAAAAACAAGTTAGACATCCTCTACTTTGTTGTTGCAAGTTTTACGTGGCTGCTACGGGCTGAGCAAGAACCGTTCTTACCTATGCATCAAAACTACAACGATAGTTTGTCAAGTTAGTGTTGTTTTAAACTTCTCAAGGACCGGGCGTAGCCACACTCGGTTCAACTAAAGTTGGAGAAACTGACACCCGCCAGCCACCTATGTGCAAAGCACGTCGATAGAACCAGTCTCGCGTAAGCGTACGCGTAATGTTGGTCCGGGCCGCTTCATCCAACAATACCGCCGAACCAAAGTATGACATGCTGGTAAGCAGTATGACTTGTATCGCCCACAACTCACTTGTGTTCTACTCGTGCATATAACATCTACGCATAAACCTGGCTCGGATACCACTGTTGGGAACGTAGTAATTTCAAAAAAAATCCTACGCACATGCAAGATCATAGTGATGCATAGCAACGAGAGGGGAGAGTGTTGTCCACGTACCCTCGTAGACCGAAAGCGGAAGCGTTAGCGCAACGCGGTTGATGTAGTCGTACGTCTTTACAATTCGACCGATCAAGTACCAAACGTACGACACCTCCGAGTTCAACACACGTTCAACTCGATGACGTCCCATGAACTCCGATCCAGCAGAGCTTTGCAGGAGAGTTTCGTTAGCATGACGACGTGATGATGGTGTTGATGATGCTACCAACGCAGGGCTTCGCCTAAGCACCACTATGATATTACCGAGGTGGAATATGGTGGAGGGGGCACCACACACGGCTGGGAGAGATCAACAAATCAATTTGTGTGTCTAGAGGTGCCCCTACCCATGTATATAAAGGAGTGGAGGAGGGGGGAGGGCCATCCCTCCTATGGCGTGCTCTGGAGGAGTCCTACTCCCACCAGGAGTAGGATTCCCCCCTTCCAAGTAGTAGGAGTAGGAGTCAAGTAAAGGGAAAAGAGAAGAGAAGGAAGGAGGGGGCGCAACCCCTCCCCCTAGTCCAATTCGGACTAAGCCTTGGGGGGAGTGTAGCCTCCCCTCTCTCTTTCCACTAAATCCCAATAAGGCCCATATACTCCCCGGCGAATTCCCGTAACTCTCCGGTACTCTGATAAATACCCGAATCACTCGGAACCTTTCCGATGTCCGAATATAGTCGTCCAATATATTGATCTTTACATCTTGACCATTTGGAGATTCCTCGTCATGTCCCCGATCTCATCCGGGACTCCGAACTACCTTCGGTACATCAAAACACATAACTCATAATATAAATCATCACCGAACGTTAAGCGTGTGGACCCTATTGGTTCGAGAACTATGTAGACATGACCGAGACACATCTTCGGTCAATAACCAATAGCGGAACCTGGATGCTCATATTGGCTCCTACATATTCTACTAAGATCTTTATCGGTCAAACCGCATAACAACATACGTTGTTCCCTTTGTCATCGGTATGTTACTTGCCCGAGATTCGATTGTCGGTATCTCAATACCTAGTTAAATCTCGTTACCGGCAAGTCTCTTTAATCGTTATGTAATGCACCATCCTGCAACTAACTCATTAGTCACATTGCTTGCAAGACTTATAGTGATGTGCATTACCAAGAGGGCCTAGAGATACCTCTCCGACAATCGAGTGACAAATCCTAATATCGAAATACGCCAACTCAACAAGTACCTTCGGAGACACCTGTAAATCACTCAGTTACGTTGTGATGTTTGGTAGCACACAAAGTGTTCCTCCGATAAATGGGAGTTGCATGATCTCATAGTCATTGGAACATGTACAAGTCATGAAGAAAGCAATAGCAACATACTAAACGATCAAGTGCTAAGCTAACGGAATGGGTCAAGTCAATCACATCATTCTCCTAATGATGTGATCCCGTGATCCCGTTAATGAAATGACAACTCATGTCTATGGCTAGGAAACTTAACCATCTTTGATTCATGAGCTAGTCAAGTAGAGGCATACTAGTGACACTACGTTTGTCTATGTATTCACACATGTATGATGTTTCCGGTTAATACAATTCTAGCATGAATAATAAACATTTATCATGAAATAAGGAAATAAATAATAACTTTATTATTGCCTCTAGGGCATATTTCCTTCAGTCGCAGCTAAACCCCCGAGTGGGAGGATTGCTCTCCACTCGGAGTGTTTTTTATCTTAGGCGAGTATGGGGTCGCAGCTAAGCCCCCGAGTGAGAGGATTGCTCTTCACTCAGAGTGTTTTTAACTTAGGCGAGTACAGGGTCGCAGCTAAGCCCCCGAGTGGGAGGATTGCTGTCCACTCGGAGTGTTTTTTAAGTTAGGCGAGCACGGGGTTGCACCTAAGCCCCCGAGTGGTAGGATTGCTCTCCACTCGGAGTGTGTTTTATCTTAGGCGAGTATGGGGTTGCAGCTAAGCCCCTGAGTGGGAGGATTGCTCTCCATTCAGAGTGTTTTTTAACTTAGGCGAGTACGGGGTCACAGCTAAGCCCCCGAGCGGGAGGATTGCTGTCCACTCAGAGTGTTTTTTAACTTAGGCGAGTACGGGGTCACAGCTAAGCCTCCGAGTGGCAGGATTTCTCTCCACTCAGAAAGGTTTTGAAACTTAGGCAAATCAGGTTCGCGGCTAAGCCACCCACCGGGGGATTTGAACATAAATGATTATGGGAAATCAATCATTAAGACACTGCAAAAAATCTTGTCTTTGGTAAGCGAACTGAAGGACTCTTATTACAACTCGTCAATCCGAGTGGTTTAGGTATAGAAAGGGCGAAGCAGCTCTGCGTTCCACGTGCATGGCTCGCACATTTTCTTGGCTATGTTGTAGAGGTCGTACGCTCCATTGTGAAGCACCTTGGTGATGATGAAGGGACCTTCCCAGTCCGGAGCGAGCTTGTGAGACCGTTTCTGATCCACTCGGAGCACAAGGTCTCCTTCCTGGAACGCTCGACCTGTGACATTACGGGCATGGGAACGGCGCAGAATTTGTTCATAGATGGTCGACCGGATCAGATCCATCTCACGTTCCTCCTCCAGGAGATCAACTGCGTCTTGGCGTGCCTGTTCTGCTTTAGCTTCTAAGAAGAGTTGCACTTGGGGAGCGTTGTGCAGCAAGTCACTCGGAAGACAACTTTAGCGCCATACACCATGAAGAAAGGGGTTCGGTCAGTCGACCGGTTCAGAGTCGTTCTCAGCCCCCATAGGATGGAGGGTAACTCAGTCACCCAAGCTCCAGCAGCACGCTTGAGGTTGCGCATCAGTCGGGGTTTCAACCCTTGAAGGATCAAACCATTCACCCTTTCTGCTTGCCCATTCGACTGTGGGTGCGCGACAGACGCGTAGTTGACCCGAGTGCCATGGGAAGCACAGAATGCCTTGACTCATCAGAATCAAAGTTAGAGCCGTTGTCTATGATAATGCTGTGAGGGACCCCATATGTGAAAATCAACTCTCTAATGAAACTGACGACCATGCTTGAATCAAGGTTTTTGATAGGCTTGGCTTCAATCCATTTGGTGAACTTGTCGACTGCTACAAGAAAATGAGTGAAACCACTTCTGCCGGTCTTGAAGGGTCCGGCCATATCTAACCCCTAGATTGCAAACGGCCAGGCGAGTGGAATAGTCTTCAAGGCGAATGTAGGCTTGTGAGACTTGTTGGAGTAGAACTGACAACCTGCGCACTTGTCGACTATATCCTTTGCCATCTCATTTGCACGCGGCCAATAGAATCCCGCTCGGTATGCTTTGGCCACAATGGTCCGAGAGGATGCATGGTGACCACGGTACCCGAGTGGATCTCATTTAAAATCATTCGACCTTCTTCTAGGGTGATGCAGCGTTGAGCCACTCCTGTGACACTCTCTCTGTAAAGCTGCCCTTTTATCACGGTGAAAGCCTTCGATCGACGGACTATCTGGTGGGCCTCATCCTCATCTTCCGAGAGTTCCTGCCTGAGCAGGTACACGATGTACGACACCGTCCAGTCGGGCGTGATCACTAAGACTTCCATGATCAAGTCGACCATAGCTGGGACTTCAATCTCAGTTGGATTGGTTGAACTTATCGGTTGCGGGGGCTCTTCCTTGAAGGTATCTTCTTGTACTAATGGGGTGTGGAGATGTTTCGAGAACACATTACTGGGGATAGGCTTCCGAGTGGAACCTATCTTCGCCAGATCATCAGCAGCTTGATTCTTGATTCAGGGTATGTGGTGGAGCTCTAACCCCTCAAACTTCTTCTCTAGCTTTCTTACTACATTGCAGTAACCGGTCATTGCTGGACTCCTTATGTCCCATTCCTTCATTACTTGATTAACCACTAAGTCTGAGTCGCCGTAGACCATCAAGCGTCGGACGCCGAGTGAATGGCCATACGCAAGCCATACAACAATGCCTCATACTGAGCTTCATTGTTTGAAGAATCAAAGTGAATCTGGAGAACATAGCTGAGCTTGTCTCCTCTTGGAAATACTAAAACCACTCCTGCACCAGAGCCATTCAACATCTTGGATCCATCAAAGAACATAGTCCAATGTTCCGATTGAATTTGAGTCGGTTGTTACTATTCAATCCACTATGCAAGGAAATATGCTATTGCTTGAGACTTGATGGCTTTCTTTGCCTCAAACTTGATATCTAAAGGAAGGAGTTCAATCGCCCACTTTGCCACTCGACCAATTGCATCTCTATTATTCAGAATTTCTGACAATGGGGCGTCGCTGACGACTGATACCGACTAGCCTGAGAAATAGTGTGCAACCTTCTTCATGGTCAAGTAAATTCCACAAACAAGATTTTGATAATGAGGATATCTCTGCTTGGACGGAGTCAAGACTTCAGAAATGTAGTACATAGGGTGCTGAACTTTGTAGGCTTTGCCTTCTTCTTCCCGCTCGACCATGAGCCCTGTGCTGACAACCTGTCCAGTGGCTGCGATGTAAAGCAGTAAAGGCTCCTTGCTGACTGGAGTGGCAAGCACCAGCTAGGTGGAAAGCAGGGCTTTGAGCTCTTCAAACGCTGCTTCAGCTTCATCATTCCACTCGAACTTGTCAAACTTTTTCATTAGTCGGTAAAGAGGTAATGCCTTTTCACTAAGGCGTGAGATGAATCGACTCAATGCAGCCAAACAACTAGTAAGCTTCTAAACATCGTGCACACGCACAGGGCGTTTCATTTGGAGGATTGTGCCAATCTTCTCTGGGTTTGCATCGATCCCCCGTTCGGAAATGAGGAAACCGAGCAACTTTCCACCTAGGACTCCGAATGTGCACTTTGATGGATTGAGCTTGATATCATATCTTCTTAAGTTGGCAAAGGTTTCAGCGAGGTCAGCCAGTAGGTCGGAACCTTTGCGTGACTTAACCACTATGTCATCCATGTATGCTTCCACATTCCGACTGATTTGAGTGAGGAGGCACTTCTGGATCATGCACATGAATGTGGCACCAGCAGTCTTGAGGCCAAAGGGCGTAGTAACATAGCAAAAACACCCGAATGGGGTGATGAAAGCTGTCTTTATCTCGTCAGGTCCATACAGTTAGATCTGATGGTACCCGTAATAAGCATCCAAAAAGGACAATCACTCACATCCCGCAGTTGAGTCAACAATCTAGTCGATGCGGGGCAGAGGAAAATGATCTTTCAGACATGCCTGATTGATATGCTTGAAATCAATACACATTTGAAGTGATTTTTCTTTCTTGGGGACCATCACGACATTGGCGAGCCACTCGGAGTGGTATATCTCGTGGATGAACTCAGCTGCCAGAAGCCGAGCCACCTCCTCGCCAATTGCCTTTCTCTTCTCCGCGACAGACCGACGGAGATGCTCTTTAACGGGTTTTGCTTTTGAGTCGACTCGCATACGGTGCTCAGCCAGTCCCCTGGGAACACCTAGCATGTTAGATGGCTTCCATGCGAAGATGTCCCAGTTCTCATGGAGGAACTAGATGAGTGCTTCTTCCTATTTGTTGTCGAGTGTTGTTGAGATGTGAGTCGAAGCAGCATTGGGATCGGTCGGATGAATGTGAATCGGCTTTGTTTCACCGGCCGACTGAAATGCGGACTCGAAGGCAGGCCTCTTGGCACATAGCAAATCACTTGGATGTGCATTCTTCTAGTATTCCTAAAACTCTACTGCTGCCATCTGCTCATCGGTGATCTTTGACCGTTCTGGAGACAATCTTCTGCTGTTTGCCGATTTCCAGTGACTGTGATCACGCCTCCGGCACCAGGCATCTTGAACTTAAGGTACACATAGCATGGTCGAGCCATGAAACTAGCATAAGCAGGTCTGCCTAGAATGGCATGATAGGCACTGTCAAAATCCACTACCTCAAACGTCAACTTTTCCTTGCGGTAATTCTTGGAATCACCGAAAACCACATCAAGAGTGATCTGACCGAGTGAATCGGCTTTCTTTCCTGGAATGATACAATGGAATCTCATGTTGCTCTCACTAAGCTTGGACATCAGAATGCCCATCCCCCGGAGGGCCTCAGCATACAATATATTCAGTCCACTGCCACTAGCCATCAAAACCTTGGTCAGTCGGGTGCCCCCAACGACTGGGTCGACCACCAATGCTTTCCACCCAGGGGTAGCAATGTGTGGCGGGTGGTCGGACAGGTCGAATGTAATAGGGGTTTTTGACCACTTCAAATATCTTGGCGTTGCCGGAGCAACCATGTTCACCTCTCTGTTAATAACTTTTAGTCGACTTTTGCTCTCGAGGTCAACAAAAATCACCAAGGTGGCATTAACATTGGGGTAACCACCATCTTTCTCTTTGTCTTCCTCCTTATCAGACTCTTTGTCCTTTTCACTGGGTTGGCTCTCTCAGAAGTTCTGAATCAGGAGGTTACACTGTTGAGTGGTATGCTTGGGGAGAATCAGATTCCCCTCTTCATATTTTTTGGTGTGTATATGACACGGTAAATCAAGCACATCATTTCCCGCTTGATCTTTCACTTTTTTAGGGGTCCAAGGCCCTTTAGGCTTCCCTTGGTTCAAAACTACTGCCTCGGTAGGGCCTGCAGCCTTAGCTTTTCGCTTCTGCTTCCGACTAGAGTTTCCTCCTCCGGTGTCCTGGGCGACTGGTCTGTTCTTGTCGCTCCGGAGTCGATCCTCTTCTTCGCCGTTAGCGTACCGAGTGGCAATCTCCATCATCCGAGTCATAGTCATGTCTCCGGTCCGACCGAACTTCAGATTGAGCTCTCTGTAGCGAACACCTTCTTTAAATGCACAAACTGCTTGGTGATCCAACACATTCTCCACTTTGTGGTGAAGAGTGGTCCATCTCTAGATATAGTCTCTCAAGGTCTCATTCTATTTCTGCACGCAATGCTGCAATTCTGTCAAACCAGCAGGTCTCTTACAGGTGCCCTCAAATGTTTTGGTAAACACTCAGGCCAACTCATCCCAATTGAAAATGCTTCTAGGGGCCAACTGATTTAGCCAAGCTCTGGGAGAACCTTCAAGCATCAAAGGGAGGTGCTTCATGGCCACCTCGTCATTGCCGCCACCAATATGCACACCACTCGGTAGTCCTCCAACCAAGTGTTAGGCTTCGACTCCCCTTTGAACTTACTGACGCCAGTCGCCAATCTGAAGTTGTGAGGGATCTCAGCGGCTCGGATGGCCCTTCTGAAACACTCAGGCCGAAAACGTGTACCCTGCTTCCACCGGGCCTGTCTCTATCCAACCCTTCTCTGTATGCTCTGTTTCGGTCGACCAAACCTTGTACAAGGACTGACCTTGCGTCAAACCCAGGCTCTCTTGGGTCGACTGGAACTCTGCGGTCATTACCATACGGGCGCCTGTCGTCAAACCACCGGGGCGCGTACGACCTGTCCCTCAGAGGGGGCAAACACACTCGACGGTGATTGTCACGGGCGTACTCCTGATCAAACTCTCCATGAGCTCTTCCCAGGTGCCGATCTCGACTGTGATTATGATCTTTGCATCGCAAAGGCAATCCAGGACTGCGTGCCAACTGAACTGTATCTGCCCTTACTGACCTGCAGTGGATCCTATTCCACGACTGGGAAACGGCAGAATTCAGTTCTCCTGCTGCCCAGAGCAGCGCCCGGATCTGTTCCAAGCCTTTTCCAGCTTCTGAACGGGATGGTTGAATAGACTCTGCTATACGCGCAGCAGCTGTAAGATTCTAGATCGGAGTGCGATATACCCAAGGTTCGGCCGGAAACAACTATCATTGACTGGACTCGGGGATCAGTCGACGGGCGCGTTCATCAAGAGAATGTTGGAGATTCTCCAAACGCGCGCGCTCAGCCAATGTGGCCAGGCGCGCAGCCTCCAAGGCCCGAGCCTCGGCGGTTTCCCCTATGATGGGGGTCTGGAGGGCCTCCACGTTGCAGCGGTGCAGCTCTTCCCTCTGCTATGAATTGAGAGGTTGGGGCTCATACTCCTCGTGGCCGAATGACGGGCCATCATCGTCGTCGTTGCCGCCATTGTAGCGAAACCCGGGTGGGCTACGACGGGAGTCGACCATGAGAACTTCTGCCGCGGGGTCACAACTCTGCTCTCGGAAAACGTATCCATAGAACCAGTCGACAGGTCGAATGGACCACAGGGGAATTCGTCGGGCTCGATCGCCGCAACTTGTGGGGTGGCCGACTGACGGGCCACCGCATGCTTGACCCATCGCTGGAGCCGCGACCGACTGGATCGTTTGTGGCAGCGACCAGCGGAGTGAGTAGACGATGTGAGGGCCGACCGATACGGAGTCGACGGCTGTCGCAGGAGAACGATGCAGGCACTCGCGCGGAAGTGCGACACCCCACGGATCGGAAGGGCCTCGACATCAAGGAGGGCTTCTTGGAGCTAGGAGGAGTCATCGATGTCGAAAGTGAGCGCCCTGAGTCGGAACTCGCGGCCCAAGACTAAGTTGCTGCCGGAAACCATGTTGATGAAGATCACAGAAAATGTAACCTCCCGGAAGTTGCCAAGACGCTTTGCCCCACGATGGGCGCCAACTGTCATGGTACTAAGTCTGACAGTAAGAGTAGGGGGTACGTATGAGGAGACAAGGCCCTAGCTACGGCGAGGTTGTACACACGAGTTTACGAGTTCAGGCCCCTCTTGGAGGAGGTAAAATCCCTACGCCTCAGTGCCCTGAGGCGGTCGTCTGGAATATGGATGTGTGTGTGTGTTACAAGGGGTGCGGACCCTTGTCCCAGAGGAGGGGGTGGCTTATATAGTGCGCGCCAGGACCCCAGCCGCCCTCCGTTACAGGGGTTCAATGTACATTAAGATAGGGCGTTACTGGTAACACTAGCTATAAAGTGCTATTAATGATATTTAAGACTACGGAATGAACACCTGACCGTTGCCATCCTGAGTGACTCTAGGTCTTCTGTACTCCGAGTGGTTTCCTGTATGGTCTAATGACTCCATCCAAGTCGAGTGAAATTGGGGGTATCCGAGTGAGGTGACTGGTCGAGTGGATTGCACTCGATGGCTTTAGTCGGTACTTCTTGCTATACTTTGAATGTCCTTGACTCTAGGGTAGTGACCTTGGGTAGGGCGTATAGGTTAGCCTATGACCCTACCCTAGGTTCATGTCATCGTCGGGTTGTGCCCACCTCGAGGCCCATCTTCGCGTGATTCCAACGCTGAAAAATCCTATAAATGGAGAAACCATAAGAAATAACCCTAGATCAGAAGTTCCTCCACCGCAAGCCTATGTAGCCACGAAAAACCAATCTGGACCCTGTTCCGACCCCTGCCGGAGTGGGAAATCATCATTGGAGGCCATCTTCATCATCCCAGTGGCCACCATGATGATGAGGTAGTACTCCACCCTCGGGGCTGAGGGTTTGTACCAGTAGCTATGTGTTTAATCTCTCTCTCTCTCTCTCTCTCTCTCGTGTTCTTGAGATGGCACAATCTTGATGTATCACAGGCTTTATTAATATAGTTCGATCATATGGTGTTTCTCCCTCTCTATCTTGTTGTGATGAATTGAGTTTTCCCTTTGAGATTTCGTTCTTATCGGATTGAATACTATTACGGATTTGAAAGCACTTGATATATGTCTTGCATATGATTACCAGTGGTGACCGTAGGGTATTATATTGATTCACTTGAGATATCTTATTGCACTCAACTCGCGGATTCCCGAGGTGGCATTGGGGTAATCTATGCATATGGGTTGATGCACGTTCTCGTCTTTTATTTATCCGGTAGAAATCTTGGGGCACTTTTTGAGGTTCTTTGTGTTGGATTGAGTATTATGAACCTGAATTTGCTTTGGTGTTATTTTAGTATGAACTCTTGATAGATCGATTGGAAAGAATAACTTGGTGTTATTTTAGTATGGACTCTTGATAGATTGATCGAAAAGAATAACTTGGTATTATTTTAGTATGAACTCTTGATAGATCGATCGGAAAGAATAACTTGGTGTTACTTTAGTACAAACTCTTGGATAGATCAGACGGAAAGAATAGCTACAAATAATTTCTTCTTATGTTCTTCGCTAGATAAGAACTTTGGAGTGATTCTTCATCGCACTTTGAGGGATGCTTATATGATCCAATTAGATTAGCATTGTTGAGATATTGCACTAGCGAAAGTATGGACCCTAGGCCTCATTTTAAAAGCATTGCAATACTGTTTATGCTCACTTTTATCATTCGGTGCCTTGCTTTTTTTATTATTCAGATTATAAAAATATATTTCAGCCATCCATATTACACTTTTAGCACCATCTCTTCGCCGAACTAGTGCACCTATACAATTTTCCATTGTATTGAGTGTGTTAGGGACACAAGAGATTTCTTGTATTTGGTTGCAGGGTTGTTTGAGAGAGACCATCTTCATCCTATGACTGCCATGGATTGATAAACCTTAGGCCATCCACTTGACGGAAAATTGCTACTGTCCTACAAAACTCTGCGCTTGGAGGCCCAACACGAGTCTACAAGAATAAAGTTGCATAGTAGACATCAAGATCTTTTCTAGCGCCGTTGCTGGGGAGGTGACTGCTTGAAGGTATATCTTTAGATCTTGCAATCTTATCTTTTACTTTCTTGTTTTATCACTAGTTTGGTTTATAAAAATAAAACTACCAAAAAATGGATTTGAGGTGGTCTCATGTTGTTCATCTTTATAATGTCTTTCTTGAAAATGATGGAAAGGAAAATTGTGCTCAATTGATAGAAGAAGTAGTCAATAAAATGTTTGGCATGAAATCTTTGAATTATGAGCATGATTGCAACGTTGCTAGTATGAATTCTTTGAATATCCATGATGCTAATGATATGCAAGGCCATAAGCTTGGGGATGCTATGTTTGATGAAGATGGTATTTCTAGCCCCCCATGTTTTGATGAGAAAATTTATTATGATGAAAGCATGCCTCCTATGTATGATAATTATATTGATGAAAGTGGGTTTGGAAGAGTGTCAATTCTAGGAAGGAATGATCCCACTATTTTGGAGGGTGTTGAATCTTATTGTTATAATGATAAAAGTGTATTTGGAGAGGTCATGACTTTATTTAGTGACGAATCCACTATTTTGGAAGAGGTTACAATTGACTATGAAAACAAAGTTGCTATCTATGATGATTATGGTGATGACATGTATGCTATATTGAATAATGATATCCATGAAACTTGTCATCATGATTTTAATTTTCAATGTGATTATGCCAATCAAGTATCTCATGATAGCTATTTTGCTGAGTTTGCTCCCACTAATATTCACGAGAATAAATTTGCTTATGTGGAGAGTAATAAAATTTCTATGCTTATGGATCATGAAATGAATGCTTTATGTGATAATTATATTGTTGAATTCATTCATGATGGTACTAAAAATTATTATGAGAGAGGAACATATGCATTTACATATCTCACTAATATCAAGTTTCCTCTCTATGTGTTCAAAGTTTTGAAGTATTGCTTGTTTTACCTTCCTATGCTAGTTAATTCTTGCTCCCATTAATTATTTTCTCACAAAATACCTATGCATAGGAAGTGGGTTAGACTTAAATGTGCTAGCCATATGCTTCATGATGCTCCCGTTATGTTTCAATTCTTATCTTTTATGTGAGCATCACTGAAATCATCATGCCTAGCTAAAAAGGCATTAAAGAAAAATGCTTGTTGCGAGACAACCCAACACTATTACCTACTGTTTTTTTGTGTTCACATGATTAATATACTGTAGTAATCATGTTTTATAGCTGTTTTTCAATAAAGTGCCAAGTAAAGCCTTTGGGATAGTGTGGATGATAGTTGACTTGATTCTGTGTAAAACAGAAAATTTTGCACTAAGTCCAGGAACTTTCAAAATTCACTGCAACATGATTTTGATCTGAATTTTTCACAGATGATTGATATCCAAATTATCTACGTTTTCCTATTTTTTCAGAATTTTTGGAGTATCAAAAGTATGGTCTTTGTCCAGATTACTGCATACCCTTCTGTTTTTGATATATTCTGTTTTCAATGAATAGTTTGCTTGTTTCCTTGTTTTTGTGGCTTATGTTGTTCAATATAAATTGTGGAAATGATAAGTTATATTAGGCATTGTGTTATAACAATTATGAATCTTGTCTTGACAGTACCAAATTGAATGATTTGCTCTTTATCATACGAACGCATCTTACGAAGTTCTGTTAAGTTTTCTGTGATTGAATTTTTCAAGTTTTGGGTGAGATATCGATATGAGGAGAATAAGGAGTGACAAGACACTAAGCTTGGGGATTCCCAAGGCAACCCAAGGTAATATTCAAGTAAGATACAAGCAACTAAGCTTGGGGATGCCCCGGAAGGCATCCCCTCTTTTGTCTCCAACATTATCGGTATCCTCACTTGGGACTATAGTTTCATTCGTCACGTGATATGTGTTTTGCTTGGAGCATCATTTTATTTTGTTAGGAATTTCTTGATGTTATTTAGAATAATGTTTTCATCTTCTATTTCAATAAAAATGTCAAGTATAGCCTTTACCATGCTTATTTTGCAAGTCTACATGTTGCTGTTTGAAAACAGAAAGTTTATCGATGTTGCAAAAATTCCCCAGAAAAGTCAGTATGCGATAAAATGTTGAATGTTTTGCACAATAAGCTATGATAAATTTTCTACAGTGTGACAATTTTTCAGAATTTTTGCAGTTAGATAAGTATGAATCTTCTTGCATTCTTTACAGACTGTCCTGTTTAGACAGATTTCTGTTATGTTTGAATTGTTTGCATATGTTTGCTTGTTTAATGATTCTATTCGAGGATAGGACTATTAAATATGCAGAGGCATTTAGTAGCCAATGTTAAATAATATTTTTAGTGATTTTCTACAATAGAGAATGATAAGGTTTTGCATTGATTTATACTAACTTATCTCACGAGTTCTTGTTGAGTTTTGTGTGGATGAAATTTTTAAGATTTAGGGAAACCATGATATGATAGGAATTAAGAAGGCATAAGAGCTCAAGCTTGGGGATGCCCAAGGCATCCCAAGATAATATTTCAATAAGTCTCAAGCATCTAAGTTTGAGGATGCCCTGGTAAGCATCCCACCTTTCTTCATCAACAATTATCGGTTAGCCTCGGTTGAGCCTAAGTTTCTGCTTCTTCACATGATGTGTGCTATTCTTAGAATTTCATTTTATTTGTTTTTCTTGCTGTTTTAATAAAACACTTAGATCTGAAAGTTTTTAAATAAGATAGAGTCCTCACATAGCTACCTATTTACTTAACTACTCATTTGATCTTCACTTATATCTTTTTGGAGTAGTTTGTCATTTACTCTCATGCTTCACTTAGATTATTTTGAGAGTTGAAAATTTTGAAGAAATACTTATGATCTCATGCTTCACTTAGATTTATTGAAGAGCTTGTTAGTAGCAATATTAATATATAAATTTAGTCCCAAAGTGAGGGATATTCAAGAGGGATATAATAAAAACTTTCATGTAGATAATTGGATATGATAAGTTTGATTCCTTGCAATAGTTTTGAGATATGGAGATAATAATATGTGAGTCATGTTCTTGAGTAATTATGCTTGATTAAGAATATAGGTGTTAAGGTTGGTGATTCCCTATGCAAGCACGAAAGTCAATATGATGAGGACATCAATACCATTGTTACACCCACAGCCCCTGCTGCTATACATACTGGACCAATTACTAGAGCTCGCGCACGCCAACTAAATTACCAGGTACTTTCGTTTCTCGGTAATGATTCTAATGTTCATGAGAATATGATGCTGCCTAAATTGGATACATTTGTTTTGCTTACAAATGAAGGGCCTAGCTTGGAGAAGGATGAACACTGGAGCAAGAGAAAGCATGGAGATGATGGCATGCGCAAGGGGAACAAGAACGGAGTTACGAGTGATGATTTCAGGTCTTTGAAGCCACCATAATGAGTGCATGAAGCCTTGGACGAAATATACAAGATGCCACTTCATAAATTTCGTCCAAAGGCTATTATAGGTGCTGCGTCACCTTTTTATTGGGCCAGGCCCATGTAATTTCGAAATACATTAGTATAGGCTATTTTTAGAGTCCGTATGTGTGGGGAAACAAGAGATAGGGTTGATTTCGGAACCCTCCAGCAAGGGCCACGAAATTCCCCCTCTCTTCCTCCATATATACAGCCCTTAGGGCACCGTTTAGACTTTGGGTTTTGTTTAGATTAAAGTTCGCCATAGCTGCAACTTCGCGTACTTCATTTGTGTTCAACGACCAGACAAAGGCGTCACAGAACCCCACCTTGATCAATAAAGCTTTCATCTTATATTCGCAATATCCAGATTGCAATCTCAGTTTCTTGCTTGTTCTTCGTTTGCTCGCAGGAAACAGACCCTCGTGGTCAGGTTGATCATGCTCCGGCGTGGTCAATAACCTCTCGGAGTTGGTTTAACGATTGCTAAGGCGCGACATCCTCGCACGTTCGTAGTCGGGTCGTCAAAGTCGACTTCCACCAAAGCGAAATCCATCATCTCATCGAAAGACAGGACACCTTTGCCTCTATCACAATAGTTATGCAATGAAATTACATCCTACTTGTGGTGCATTATTCTTTGTTAGTTATTCTTAAAGCTCGTTTATGTGATTTTTTGTTTCTTGGTTGGTTGCTTCTGAATCTATTTGCTAGCCTTTCCTTGTACTAAGTAGGAATACTACTTTTGCATCCAAAATCCTAAACCAAGTTGTGCGAAATGAGTCCACCATATCTACCTATATGCGGTATTTCGATGTTGTTCCAAGTAAATTTGTATGTGCCAACTCTAATTTCCAAAATGAATTTCCCTTTTGTGTGCCCGTACCGCTCATGAAGCGGCAGGGGGTGGCCAATATTTTCCATGCTAGATGTGTTATTCTCAACATGAGTGTTTATTCACTTGTCATTGCACGATTGTGTGGCGGTAATAGGGATGCCCAGTCCCGAAATGAAAAAGAAATTTACTTCATGTGGTCAAATAATAAATTCCTTGGAAAGTGTTGTTATGGAAGGCACCCGTGGATACGGCCAACCATGGATTGTGAAAGAATGGTGGAAAAAGGAATAAACTTTATTTTATGTTTGGGAACCGCCTATGATGTATCTAGCATGGAAAGTATTGGGAATTACTCGGTCGTTTTCATTGACGGGAAAAGTATGCCTCCCAAAATATTTTATCTCTCAATTTAAGCTTTGATCTCTGGCACCTCTACAAATCTTTGCTTCCCTCTGTGAAGGGCCTATCTATTTACTTTATGCAATTTCTATTTTTATTTGAGTCTCCATCTTCTCTTATAAAGCACCAACTAGGGAGCACTGTGATCATACTTGTGCATTGGATGTAGCTAACATTTGAGTGTGTTTCATGAATGGATCAATGATTGAGCATAATGGTCAAGGGATTGCTTTGTTTAGTGTTGATATTTTGAAAGACATGGTTGCTTGTTGACATGCTTGAGTATTGATGTCTTCATGTCAAATTATAGACTATTTCTTTGAATCATTCAAGTCCAAATGTCCATGCTACAAAAGGAAGAGTATTTGATGAATATGATAGGTAGCATTCCACAACAAAAATTCTGCTTTCAATTGCTCTTTACCATGATGAGTTTTATGAGAAAGAGTTGCTGTTATGATGCTAGGGGAAGTGATTGAAATTATCATTGATCAAACTTATGCACTCTGCTAGCATTCACACTTCATAAATTATTTCTTTTATCATTTACCTACTCGAGGACGAGTAGGAATTAAGCTTGGGGATGCTGACACGTCTCCAATGTATCTATAACTTATGAAGTATTCATGCCATGTTTACAACAATTTTATATGGTTTTGGTATGATTTGCATGGAACTAACCCGGACTGACGTTGTTTTCAGCAGAACTACTATGGTGGTGTTTTTTGTGCAGAAATCAAAGTTCCTCAAATGCAGCAAAACTTTTTGACGATTTGTTTGGGAAGAAAAGAGGCACTAGAACCTTCGTGGGAGGACTAGAAGGTGAAGGAGGTGAGAAAAAGACACCTAGGCGCGCTAGGAGGCCCAAGCGCGCCCAGGTGGGTTGTGCCCACCTCGAGGCCCATCTTCGCATGATTCCAATGCTGAAAAATCCTATAAATAGATAAACCATTAGAAATAACCCTAGATCAGAAGTTCCACCACCGCAAGCCTGTGTAGCCATGAAAAACCAATCTGGACCCTGTTTCGGCACCTTGCCGGAGGGGGAAATCATCACCGGAGGCCATCTTCATCATCCCGGCGGCCACCATGATGAGGAGGGAGAAGTCCACCCTCGGGGCTGAGGGTTTGTACCAGTAGCTATGTGTTTAATCTCTCTCTCTCTCTCTCTCTCTCTCTCTTGTGTTCTTGAGATGGCACGATCTTGATGTATCACGGGCTTTGTTAATAGGGACAATTGCATTTTTACCCCTAGTTGGTTCCTACCCACGGGTTTTGCCCTTACTTTTCGAGCTTGCTCAGTTTTGCCCTTACTTTTTCCATCGAGGTCCCTCGAATGCCCTTTGACCGTTTGACCAAAACTTTGAAAATTCATAACTAATTCATACAAACTCAGAAAAATGCGAATAAGATATCAAAATTTTCAGATAAACATTACCTTTATGGGCATATCATTTGCATTCAGGAAAAAAGCATCGTTTAAACTACTCGAGGTAATTAATGTTATTAACATTATTAAAAATAAATAGGTATAAACAATACTTTTTTCATGAATAAAAAATACATGCAAATGTAGGTGATGTTTTCTGAACATCCTGGTAACTTATTTGCATTTTTCTGAGTTTGTATCAACTTGTTATGAATGTTATAACGACTTTGACCATTATTTGGAAACTTCATAACAAGTTGATACGAACTCAGGAAAATGCAAATAAGGTATCAGGATGTTAAGAAAACATCACCTACATTTGCATATAATTTTTATTCACAAAAAAATATTGTTTATACCTATGTATTTTTAATAATGTTAATAATATTAATTACCTCAGCTAGTTTAAACGATGCTTTTGACTTGAATGCAAATGATATGCCCATAAAGGTAATGTTTATATGAACATTTTGATATCTTATTTGCATTTTTCGGAGTTCATATGAATCAGTTATGAATTTTCAAAGTTTTGGTCAAATGGTCAAAGGGCATTCGAGGGACCTTGATGGAAAAAGTAAGGGCAAAACTAAGCAAGCTCGAAAAGTAAGGGCAAAACCCGTGGGTAGGAACCAACTAGGGGTAAAAATGCAATTGTCCCTTATAGTTGGATCATATGGTGTTTCTGCCTCTCTACCTTGTTGTGATGAATTGGTTTTCCCTTTGAGATTTTGTTCTTATCAGATTGAATACTTTTACGGATTTGAGAGAACTTGATATATGTCTTTCATATGAATGCCCGTGATGACAATGGGGTATTATATTTATTCACTTGAGATATGTTATGGCACTCAACTCACGGATTCCCGAGGTGACATTGGGGTAATCTATGCATAGGGGTTGATGCACGTTCTCGTCTTTTGTTTCTCTGGTAGCATCTTGGGGCACTCTTTGATGTTCTTTGTGTTGGATTGAGTATTATGAATCTGAATTTGTTTTGGTGTTATTTTAGTACGAACTCTTAATAGACTGATCGGAAAGAATAACTTGGTGTAATTTTAGTACGAACTCTTGATAGATTGATCAAAAAGAATAACTTAGTGTTATTTTAGTATGAACTCTTGGATAGATCGATCGGAAAGAATAGCTACAAACAATTTCTTCTGATGTTCTCCGCTAGATAAGAACTTTGGAGTGATTCTTCATCATACTTTGAGGGATGCTTATATGATCCAATTAGATTAGCATTGTTGAGAGATTGCACTAGCAAAAGTACAGACCCTAGGCCTCATTTTCAAGCATTGCAATACCGTTTGTGCTCACTTTTATCGAGCGCTACCTTGTTGAGATTATAAAAATATATTTCTACCATCCATATTACACTTTTATCACCATCTCTTCACAGAACTAGTGCACCTATACAATTTGCCATTGTATTGGGTGTGTTGGGGACACAAGAAATTTTCTTGTATGTGGTTGCAGGGTTGTTTGAGAGAGACCATCTTCATCCTACGCCTCCCACAGATTGATAAACCTTAGGTCATCCACTTGAGGGAAAATTGCTACTATCCTACAGAACTCTCTGCTTGGAGGCCCAACACGAGTCTACAAGAATAAAGTTGCGTAGTAGACATCACCCTTGACGGGATATTGACATGAACCTTAGGGAATATCAGATCGCCCATGATTTATACAATGACATCTCCTTCAAAGGTAGAGGTAGTAAAGGTACGTGATTTTGATAAAAAATAATTACCCTAACAGTTTATACCTAAGCAAGTTTGATAGGCCGAATTCTTCACAAAAGCCGATGAAAAGAGAGAAGAAGGTCGGGGCTAGAATGTTCCTAAAAAGTAAGTCTTGGGAGAAGCACAAAAGCAACACATGTCACCTCTACAGGTTTCTCCAAAGTAAAACAAACAAACGGTTTCTTTGGCTTGGGGATAAAATTTTGAGAAGTTTGGAAGTTTTTCCAGCTAGTAAGAGCGCACTCTACCATACCTTTAGCTATCTTAGAACATGGGACTTACTGTTACTCCCAGCCGAACGAGGTACAACCTAGGGTACGAACGCTCATGCTTATACCATAGGCCATCCCTTTCTCTAGACTTGGAGTCCCTTTTGTCTTTGATAAAAAATGTGTGTTTTGCATGTACTTAAGGGGAGTATGGCTGAGGATAAGAGCGCTCGGTATCGTACCTTAGAGCATCTACAACGCTGACTCGCAAACCTCCCGCAACCATCCGCCACGCTGTCCGGACCGCGGAAGCCATCCAACGTCGACCTGTGTTGGTCCGCGAGACGGTCCAGACGCAATTTCTCCTGCAAACTGGAGACAAACATGTGGGAGGTTTGCGGAAGTCCGGACACGCGAAACCTCGCTCTCCGCCCCCTAGCCCACCCAAAAGGAAGGCCAAGCCCACGCTTTTGTAGCATGCCGCACTATTTTCGCATCAAAATCCCCACTCTCTTCTTCCACTCCCTGCCGCTCTCCACTCAATTCCCTGCTCTTTTATCCCACCCTCTCCTTCCCTTCACCACTGACGCATGGAACAGTCAGAGAACCTATCGGAGATGGAGCGGATAGAGGTGCTGGAGGATTTGAGCATCACGCTCAACCGGAAGATCAACTCAGAGATGCGGGAAAAACTCTGCATTAAAGCAAAGGCCGCAAAGAAGGAGAAGATGAAGAAGCATCTAGCTGCCGTTGGGCTTGGTGGTGAAGATGGGTGTGGCGGACGGGGCGGTCGGTGATGCCATGGCGGACGCACTAGACATGCGCTCCCATAGTATAGATGGCACCATGGTCGGAGCCTTACAAGCCTCGGTACTACTACTACACCAAGTAGCTCGTAAACCCCGCCAGTACGGTTCCTTGCATTGTTGATGTTAACGCGGGGCCGGTCTTCTCTGAGTTCTCTTCGTCATCGCTCGTTCGGGTGAGGACGATGGGCGGAGAGCAGATGGGTGCCCGCATGCTATTTGTTGCAATGCCGAGAGCGGGGGAGCCGGCTTACGATGCGGACAGAGAGATGCTCGATATCATCCATGATGGAGGCAAGGGAGGAGGAGGGGTCTATGAGGACGGGCGGGTGGAAGACTCGGATCCTACCAGTCTGGCAACTACCAGCAACAATAATCCTACACCCAGACGGCCACGCAGTAGTCCTACACCCAGACCGGTGATGGCATAGAGCAACAACAGCACTGGACCACTGGAGAGCAGCATCCGAAGGGGGGAGGAGGGGGAGGAGGAGGAGGATGGCGACGACGATGATCCAGATGATACGGCCGGCGATCCAAAGAAGAATGGTAGAGGAGAAAGCTTCAACATGCGGGAGAATGAGCTGCTGTGGGACACATGGTTGGCCACTAGCCTCAATCCTATCCATGGCACGAAGCAAAACGACACAACCTTTTGGAGGAACATTCACATATGGTTCCATGAGCACAAGCATTTTGCGCCCTACTCCCACACGTTGATCCGCAACCGTGAGTGGAAGTCCCTCAACCATCGGTGGTACACCATCCAAGAGGCCGTCTCCAAGTATTGCGGGCACTTGAAGCATCTCATCGCATGGTGGCCTTGCAGTGCACAAATCACCGAGCAAGTAAGTTGATCACTAGCCGGATATGCTTTAGTTTTGTTGATCACTAGCCGGACATGCTTTAGTTTTGTTGCTCACTAGCCGGATATTCTTTAGTTTTGTTGATCACTAACCGGACATGCTTTAGTTTTGTTGATCATTGACCGGATGTGATTTAGTTTTGTTGATCACTAGCCGGATATGCTTTAGTTTTGTTGATCACTAGCCAGACATGTATTTTTTGTTACTCACTAGACGGATAAGCATTGTTTCACTTTGTAGCCTAATCGTGTTTGTGTGGTGTACAAGAAGTTGGAGAAGAAGTTCTTCACCATCATGCATTGTTGGTTGAAGTTGAATGGGCAGCCAAAGTGGAACCTTTTCATTGCCAAGACCGCCACCCAAGACAACAAGGAAGAAACTGGTGACCCTACCGATCTAGACCAAGAACCATAGAAGAAGTCTAGAAGAAATCTACGGGGCAAGAAGTGGGTGGAGGAGAGGGCAAAGCGAGAAGGTGCGGCGGCCAAGCTGACGGAGAGGTTCGAGGAGATCTTGGCAAAGAACGAAGAGGCATGTGTGAGGCGCTCGGACATCAAGGAGTAGAGGAAGGCTAAGAGGTTCAAGCAGTTGATGGAGACGACTGAGAAGAAGAACAAGCTTGAAGAGAGGAGGACCATGATCGAAGAAAGGAAGGCTGTGCTCGAGGAAAAGAGGGTGAAGATCCGCCAATGTGGAGGACGCCAAGATATTGACCTTGAATATCGACTCTTTGGATGCCAATGCTAGAATTATCATGCAATCCATCTGCTGCTAGATGCTGGAGCGACAGATAGATGAGTTGACGGTGACAGAAGATGAGGACACGACAGAGGCGGAGGTGGACACTGACGTGGAGGCTGCCTAATGAAAGTGCAACTAATCCTTGGATGGTTTTGGTAATTCATAACAACATATGGCTCATTGAACTAATATCCATTGCGAATGGGCGTGTAGCCTAGTGGTTGCAAAGTCCTTGGTAGCACCCCAGGTCCTGGATTTGACTCCCGGTGGGAGCAGATTTAAACAGACATGGGCAAAAAATTCTGGAATAAAAGGACTGTGGGGTTGTTGCTCCACAGTAAATAGTCAAAAAGAACTAATATTTGATAACCCACAAGTGTATGGGATCGTCTGTAGCCTTCTTAGATAAATAAGAGTGTCGAACCCAACGAGGAGCTAAAGGTAGAATAAATATTCCCTCAAGTTCTATCGACCACCAATACAACTCTACACACACTTGACGTTTGCTTTACCTAAAACAAGTATGAAACTATTTGCAACAATAAAACTACGAGTACTTTGCAAGAATAAAATTATGAATAAATTGCAAGATAATAAAAGTGGATAGCTTTTTTCAACAAGAAAGTCATTTGTCCCTAGGAAATCGATAGCAAGTAACGGTAATCATTCTTGCAATTTTATACGAGGGAAAGGCATGAGCTAACATACTTTCTCTACTTGGATCATATGCACTTATGATTGGACCCCTAGCAAGCATCCGCAACTACTAAAGATCATTAAGGTCGTGAAACCCAACCATAACATTAAGTATCAAGTCCTCTTTATCCCATACGCAACAACCCACCTACTCGGTTTTAAGCTTCTGTCACTCTCGCAACCCACCATACGCGAATCATGAACGTATTGCAACACCCTACAATGTGGACCTCTCACATTTGCGCGAGATGGAGGGCACCATAGGACATCACCATAAAAAATATACAATCATACCAACCAAGATCATGATTAACCCACAGGAAAAAAACGGATCTACTCAAACATCATAGGATAGCCAAATATCATTGGGAAATAATATATGGAGTTGAGCACCATGTTTAAGTAGAGAATACAATAGGGAAGAGAGGTGTTACACCGCTTCGTAGAGGGGGAGAGAGTTGGTGTTGACGGTAGCAAGATTGTTGATGTAGATCGTCGTCACGATCCTAGCCCCGACGACACTCCGGCGCCATCGAGAGAGAGAGGGAGAGACCCCCCTCCTTCTTCTTCTTGCTTGGCCTCCCCCTAGATGGGAGGAGAGTTCCCCCTCTGGTCCATGGCCTCCATGGTGGTGGAGGGGCGGGAGCCCCTCCGAGATTGGATCTCCCTCTCTGTTCTCTTCTGTTTCGTGTTCCCCAGATCTGGCCCTTCATGGTTTCTTAAATTCCCGGAGATCCGTAACTCCGATTGCGCTGCAATTTTTACATGATTTGTTTCCATAAATTATCTTTCTTGCGCCAGAATAAGGGCTCCAACCGACGTTCGAGGAGGGCACAAGACACCAGGGCACACCTGGGGCCTGGGGCGCGCCATGGTGGGTTGTGGGCACTGTGGGCCCCTGTTTGCATTGATTCCACCTCCCAAAAATCACATAAATTCCAAAATAATTCTCAGTAAATTTTTATCACGTTTGGACTTCGTTTGATATGGATTTCCTGTGATACAAAAAACATGCAAAAATAGGAACTGGCACTGGGCACTGGATCAATAGGTTAGTCCAATAAATCATATAAAAAGTTGCCAAAAATTTGTGAAAGTTGTATAATATTGGCATAAAACAATAAAAAATTATAGATACGACGGAGACGTATCAACATCCCCAAGCTTAATTCCTGCTCGTCGTCGAGTATGTAAATGATAAAAAAGATAAGTTTTGATGTGGCATGCTACCTAGCATAAAATTGATCATATGTCTTATCATGTCATGAATATTAAGACATAAGTGATTCAAAGCAATAGTCTATAATTTGACATAAAGACATCAATACTCAGGCATCCCAATAAACAATCATGTCTTTCAAAATATCAATGCTAAAGAAAGTTATCCCTACAAAATCATATAGCCGTGTCATGCTGTGTCTTCTTAACACAAAGTATAAATCATGTACTACCCCGGTGTCAGCCAAGCAATTGGTTTATAATTTTTAACATGCTTCAGCCTTTTCAGCCCTCACGCAATACATGAGCATGAGCCGTGGATATAGCACTACGGGTGGAGTAGAGTATGATGATAGGGGTAAATATAGAGAAGACAAAAAAGTAAGAAAGTCTCACATTGACGTGACTAACCAACGGGCTATGGAGATGACCATCAATTGATATCAATGCGAGGAGTACGGATTGCGATGCAACGAATGCACTAAGAGCTATAAGTATATGAAAGCTCCTTATGAAATCTAAGTGAATGTGCATCTAATCCTATAATGAAAAATTCCCACTACTATATGAAAGTGACAATATAGGAGACTCTCCATATGAAAAACATGGTGCTACTTTGAAGCACAAGTGTGGAACTAGCATGCCCCTTCTCTCTTTTTCTTTTTTTCTTTTTCTTTTTTTCTTTCTTTTTTTCTTTTTCATTTTTTTTCATTTTCTTCTTTTTTTTTCTCTCATTGTCCGGAGTCTCATCCTGACTTGTGGGGGAATCATAGTCTCCATCATCCTTTCCTCACTGGGACATCCTCTAATAATGAATAATGATGATCATCACACTTCTATTTATTTATAACCCAAAAGAAATAAAAATTACAACTCGATACCTAGAACAAAATATGAATCTATATGAATGCCTCTAGCAGTGTACCAGGATGTGCAATGATCTAGCATAACATGTATAAAAAATGATGAATGATGGCTGAGCCACAAACACTATGTCAGCTACATGATCATGCAAAGCAATATGACAATGAATGCTCAAGTCATCAAAACGAAAGCGGTGGAAGTTGCATGGCAATATATCTCAGAATGGTTATGGAAAAGCCATAATAGGTAGGTATGGTGGCTGTTTTGAGGAAGATATAATAAGGCTTATGTGTGATAGAGCGTATCATATCACGGGGTTTGGATGCACCGGCGAAGTTTGCACCATGTCTCGAGGTGAGAAAGGGCAATGCACGATACCGTAGAGGCTAGCAAATTGCGGAAAGATAAGAGTGCGTATAATCCATGGACCCACATTAGTCATAAAGAACTCATATACTTATTGCAAAAGTTTATTAGCCCTCGAAGCAAAGTAATACTATGCATGCTCCTAGGGGGAGGTTGGTAGGAGTTAACCATCATGCGCCCCTTACCTTCACACAAAGATAGACAATCAAGGATATATTATGCTCCAACTTCCCGACATAATGAGAGACTATACATGCATGCTTCGGGAATCACAAACCTTAACACCAATATTCCTACTAACCTCAACCGTTTACTAGCACCTCCCACATATTATCATCTCTATATCACAAAACTTTTGCAAGGAATCAAACATATCATATTCAGTGATCCATAAGTTTTATGTAGGATTTCGTGACTAACCATGCAATTGACCAATTCCTGTTGACTCTCTAAATAGATATAAGTGAAGCAAGGAAGTTTAATTCTTTCTACAAAATATCATGCTCTAATAAATATAAGTGAAGCAAAAGAGCATTCTTCAAATAACGGTTTTCTATGTGAAGAGAAACAGGCAATCCAATCTTCAAATGATATAAGTGAAGCACATGAAGCATTCTATAAAGCCATACTCAAAAGATATAAGTGAAGTGCAATGATCATTCTATAAATCAAACATGGACTATCTCATACCAGCATGGTGCATAAAAGAGAAAAAAATAAAGCTAAACATAAAATACGCTCCAAGATTTGCACATATCACATGAACGAAACAAAGACGAAAACATACCGATACTTGTTGAAGAAAGATGGGATGCCTTCCGGGGCATCCCCAAGCTTAGACGCTTGAGTCTCCTTGAATATTTACTTGGGGTGCCTTGGGCATCCCCAAGCTTGATCTCTTTCCTCTCCTCCTTCTCCGCATATCGAGACCTCCTCGATCTTTGATCACTTCATCCACACAAAACTCAACAAAAAACTCGGTAAGATCCGTTAGTATAATAAAGCAAATCACTACTCTAAGTACTATTGCAGACCAATTCATATTTTGTTTTTGCATTGTAGCTACTTTAATATAACTTTTCCATGGCTTATACCACCGATAGAATCGATAGTTTCATCAAAACAAGCAAAACAATGCATCGGAAATAGAATTTGTCTTAAACAGGGCAGTTTGTAGAATCTGAACATCTACCATACTTCTGGTACTCCAAAAATTCTGAAAAATTAGGACAAAATAAAAAAATTGTATAGCAATATTGTGCAAAATGTTTCAGAAACGTTTGACATTCCAGTAAAAAAAATCATCCGCTAGAGCCAAAGTTTCTGTTTCTGCACCGCACATACCAACAAGCAATCTAATCATCCTAAAGGTAAATCTTGGCACATCATTTTTATAATAAAATAGATTTGTACAAGGGGATAATTATTTTTGTGAGAATCTTCATGAAAAATTCTACATAGTTTCCATGAGCATGAACACAAGTGTTCATGGTCGACCCTCACTTCTCCAATGCATAACTTCCAATCGCTTCTCTTTTGTGAAAAAGTTTTTAAGTTCCCATATATATTTTTTTGTTTTTAAACTTTATAAAAGCACTCAACAGAAAGAAATGACTCTCTAAAACTTTCGAGTTGTCTCCCTGGCAGCGCTTTCTTTAAAGCCATTAAGCTAGGCATAAAGTGGTCAAGTAATGAATCCACCCGGATCACAAGGTATATCAGAGCCAATTTTAATTAACAATGATTTGGCATTTAGTAGTGAGCACAAAGCAACATATATCATGCAATGACGAAGTCTAACTCTCTTCCTATGCATCGGCATGTCATACAAGAACAATTCATGCACATCAAGTAAAGGCCAATACATATCATAAGCAGTTTCTTGCAATTTTATTGTGTTCGAAACATAGAGAGGAGGAGATGTAGTTCCTATCTCATAATAATTGCAAGTAGGAGCAGCAAGCACATGCATATTACATTCATCAAAATTATCATGTGCAACGGTAAAAGGCAACCCATCAATATAATCCTTAATAAGAACAAACTTCTCCAATATAGTGTAGTTTGGAGAATTCAAAAAGTTAATCGAACTATCATGCATGGGTGCAATAGCAACAATTTCATTCTCAACATAAGGAATTATAGCAAGTTCATCTCCATAAGCATATTTCATATTGGCATCATGGCCACAAGCATCAAGTTCATCAAAAAGGGATATTTCAAAAGAATCGAATAGCAATTATCATGGAATTCATCCTCCGGTAAGAACGAAGGGAAATTAAACAATGTATGAGTTGAAGAGTTACTCTCATTAGAAGGTGGTCACGGGTAGCTAATCCGTTCATCCTCCTTTTGTTCTTCACTCTCCTCATCATATTTTTCATCCAATGAGCTCACAGTATCATCAATTTCTTCTTCCATAGACTCTTGCAAAATGTTAGTCTCTTCTTGGACAGCGGAGACTTTCTCAATAAATACATCAATATCAGAATTGTATTTGTAATTATCATGGCAATATTTAAGAATGGAAAATTTTTCAGGTCTATAAACATCATCATCAAAAACTTCATACTTTAGAAACAAAGATTCGATTACCTAAGCACCCTTAAAAGCAACAAATTCTTCTATTCGTTCCACATCATAGTAATCATATATACCATTTGCATAAGAAGCCAAGTTTCATTGTTATTAAATTTGCATGAAAAGGGAAGATGTGGAGAGTTCATCCTAGAGCAACAAGTATAATCATATCTCAAGCATAGCTCCCGAGCATACCAATGCAACATATGGATTTGATCCCATAATAATTTCCCTTTATGAGTCAAGCGAGAATCCCTAAAGTATTCATGTTGATCCACCATTACTCCCATTATATAGTTGAATGGGGTTTTCTCAGGATTATCAAAGTAGTGCATAATATCATTGACATAACAAGCATCGAAGGTTTTAGGAGGTTCCCCGTCTCCATAAGTAGCAAGTACAACTAATCTTTTTGGTGTTTCGTGTTCCATCTTATATTTACTAATTGGAGGCACCTTTCATGATCTCTCATTAATCCACATCATCAAAATTAATTAAACCGTTAGATTGTAAAATATATGATTAGGATAAAAGGAAAAGTTGCGTAATGTGGATGGTCCCGTTCTACAAAAAGAAGCATCTGACACGAGTCATAAATTAGTAAAACCTCAAGTCAAGGAAAATACTATGGCAAAGGAAAAATAAAAAAACCTATACCCATTCCCATAAATTAAGGACTAAAGCCTATAAAAAACGAACATATCCCGTCCTAGAAAGACGCATCTGAAACGAGTTCATTTTTTAAAGGATAACATGAGTCGTCAGTCACCCCTCAAAAAAAACATGAGTCGTCAATTAGTAAATCAAAACAAGGAAAGCCCTCCCCTCAAAAAAAGGAAAGCCTCACATAAAAAAAAAAGGAAATCCTCACGTAAAACAAAAGGAAAGCTCCCACCTGTTGCCATAATAACAAATTAAGAAAGGAAAGTCTATAAAAATGCATCTAACATGTCCAACATTAGTAAAATGAAACAAGGAATGGCTCACCTAAAAAAGAAAAGGAAATTCTCATGCCAAAATAAAAGGAAAAGGAAAGCACCCATCCATTCCCATAAATTAAGAACAAAAAGCCTCTGTTAAAATCTCCAACAATAAAATATCTAAAAAATCCAACGTAAAAAGGAAAATAAAAAATCATGATCTAGCTAATTAAATAAAAACAAACCTCTATTTAATACAATGATAAATTAGGAAGGAAGGCCTATAGAAACGTACATGATTTCGTCATATATATGAAAAAAAATGCATCTAACATGTCCAATTGATTTTTTTGGGGGTGCCACGTCCAATATTAGTGAAACAAAACAACAAAAGCCTCATGTTTAAAAAAAAGTAAAAACAAGGAAAGGGCACGTAAAAAAGCCAGAGAAAGCCTCCAACCGTCCCCAAAAATTAAGAAAGAAAGTCTAAGCCTCCATCAATCAAATACTCTACCGATGCATTCTAAAAATATTGCACCGATTAAAATCTGCATGGACTCCTCTATACCGCTGCGCCCTCCTCTGCGTTCTGTATGTGCGGGTAGCTCAGGGTGCAAGGTAGTTGTATTGTATTAAAAGTTTAGTGTAGATGTTAAATCTGCTCAGTGTTTATTGTTATTATTATTATGCACACACATAATACTATTTACTTGATAGAGATATACTAATTTACCTGTGATGCATGCTTGCGATTGATGAATTACATGTGGATTCGCATGTTTCTTCGCAGGTGCAGATTGCTAATGCTTTAGTTAGAGAGATAGTACGTCTATGCGTGTCTTTAGTTGGCCTTATAAGTAAGAAAAAAACCTATTAAAATTTCTTTAATACATCTAAATTTCTACAGTAACAAAACAATCTAGATGTAGCATGCAACACTAAGATCTCATATATACACATGATTATGTATGTGATATACATATGTGTGTAGGAATTCTTCTAAGATTAATTTCCGTACAAACAAGAACTTGAAACCCAAATAGTCTGCCAAGAACACAAAACATTTTGTCTAAGAATTATATTGTTTGCTACAATATTGTATGTTTTTATAGAAACCCAAGTGCTAGACAACATATTAATACTACACGCATGGCCCTAACACTTCTATATGCATTGGTTGATTCTATGATGAGAACCAAAACTAAAAAGAATTTAATATGTGCATTAAAATATTTACATATTCCAAGACAATGAGCTTTTGAAAGGAAAGTTTCAATTTTTTTGATATGGCCTCTAAACGGAAAGGGCGGGAGTATCCCTGTAGTACTACTACTAATAATTATTATAACAATAATGATGATGATAGTAATAGTTACAGTTATAATAAAAATAATACATAACAACATATTCGTGTTACAGTCCAAAATTTCTAATTCGTACCAACTTTGTTGTATTAATATTAAAAGTGCTAGCCCGTGCAGATGCACGGATTGATGACTAGTATCCATAATGAAAGATAGAGAACAACTTAGAACAGATAATAAAATCTACTTAGTGATAAAGCAAACAAGCACACACGAGAATATTCACCCCACGCTATTGCTCCCTGGCAACGGCGCCAGAAAAAGGTCTTGATAACCCACAAGTGTAGGGGATCATCTATAGCCTTCTTCGATAAATAAGAGTGTCGAACTCAACAAGGAGCTAAAGGTAGAACAAATATTCCCTCAAGTTCTGTCGACCATCGATACAACACTACGCACACTTGACGTTTGCTTTACCTAAAACAAGTATGAAACTATTTTGCAAGAATAAAACTACGAGTACTTCGCGATAATAAAACTATGAATAAATTGCAAGATAATATAAGTGGATAGCTTTTGTCAACAAGAAAGTCATTTGTCCCTAGGCATTCGATAACAAGTACCGGTAATCATTCTTGCAATTCCATATGAGGGAGAGGCATGAGCTAACATACTTTCTCTACTTGGATCATATGCACTTATGAGTGAACCCCTAGCAAGCATCCGCAACTACTAAAGATCATTAAGGTCATGAAACCCAACCATAACATTAAGTATCAAGTCCTCCTTATCCCATATGCAACAACCCACCTACTCGGGTTTAAGCTTCTGTCACTCTCGCAACCCACCATAAGAGAATCATGAACGTATTGCAACACCCTACAGCGGGGACCCCTCATGTTTGCGCGAGATGGAGGGCACCGTAGGACAACACCATAAATAAAATATACAATCATACCAACCAAGATCATGATTTACCCACAGGACAAAACGAGTCTACTCAAATATCATAGGATAGCCAAATATTATTGGGAAATAATATATGGAGTTGAGAACCATGTTTAAGTAGAGATTACAGCAGGGAAGAGAGGTGTTACACCACTGCATAAAGGGGGAGAGAGTTGGTGTTGACAGTAGCAAGATTGTTAATGTAGATCGCTGTCACGATCCTAGCCCCGGCGGCACTTCGGCGCCACCGGGAGAGAGCTCCCCTCCTTCTTCTTCTTCCTTGGCCTCCCCCTAGATGGGAGGAGAGTTCCCCCTCTGGTCCATGGCCTCCATGGTGGCAGAGGGGCGAGAGCCCCTCTGAGATTGGATCTCCCTCTCTGTTCTCTTCTGTTTCACGTTCCCCAAATCTGGCACTTCACGGTTTCTTAAATTCCTGGAGATCCGTAACTCCGATTGCGCTGAAATTTTACACAATTTTTTCCCCATAAATCATCTTTCTTGCACCATAAGAAGGGCTCCAACCAATGTTCGAGGAGGGCACAAGACACCAGGGCGCACCTAGGGCCTGGGGGCGCCCTGGTGGGTTGTGGGCACCGTGGGCTCCCGTGCGTTGATTCCACCTCCCAAAAATCACATAAATTCCAAAATAATTCTCCGTAAATTTTTATCGTGTTTGGGCTTCGGTTGATATGGATTTTCTGTGATACAAAAAACATGCAAAAACAGGAACTGGCACTGGGCACTGGATCAATAGGTTAGTCCAATAAATCATTTAAAAAGTTGCCAAAAATATGTGAAAGTTGTATAATATTGGCATGAAACAATCAAAAATTATAGGTACGACGGAGACGTATCAATGTCCATGTAAGATAAAGATTTTAGGATGTTCAATGATTGGCATGGCATGGACTAGAGATTTGGACCCCCCAAAACAATTAGGACAAAGATATGCAAGAGCTCAAGAAACTTCATATCTATCTAAGTGATCCAAGATCACATTGAGCCCATAGGAAAGCCAATACTATTAAAAGGGGATGAGGTGTTGCTTAATGTTCTACTTGCTCAAATGCTTAGTGATATTGCTCCAAAACCCTCAGCCACTTTCTCCATCCAAATATGTCCAAAATTTAAATCCAAACTCGACCCCACCGATTCTTCCTACTCGGAGGCACTGAGTTTACTTGACATAGGCACTGCCAGGAACCCTAACGATTTGGTCACACCAATACGGATCTCGGTCTCACCGAGATGGCCTTGCCAACACTCTGTGATCTATCGCATTTGCTTCGGCCTCACCGAGTTCATGCAATCGGTCTCACCGAGTTGGCTTGACAGATTATCTGTTGCTTATTGCTTCACTTCGATCCCACCCAGTTGATGCAATCAGCACCACTGAGATAACGTTTGCCCTAAGCCCCAGCACGTTGGTCCCACCGAGTTGTTCCAGTCGGTCCCACCGAGATTACAAATGTTCATATTTTTGAACAGATCGGTCCCACCAAGTTTTATGGTTGGTGCCACGGACATAGGTCAAAAGTGTGTAATGGTTGGATTTTGTGTGGAGGCTATATATACCCCTCCACCCTTCTCCATTTGTGAGAGAGCCATCAGAATGTGCCTACAGTTCCACCATCCATTTTCTAAGAGAGAGCCACCTACTCATGTGCTGAGATCAAGAAATTTCATTCCAACCTTTTGAACCTTGATTTCTAGCCTTTCCCAAGTTGCTTTCCACTCAAATCCCTCTTCCACCATAGCCAAATCTATGAGAGAGAGAGAGAGAGTTGAGTTTTGGAGAGACTATCATTTGAAGCACAAGAGCAAGGAGGTCATCATCTACACACCATCTATTACCTTTTGGAGAGTGGTGTCTCCTAGATTGGTTAGGTGTCGCTTGGGAGCCTCCTTCGTGATGTGGAGTTGAACCAAGAAGTTTGTAAGGGCAAGGAGATCGCCTACTTCGTCAAGATCTACCCAAGTGAGACAAGTCCTTCATGGATAATGGCCATGGTGGGATAGACAAGGTTGCTTCTTCGTGGTGCCTTCATGGGTAGAGCCCTCCATGGACTCGCGCACCATTACCCTTCGTGGGTTGAAGTCTCCATCAACTTGGATGTATGATAGCACCACCTATCGGAATCACGCCAAAAATCTCCTTGTATCCATTGCGTATGCCTTCTCCAAACCCTTCCCTTTACCTTCATATGCAATGTTTTACTTTCCGCTGCTATACTCTTAGAATTGCATGTGTAGGTTGATTGCTTGACTTGTGTTAATTGCTAAAATCTTCCCACAACAAAAATTGGGAATATGATATATTTTTTATTTGGCCAAGTAGTCTAATCACCCCCTCTAGACATACTTTTGATCCTACAAGTGGTATTAGAGCTTAGGTCTCCATTAGCCTTGATTTCCATAGCTTTGGTGATCATAGCCTTGGTCTCACAACCTAGGAGAGTATGGCATCTAGCAAGCGAAACTATCACCGTAGAGGTCCTTCTTTTGATTGCACAAATTTTGCTAGTTGGAAGCATAAGATGGAAATGCATATTCTTGGTCATAACCTCACTGTTTGGGCTATAGTGCATATTGGCTTGCAAGGTGAATTCTTTGAAGATGGTAAAGAACCGAATCGTGAGGCGGCCGCAAAAGAATTGAAGATGTTGGAATACAATGCTCAAGCTTGTGATATTCTCTTCAATGAGCTGTGCCCTGAAGAATTCAAAAAAAAAATCAGCCGCCTTGAGAATGCAAAGGAAATTTGGGATACTTTGGTTGATATGCACAAAGGTACCGAGTCCGTCAAGGAATCCAAATTGGATGTACTTCAAAGTCAAGTTGACAAGTTCAAGATGAAGGATGGTGAAGGAGTCGCCGAAATGTACTCTAGGCTTGCTCTCATCACAAATGAGATTGCCGGCTTAGGAAGTGAAGAGATGACCGACAAATTCATCATCAAGAAGATCCTTAGAGCCTTGGATGGAAAATATGATACCATGTGAAAATTGATCCAAATGATGCCCAATTACAAAGATATCAAGCCCACAGAAGTCATTGGTAGAATTGCTGCTGATGAGATGTCGCTCAAGGATAAGGAAGAGCTTCACAATAAGTCTAGTGGTGCTTACAAAGACTCAAGTGATGCCCCTACAAAATTAAGTGAGAAGCAAGTCTCCAATGAAGAATTGAGCTTAATGGTGAAGAACTTCAACAACTTCTACAAGAATAGAAGCAAAGAGAGAAGCTCCAAGTCAAGGTCCTACAATGACAAAAGATCTTCTAGTGGTGATTGTAATTGCTACAATTGTGGAAGCCCAGACACTACTCCAATGAGTGTACGTCTCGCTACAAGAAAAGAGAAGACTCACCAAAAAGGAGAAGTAGAAGAGATGAATCACCTCCAAAAGAGAGAAGGAGTAGAGATGATTGTTATGAATGAAGACCCTCTCGAAGAAGCAAGGATTCGAAAAGGAAGGACAAGTCATCAAAGAGCTACACAAGATGAAGACATCATGCTCACTCCAACTCCTACTATACTCAAGATGAAGGTGTTGCCGGTCTTGCACTAGTGTCATCCAACTCCTATGACATATTCGACTCACCAAATGAAGGAATTGGACTATGCTTCATGGCTAAAGGCCCCAAGGTATCACACCCCGAGTATCTTCATTTTGATAGTGATGAGGATGATTTGCAAGGTGATGGTGATTTACTTGTTGATAAAACTAGTGATGAAATCTGTGATGAACTTGATAGTAACCATGCTAATCAAGATGAAACGAATGAAAATGATAAGAAGGAGATTGAGCATCTAATTAAAGAACTAAACACTCTTAATTTAGCTCATGAAACAACTCCAGAGGATCATAGAGAGCTTCTAAGGACTCATGAGAAGCTACGCTTCGAGAAGTTTAATTTAGAGCAAGAGCATGAGTTCCTAAAAGCTATCAATGATGATCTTAGAAAAAAGAGTTCTTCTTACATTGACAAACGCCTCTTGTCTACTTATATGCCACAAGTAAAATCTAGCAACAAGAGCAAGAAAGATTCTTATTCTAGTAGTAACAATAACCATGCTAAATCAAATGTTGTTGCTTCTAGTAGTTCTCTTGATTCCACTAATGATTCACTTATCCAAGTTTCACTTGAGCAAGAAAATAGCTTATTGAAGGGAATTATAGAGAAAGGTGTTTACAAGAGCCTTGCCGACAGTAAGAAATTTGAGGAAATTGTAGGCAAGCAAGGAAGACACCGAAAGAATCAATGTATTGGTTTTGAATGGAAGTTCAATGCCAATGGACGTGAATGGGGAGAATATCAATACCCCAAGATGAAGTTTGTTCCTCAACAAGAGAAGTATGACCCCACTTATTTTGGGGGAACACAAGCTCAAGATGATCTGCCACCACAAGACCACAAGCTAAAAGGCTAGAACAAGCTTTAAGAAGAGATTGGTTCATTTGGAGAAGCTCCTAAGGCCATGGTCAAGTGGGTTCCCAACACTACGTCAAGCTCTACTTCATCAAGTACAACTACAACTCCAAGGATTCCCATCAAGTTGATGTGGGTCCCAAAGAAGAAGAACTAGAGTGTTCTTGAGGGTGACTACGCCAACATACTTCACTCATATTTATTATGGCAAGGACTTGTGCAATCAACTTTCATATCTTGCACTAGTTCATGGATGCACAAACCCTCTTGTTAGTAAGACAAGGGACAAGGTAACCAAATGCTTTCATGGACATCATCATATGTGCAATTCACTCTATGTCTATGGATATCCTTGTACGTTCCTTGTGGGACTAACCCATGTAGGTACTGAAAGTGCAACACTCAAAGGATTGCTCCAAATGATCTACATCAACATTAAGCATCCACATCTTCACTATCTGCATGAATTCATTATCGACAAAACCCAAGGTTAGTTCATCCCTCTTAGGGGTGATATCACATCTAGGGGGAGCTTTGCTCTAAAAATTGAGCTAAATCCACTCTAATGGTGTGAACACACTAATGCTTTATGTAAAAGTGGTAACCCCACTTGTGCTTAAACGATGAGTATGACCTACGATCAAATGTTCTCACTTGACTCCTATGTCAATATACTCATATATAGATGATCTAGTCATCGCCAATTGCTAGATATATGCTAGAATTGTTTGTGCATGCTTTGACACATGTTTCATTTGCTATCTTATTGTGTGAGCATGTTGGTTGCATATATTATCCATTCAAGAACATCCATTTGTTGTTTTGATTGTTTTGGTTTTTGTTGACCAAATGGATGGACAAGAATGCCTAAGAACCTTCTCTAGCTATCTATTCTCTTCTTCTCTAAAACTCTATTCATGATATATCACAAAAATTGAATAAGTCTTTTTCGGACCCTCTGGGTGGGGAGCACTCAGAGCGACCGATCTGTCGAGGGATGTATTCCAAAGCCTTCTATTGCATTTCGGTCAGACCAATTCACTCAAACTTGGTCACACCGAAATCATTAGACAGATCTAGGTTTTCCATCTTGGTGCTGCCGATTAGACCGACTCGGTCCCATCGAGTTGCGGTAACCACACGTAGTTTCGCATCTCGATGCCACCGATTCATTCCACTCGGTGCCATCGACAACACATGGGTATATATATTCCAGCAGACCCGTACGGTTGAAAAAATCTTCAAACATCACCCGCGCCCCATTGTTGCCGCCCCTTGGTCTCCAGATCATCGTCGTCGCCTCCTGTGCATCTCCGCCTCAGGATTCTGCCGCCGTCAATAGAAATCAACACCGCCGTTGCCGCCATAGATGATCATCACCAAGTTAGGGTACGATTCGATCTCCTTGTGTTATCCCCTTCTGATTCAATGCACAAGGACAATGCCTAGTATCTTGCCACGTTTGTGATACTTCTATCCACTGGAAAATTCCATTAGAATAGATTTGAAAAAAAAATTAGGGTTAGGTTTCCGTCGAACTCATCTCGGACCGACCGAAATGAAATTTTCGGTCCCACTGATTGGCTCAGGCCATTGCACAAAGTACAACTAGGTGCCACCGAAACGTACTGACTGGTGAGATCTAAAGTATAATCTCAGTGAAACCCTAGCATCTCGGAGCCGCCGAACCACAACTCGGTCTGACCGATCTTGTGTGTTTAGGTTCTGTGAGTGCTTCAGTGTCACCGAGATGATCAAATCGGTAGCTCTGAAATGCTTTCTATGGAAAACTAAAACTAAAGTTTGGACTCAATATTTTTGAAAAACCGTTTGCCTTTTGTGATACTCGTCTACTCTGCCCAGACCCATCTATTCACAGGGTCAGCTTTGCAAGATGTCAGATGCCAGTGATAGTTAGAATCAGTAAGAGCATAATGTCAATCTCAGTGAGGGTACAAGCCCTAGTGATAGCTATGATGATGGCAGTAAAAGCACTCCAAGTAATTTGCCAAAGGCTGTCACCAGAACAAGGAAGAAGAGAACCTCAAAGAATGATGATGAGGACTGCTGCTGACCAGAAAAGGTCTTGTGGATATGCCCCTCACATCCAGATGCTTATCAACTCCAAGGTTGGTACAGATACATATCTACTTCATCGTGAGCACCTTCTCTCCAGCCAGAGTTTGAGGACAATGTAGTGGTGATGGATCCTTCACACCCTACTTCAGTTGACGCTCAAGAGAAGGCTTAGGCAGTAGCAGCAGCAGCAAGAGCAGAAAAGGAAGCCAATGCACCCAATGCCTCAATAGAAAATCTCAAGTCCAAGCAAGACCAAACAAGATATTCGTTGGAAGCAACACTGAGGATTGAGCAAAGTCTAGCCAACTTAGCCAAGAACCAGGAGAGCCTAGAGCGGATTGTGGAAGACAAGATGTACAATCTAGATGTCAAGGTCACAGAGATACAGTCTACTATGGAGAAGCTAAGAGATGATGCAGAGGATGGGATGACATACCAACCACTAACAGATTTCAGACTGTGCCAAGGGCACCCAGGTCTTCAGTTGTGCCAGTTGCAGACACAAGGACTACTCTTTCTGCACCTGCCGCCGCTACTACCGTGCCACCTCCAGTGTCTACACTACCAGCTCAGCAGACTTCAGCAGAAGCATTCACAGAGGCAGTTCTCTCAATGCCATCTATGCACACCATAGCTACGAGTCACAAGACCCCTTCAGGAGCTCCAGAGGATCATGCCTAGAGACACGTATAACACTATACTTTTTTGAACTTTTTGGTAACTTGTTTCCAAAGGGGGAGAAAATGTATAGATCATAGGCTTCGAGAGAGAGTGTCTCGTTATTTTGCTCATTGTTTTATGCTCGTGAGATATTACGTTTGGTTATGCGATTGATCATACTATGCTTAATGTGTGATTTATGCTTATCTCTATGATTATTTGTGTATGATCATTCCCTTATGTATTTGGTGATGCGTGCATGTTATTTCACTCATATCATTTTGTGCGCTCCACCAAGATGTATGTGACATGGAAGAGTGACCCATGATCCTAACTTATTGTGCATTTGCATTCAAACGCAAATCTTAAATAATGTACAAATTTAGGGGGAGCCCTTGCTTATCACATACTTCTCAAAGTGACGATGTATTTCATTCATTTTATCATTTGTCAAAGCTTTGCTCTATATGTTGTCATCAATTACCAAAAAGGGGGAGACTGAAAGTGCAACTAATCCCTGGGTGGTTTTGGTAATTCATAAGAACATATAGCTCATTGAACTAATATCCATTCAAGATAAATATTTCAGGATTTTCAATGATTGGCATGGCATGGACTAGAGATGTGGGCCCCTCAAAATGATAAGGACAAAGACTGGCAAAAGCTCAAGACTCTTCATTTCTATTTAAGTGATCCAAGATCACATAGAGTCCATAGGAAAGCCAATACTATTAAAAGGGGATGAGGTGTTGCATAATGGCCTACTTGCTCAAATGCTTAGTGATATTGCTCCAAAACTCTCAGCTACTTTCTCCATCCAAATATGTCCAAAACCTAAATCCAAACTCGGTCGCACCGATTCTTTCTACCTGGAGCCACCGAGTTTACTTGACATAGCCACTGCCAGAAACCCTAACGATTCGGTCACACCAATACGGATCTCGATCTCACCGAGATGGCCTTGACAGCGCTCTGTGATCTATTGAATTCGCTTCGGTCTCACTGAGTTCATGCAATTGGTCTCATCGAGTTGGCTTGACAGATTCTCTGTTGCTTATTGCTTCACTTCTATCCCATTGTCGGTGTCAAAATCGGCGGATCTTGGGTAGGGGGTCCCGAATTGTGCGCCTAAGGATCGAAGGTAACAAGAGGCAGGGGACATGATGTTTTACCCAGGTTCGTGCCCTCTTGATGGAAGTAATGCCCTACTTCCTGCTGGGTTACAAGAGTGGTCTACCTCGAGATCATAATGGCTAAACCCTAGATGTCTAGCCTGTATGATTATGATTGCCTCTATGGACTAAACCCTCCGGTTTATATAGACACCAAATGGACCTAGGGTTGTACAGAGTCGGTTTATAGAGAAAGGAAGATGCATGATCCGAATGCCAAGCTTGCCATCCACGCAAAGGAGAGTCCCATCCAGACATGGGGGAAGGTCTTCGATCTCATATCTTAACGACCCATTAGGTCGGCCCATATCACATAACCCGGACGCCCAAGGACCCCCTAGTCCATGACTCCCTTAGTAGCCCCTGAACCGGGCTTCAATGACGATGTATCCGCGCGCAGATTGTCTTCGGCATTGCAAGGCGGGTTCCTTCTCCGAATACTCCACAATAGTCTTCCGCACATAAGAGTTGTATCTGGCCCTGCTTAACACTTACAACCCTAAGCTGTAAAGGCAACAATACTTAAAGCAAAATAAGTCACGTCCATTGGCAACTTTTTCGACGAGACGTTATGTTCTGGCCCTGTTGTTATTCTGAACCGTTTACAACCCCCGCTTTGTGTTTCGAGGCACGGTCTTTGCCACGTCTTGTCAAAGCAGAGATCGTGTCCCCTTATCACGGAATTCTCATCAATATGTGTAACATCCCAATTTTCAATTTGGATGTTATACATAGATCATTCATATGCATTTCATATTTTATTGCATTTGGTTGTGATCCAGGAAATCTTAAGAAACTCAAGGACCCAAGGAGAGAGTTGGATGTTTCATTTAAATTTTCATTTTTGAATTTATTTAAAATTTGAAAAAGTGGATTAATTGATTTTCAATAATTTCTTTCCAATTATTTTAAATAATAAAAATAAAGAGAGAACATAAAATGGCTTCTTCAAAACAAAGGAGAAATATTGGAAAATAAATTTTGAAGTCAAATTATTTCATTTGAATTTTATTTGAATTAGAGAAAAATATGCATTTTAAAAAATTGCACTTAGTCCAGAAAAATGTTCACTTTGTCCCAAATATTAGGTAGGGATGGTGAAAATTGTTTCTGGAATTTTAGGACTTTTATTTTTTATTAGGGTTTTTCTTCACGGGGCCGTTTAAAAAAAGTTAACTGGGCCGGCCCAGCCGATGCTAAGCCAGGCCCAGCACCGCGCCGTCTCCCGCTCGCACTCGAGACAGAGTCCCGAGCTGCTGCTCCAGCGCCGCCGGGGAGTCCGACCCAGACTCCTAAGACCGTCGCGGCCTCGCTTTCCCCTCACCCAAGCCGGTCTCGCCTCCCCTCTTAAATACCCCGCCGCCCCTCTCATCACCCCATCCCAAGCCGCCGCCGCCTGCTGCCGCTGCTACCGCGCCAACGTCGCTCGCAGTCGCCGCCGCCGCCTGCTGCACCGCTGCCGCCTGCTGCGCCACCGCGACAAGCCCTGCCGCCCTGCTGTCGCCGCCGAGCCACCGCTGCCGTCATTGACCTCGTCGAGCCACCGCCGCGGAGAACCGGTATAAACCGATTCGACCGACCCGCCGGTTTTCTCCGGTTTTTTTGGTTTAGATTAGATCAATTCATTTTTTTAGATCGGTTAAATAGCGAACGTTCACTCGATTAGTTCTGTTAATGAACAAGTTCGTTTGTTAGTATCTATTAGTGGACGTTCGTCCGATAGATTTTTCTTTTTAGTTTATTCGGCTAGGGACCTATCCACGAATAGTTTTATCGCGATTTAGCCCCTGATCTTAAAACTAACATAACTTTTAGCTCGTTTGTCCAAATTAGATGAAACCAATGCCTAAATTTTGATAACGATCCCCTCTTTCCAGTAAACCAACTTGAACATGATTTTGACAATTTAAAATTTGAGTTTAGTTCAAATTAGTATTCGATCTTGTTTTGTTTGTTTCTTGAGTTTCGTAACTCCGTTTGAGTTGTTTCTTTTTGCAACTCGTAGCTAATCACATGTACCTACTGTTAAGATCTAATCCACATGTAAATAATGATTTTAGGTTTTGTTTTATGTTTAGTTTAGTTGTTCGTTTGTTTTGAGTTTTATTTGGATCTTTTCTCGATTTCTCTTTGTTTCGGTTGATTGATTGCTTATGTATGCTACTGTTTGTCTACGCTAGATTACCCGGAGTGCGAAGCTTGTTAATACAAATCTCTAGAGTTTTTCGATTGTCAGCAAGGCAAGTTACACTTTGATCATACTTTTCTATACCCAGTTTTTACTATGCATTAGTTTTGCCCCTCAAATATTTACATGAGTAGGATTGGGAACAAGTGGTTTGGTTGTAGTAATTGAGGTAGGAACCTAATACCTTTGATCACCCCGGGATTATATGTTATGCTCAGTTATTGCTTAGCCATGCTTGTAGATGGGGATTGGATCATGATACACATGGAAGTTGTGAGAGTTATTAATCTTGGGTAACATTAAGGTGGCAACTTTAATACACACCTAGGTGGATTGGTTAGGGCATCTGGAGAATCCAATGCTACCCCGTTTGGGAAATCCTGGAGTACCCGTGTGATTTTTCCTTGGTTTGCCACCCAGGCTCAAAGGGATCATATGATATTTCATGCCTAGAAACTTCCGTGTGCAGCCACAAGCTGGGCTCTGGCATAGTTGAGTAAGTTGCGTGAGCTCTCGAAGAGGTGGACTAGCAGATGTGGGGGAAAGTAGGTGTACCGGTCTGCCCGGAGTAGAGAGTTAATGCTTCAGAAAGACTATGTCTCGATCCTCTGATCATTGATGCGGTCGAGTCTTGTTGGGAAAAGTGTGCAACCTCTACAGAGTGTATAAACTAATCATGGTTAGCCGTGTCCCCGGTTATGGACATCTTGAGTATCTGGAATTGGATATTATAGTTGATCTCATCACTCTAATTAAATGAATCGGGTTTAATGATGCTACTTGTTTAAATGGGATTGAGTTGGAGGAACCTTCTCAAATACTGGTACAACTTGGGGGTAGTATATAAATTTATTCTTTTGTTGTAGGGAAAAACTAGCTTTATGCAACATCTTGAACTTAGAGCCTCCACCAGCCAAATATTGCATGTAGTTGTAGTTCTTGCATTCATTTCTCTACAGTGTAACTCTTCCATCATATTCCATGTGCTAACCTACACGGCTGTTGTCGGTGTGAAAAACCGGCGGATCTCGGGTAGGGGGTCCCGAACTATGCGTCTAAGGCTGATGGTAATAGGAGGCGGGGGACACGATGTTTACCCAGGTTCGGGCCCTCTCTATGGAGGTAATACCATACTTCCTGCTTGATTGATCTTGATGAATATGAGTATTACAAGAGTTGATCTACCATGAGATCATAATGGCTAAAACCCTAGAAGTCTAGCCTATATGATTATGATTGCCTCTACGGACTAAGCCCCTAGGTTTATATAGACACCGGAGGGGACTAGGGTTATACAGAGTCGGTTACAGAGAAAGGAATCTACATATCCAAATGCCAAGCTTGCCTTCCACGCCAAGGAGAGTCCCATCCGGACACGGGAGAGAGTCTTCGGTCTTGTATCTTCACAACCCATCAGTCTGACCCATGTCAATAGTTTGGACACCCGAGGACCCCTTAATCCAGGACTCCCTCAGTAGCCCCTGAACCAGGCTTCAACGATGAGGTGTCCGACGCGCATATTGTCTTTGGCATTGCAAGGCGGGTTCCTTCTCCGAACACTCCAAAATAATCCTTGAACACAAGAATCATGTCCGGCTCTGCCAAACAAATTCCACACACAATCGTAGAGAATATAATATTTCACGAGTCCAATCCGCTAACAACTTTTTGGTAGTGTGACATCATGTCACCGCCCGGCCATTATTCGAACCGTTTTTAGCCTGCTGCTCTATATTTCAAGATGCGGTTTCATTGGCACGTCTTGTCAAAGCAGACATCATGTCCCCTTATTGCAGAATTATCATCAATACGGGCGTGGGTAACCCAACCGTGCCATCTGCACGGCTCTTGGGAATAGGTGAGTTTTAAGGTGAGTGGGGAGGTGCTTGATATTTACTGCCTTTATAAAGAGATAAGGATTCACCCCTTTTCACCCATGCCTTCTCTCTCTCTGCCTCCCCCATTCTTGAGCTCCAGCGCCCAAGCTCTCATCTTTTCCGCCCCAAGAAAGCACTCCAACCATGTCTGGATCTGGATCACATGCAAGTGGATGGCGCCCGAGGGACAAGCCCCTGGCCAAATCGTGAGTACTCAAAAACCCGATACATTCATATATCCAGCCTCACTACATCATAGTTTTTAATGTGTTGAATCATGTATTTGCAGTCTGGCTCGGTCCAACATTGAGTGATCCTCATCTTCGGGGGATTCGCTGGACCTGGAGGCAATGGACAGCGGGACTCTTCCGGCGGTCTCCTCTCCCAAGGCCATGGATAACACTGAGGTGTTGTCCCAAAGGATCCCAGGCCAGGGAGAGATTCAGGAGGCCGTCAGGGCGGCGCCGGAGGGTGAAACCTCAGCCGCCGGACACATGGGGGAGAAAACCCCATGGATACTGACAATGGGGGCCATATCCAATTCGGCCCCCAGCTGAATACAATTCTGGAGATCAATACAGCTCCGGAATCAGGCAAGCATCCTCTTTCGAAAGAAGGAGGTGCGCCTATTCCACCGGTGACCTCTGTCCATCCAGAGGCACCAGATAATTTGCTGGAAGCGCTACAAGGCGCTTCCATCATTGAGGAACACCGTACCCTTATGGGTACGGTGATTGAGAAGATCCAGTCCGCGAAAAGCGGACTAACCGAAGCCTGCACAAGCCTTCTGACAGGCTTTGAGGTAAGCAATGCAATTATGTAAAAATAATCTCAAAGTATAGACAGTAGCCCCCTGAGACACTGTCCGGTGTTCAAAAAGAAAAGACGGACTCAGGATCAAACAAGTTTCGCAGGAGACTAACTAGATGAGTCAATGTGAACAAGGAGACGTCATTACTGGCTGCGACTTCTCATACTGCTGAGGTTTTCGGACTGTAGCAGAGTATGGAGCGGGCCAAGGAAGAGCTCGGCCGCATGAAAAAATAGCTGGAAGACAATCAAGGTATGCAGTAACTTTGTCTATTTTGTTCAGGAATGATGAATGATTTGTGCTGACTAAAGTGCCATGATATTTATTGGGAGCGGCGACCGAGGTGGAGGCTCTCAAGAAGGTGCTGGCCGAGGCCGAGGAGAGAGTGGCCAAGGAACAAGCTGCCCGTGAAAAGCATGAAGCCAGGGTCAGTGAGGTCCATCAGGAGCTCCAGGACGCCGTCAAGAAATGTGAGTCCTTGGAGCGCAACGTTACAGATCAAGAGTCTGAACTTGCCAAGGCCCGCCAAAGCGCACATGATGCTCGGGTTGAAGCCCGGGGCGCCCTCCAGGAAATCTAGGAGGCCAGAAAAATCACGGCGGGTAAGTCCTTTATTATGCAGAGCAAATATGTGAAGAAAAGGTTCCTTTTACTGACCCGGATTTGGAGTTCTCCAGGGGTGTTTGCGGATCTGCCGCACAGCATTTCAGACACTACGGAGTTCTTCTGAGCCGAAGAGGGGAGCTCTACGGAGAAGCTGTTTTGGTCGCAATACCTTGCGCCAGAACATCCGGTGCTCTTTAGCGATCAGCTGAAACAGCTAATTGAACTGCATAAGGCGGCCGAACTAGCCATTAAGGATTTAATAATCCGGCTATGGCCTGCCGAAGCCATACCCCGCAGCTACTTCGGGCTCGTGAAGCGGCTGGTGAATGCCTGCCCTTGGCTTGATGCTATCAAGCGGTCTGTCTGCATCAAAGGCACGCGAATGGCCTTCGCCCGAGTCAAGATGCATTGGGTGAAGATGGACGCCGCGAAGCTTGTGACCGAGGGACCGCTCGCGGGCAAGTAGCACCGCACCGCACCCCTGAGCTGTATTTTGACATTGTCCTGGAGGGGTCCCGCATTGTGGCAGAGCAATGTGCTAAGGATGTTATATTTCCATGAATACATTCATTTTATCCTGTCCTGTACTATGAAACAGTGCCGATATGTAATATAATGCCTGTTTATTTAAAATTTTACCACCCGTGCGACCGTTTTGTTAAATCTGAGAGTTGGCCAGTCATCGGCTTCAGCCCCCATGTAGGTAGTACGGGGGTGTTCGGGATAAATCTAAACACTCTTTATGCCAAAGTTTTGGTCCTTAAAGGAGATGTTTAGCGCAACGAACCAGGCAATCAGACTATGTGGCTTTATCACCCTCACTTAGCCATAGGAGTTTGATAATAGAAATTTAGGCGCAACCCCTGGTATTTGTAAGTCCAAAGTTGGGGTACTATAAACACCTGATCGGATAAAAACCGATTCGTCGCATAACGCGGAAAAAATCGCTAACGATTTGTAACCTCTAGAATAGCTGACCGGCTCACGCCGCATCATGACAGTCAGTTTTCGGCTTTCTCTACTGAGGTGCTCATCCGGATGAACTAAGACACAATCGCAGTAGTTCTCCCTTTACTACCCTAGCCGATATAGCGGAACGTAAGGTAGTAAGCACTGCAGCCGGGCAACCCAACTGTTGAAAAAGACATGATTCGGAGCCGATGCATATAATGCTATAAGTTTGGGGTGCCGAACTATACTGTAAAAGGTGTTCGGACTTTGTTGCCGTATTATGGGGCGTAATGAAGCCCCTGGCGAATTGAGGCGTACCAGAGTGTACAGGTGCAATTGATAAGAATATCTAGAAAAAGAAAAATGACGTAATAGGCTAATGCCGCAGAAATTGGGCCGCAAACCATTTTCCATTGTAGTTTGATCAATACGTCAAAGAGTATTTTGTACAAATAGTGTGATAAGCAAAAAGGGCTATTTAACATGCCACGACCAAGGGAGAGCTGCGTGTGGGTCCTTAAAGCAGGCATAACGATCATTTAAAGAGACAACCTAGAAATTCCCTTATACGTCAATGCTTCTTGCCGTCTTGGTGTATCCGTCCTTCGATAGGTCTCACGATCAGGTCACCAGGAATGGCCTGGAAAAAAAAGAAACCTGAAAAGAAAAAGAAAAAGAAAAAGTATGTGGGTCCAGGAGCGGTTGAGCCGTATTATGGACCACGATCTAGTTGTGCCTCCGTATATGCCCATGGTATTTTGAGTGCGTAGTTATGTACGCGCGGTATGAATGTCGTCGTTTGGTCAGGAATGGGATGGAAGCCGAATTGCTAGTCGAGCTCTTGACGAGCTGGACTGTCCTGCTGCAAAGTAGTTCGGACTCGCTTGACAGTGTCCGGGAGCTTGGCCGCTGAATTAAGGTTCTGCCTAAAAAGGATGCTCTGTACTTCAGCTGCGAGGGCAGTGGTGTGCTCCTCGGTATGGAGGGAGCGTTTCGTGTTACCATTGACTGTTATGACACCGCGTGATCCGGGCATCTTGAGCTTGAGATAAGCGTAGTGCGGTACCGCATTGAATCGAGCGAATGCGGTTCATACGAGCAGTGCGTGATAGCCGCTGCGGAAGGGGACGATATCGAAGATCAACTCTTCGCTTCGGAAATTGTCCGGGGATCCGAAGACGACTTCTAGCGTGATTGAGCCCGTACAACGGGCCTCTACACCTGGTATGACACCTTTAAAGGTGGTTTTTGTGGGCTTGATCCTTAAGGGATCAATACCCATTTTGTGCACTATATCCTGATACAGCAGGTTCAGGTTGCTGCCACCGTCCATGAGGACTCATGAAAGATGGAATCCATCAATGATTGGGTTGAGGACCAGTGCGGCTGAACCGCCATGACGGATACTGGTCGGATGGTCCCTACGATCAAAGGTGATCGGGCAGGACGACCATGGATTGAACTTTGGGGCGACTGGCTCCATCGCGTAGATGTCCCTGAGCGCGCGATTGCGCTCCCTCTTGGGGATATGGGTAGCGTATATCGTGTTCACCGTTTTAACTTGGGGGGGGGGGACTTCTTCTGTCCCCTTGTGTTCGGTGGCTGGGGCTCCTCGTCATCGTCCTCGCTTTGTGACCCCTTTTCCTTGTTCTTGGCATTTAACTTGCCGGCCTGTTTAAAAACCCAACAGTCTCTGTTGGTATGATTGGCTGGTTTATCAGGAGTGCCGTGGATTTGACATGGACGATCGAGTATGCGGTCGAAGCTAGACGGGCCCGATTGTTCCTTTTATATGGTTTCTTCTGCTGACCGGACTTAGAGACACTGAATCCGGTGTTGACCGTCATGTCCTCGGTGTTGTCACCGTTGTTTCGACGCTTGTATCTATTGCATCGGGGCTTGCCGTTGCTATTTCTGTCTTCAGAAGTGCCAGGTTCGCTTGCATTGTTATTGCTACGGGCTAGCCAGCTATCCTCTCCTGCGTAGAAGCGGGTCATAAGCGTCATGAGGGCTGCCATAGACTTTGGCTTTTCTTGGTCGAGGTGTCGGGCAATCCATTAGTCACGGATGCTATGTTTAAAGGCCGCTAGGGCTTCAGCATCTGGACAGTCGATGATCTAGTTCTTTTTAGTTAAGAATCTAGTCTAGAATTTCCTGGCTGACTCTCCGGGCTATTGAACTATGTGACTTAAGTCGTCAGCATCCGGAGGTCGGACATATGTACCTTGGAAGTTGTCAAGGAAGGCGTCTTCCAATTCTTTCCCAGCTGCCAATTGAGTTTTCGGGCAAACTGTTCAACCAGTGCCGAGCTGGTCCCTTGAGTTTTAGCGGGAAGTATTTGATGGCGTGGAGATCATCACCGCAGGCCATATGAATATGGAGAAGAAAATCCTCAATCCATACCGCGGGGTCTGTTGTCCCATCATATGACTCGATGTTCATGGGTTTAAACCCTTCCGGGAATTCATGTTCCATTACTTCATCAGTGAAGCAAAGGGGGTGTGTGGCGCCTCTATGTCGGGCCAAGTCGCGACGTAGCTCGGATGGAGTTCGTCTGCCGTCTTTGGTCCAGGCGTGGTTATGTTTGTCACGTCCGGCCGAATGGCCATTGTCGCGCATCGGGGCACGCCCCCGCAATCCATAGATCGATCTGGTATGTCCTGCTCTGTTTTCCAGGTCATGCCGCAGGTCATATGTGTATCCCTGAGCTGTTGTGTTTTTATTTTTATGGTAAGGTAGTGCGGGCTGGTGTTCGGCTCGAGTTGCCGCTTTGTCACGGCCATGTGGTGGTCGGTTAGCCAAATTATTCGCTGGTAGGACGGGCTCCGACGCCTCGTCATCGAATTGGGGTAACAATTTGCACTTCGGGTAGCTTTTGGTTGGGCGCTCGAGGCCATATTCCTCGGCTGCCAGGACATTAGTCCATCTGTCATTGAGTATATCTTGATCAGCTTGAAGTTGTTGCTGCTTTTTTTTCAGGATCCTTGCAGTGGCTATTAGCCCGCGCTTAAAGCGCTCTTGATCGATGGGCTCCTCAAGCACGATAAAGTCTTCATCGCCGAGCCTCACCTCATCCTTAGAGAGTGGAAGGTAATTACTGTCTTCCGTGTCTCTGTTAAGGGCCTGTTCATCAGGGCTGACTCGCCCATCTTCCCATTCGTCCTGTTCGGAGGTTGGCTCAATGGGGTCTTCATTGTCTTCGACATCGTTCGGAGTATTATTTTCTCCTGTGCCGGTATTGCTGTTTTTTCCACGGCGTGGTTTAGGGCGGCACCGCTGATGTGGTACTTCCGCTGTATCTCAGGAGGTTTATCCTCGACTGGATCCTTCTCATTGTCGCCGTTGTTCTCTTTGGGTGTATCCACCATGTATACGTCATACAAGGAGGTGGCCGTCCAGCGCCCCGTAAGTGGTAGTTTTTGTGCCTGCTCCTCTCTGGCATTGTCGGCCATGCCGTCGATGTCTTCGGAGTCGTAATCGAGCATGTTGGTTAAGTCTTCGACAGTGGCTATGAAGTGGGTGGTGGGTGGGAAGCGGAATTCTCCGCCATCAGCATCTAATCCAAACCAAATATAGTTCGGCTGAGAGTCTCCTGATAAGGAGAGGGCTTTTAATGAGTTTAGCACATCGCCTAAAGGTGAGTGTCGGAAGATGTCCGCGGAGCTGAACTCAATGATGGGCGCCAGATCAGGTTCGATGGGCACAGACGCACACGGTCCGGAACCTATGGCCAGAGACGAATCCGAGGTTCCGGTGACACAGGCCCCGCTCAAGGTTGGATCTGTGTGCAGCTCTAACGCTGCTAAGTCTGCGGCTTCCGTGACGGGGTTGAGCTTCCCGTCCTCGGACAGTGCAATCTGCTCCGGATCTAGGGCCAGAGCAGTTACAGGCGCTATCTCCTGGGCATGGTCCGATGACAGATTTAGTACATGTTCATCATGGGGGCAGGGAGCGGTCGTTATGGGCTCGAATCCGTCGAAGATCAAGTCTCCGCGGATATCGACCACGTAATTCAAGCTTCCAAACCTGACCTGATGGCCAGGGGCGTAGCTGTCAATCTGCTCTAGATGGCCAAGTGAAAGTGCAACTATCCCTGGGTGGTTTTGGTAATGATTAACAACATATAACTCATTGAACTAATGCCATTACAAGATAAATATTTCAGGAAAGTTCAATGATTGACATGGCATGGATAAGGAATGTGTACCCCTCAAAATGCTAAGGACAAAAGATTGGCTCAAGCTTCAAAGTCCAAGACTCTACATTTTTCCATCCTAGTGATCCAAGATCACATTGAGTCTATAGGAAAGCCAATACTATTAAAAGGGGATGAGGTGTTGCTTAATACCTTGCATGCTCAAAATGCTTAATGATATGCTCCAAAGCCCTCAACCACTTTCTCATATCCACATATGTCCCAAACCAAAAGTGAAACTCGGCCCCACCAATTTGATCCATCCGGCGCCACTGAGTTCATTTTACATAGCCACTGCCAGAAACCCTAGTATTTTCGGTCTCACCGATAGGGATCTCGGTCTCACCGAGATGGGGTTGCGGACTCTCTGTTTCCCTTCGTAATGTTTCGGTCTAACCGATATGAGCGATCGGTCCCACCGAGTCTGCAATGCAAACTCTCTATTTCCTTTTCGTAACGCTTCGGTCCCACCGAGACAAGCGAATCGGTCCCACCGAGTTTGCCTGACCAACTCTCTGGTTAGCTTATTACCAAAGACGGTCAAACCGAGTTTGAGTAATCGGTCCAACCGAGATTACGTTATGCCCTAACCCTAATGATATCAGTCCCACCGAGATGACATGTCGGTCCCACCAAAATTGCCTAACGGTCACATATGTACTGAATCGGTCCGACCGAGTTTTCTGATTCGGTCCCACCGAGTTTGGTATAATGTGTGTAACGGTTAGATTTTGTGTGGAGGCTATATATACCCCTCCACCCTCTCCTCATTCGTGAGGGAAGCCATCAGATCGTGCCTACACTTCCATTACCCATTTTCTGAGAGAGAGAGCCACCTACTCATGTGTTGAGACCGAGATATTCCAATCCAACCATATGAATCTTGAGCTCTAGCCTTCCCCAAGTTGATTTCCACTCAAATCCTCTTTCCACCAAATCCAATCCTATGATAGTGAGTTGAGTGTTGGGGAGACTATCATTTGAAGCACAAGAGCAAGAAGTTCATCATCAACACACCATCTATTACCTTTTGGAGAGTGGTGTCTCCTAGATTGTTTAGGTGTCACTTGGGAGCCTCTGACAAGATTGTGGAGTTGAACCAAGGAGTTTGTCAGGGCAAGGAGATCGCCTACTTCGTGAAGATCTACCCTAGCGAGGCAAGTCCTTCATGGGTGTGGCCATGGTGGGATAGACAAGGTTGCTTCTTCATGGACCCTTCATGGGTGGAGCCCTCCGTGGACTCTTGCAGCCGTTACCCTTCGTGGGTTGAAGTCTCCATCAACATGGATGTACGATAGCACCACCTATCGGAACCACGACAAAAACATCTGTGTCTTCTATTGCGTTTGCACTCTCCAAACCCTTCCCTTTAAATTCTTGCAAGTTGCATGCTTTACTTTCCGCTGCTTATATACTCTTTGCATGCTTGCTTGAATTGTGTTAAGATTGCTTGACTTGTGCTAAGTTGTTAAAATCTGCCAAGAACTAAAATTGGGAAAATGTTAAGTTTTTATTTGGTCAAGTAGTCTAATCACCCCCCTCTAGACATACTTTCGATCCTACAATTGGTATTGGAGCCTTGGTCTCCATTTGCCTTGATTTCCATAGCTTTTGGTGATCATAGCCTTGGTTTCATAACCTAGGAGAGTATGGCGTCTAGCGAGGGAAATTACCATCATAGAGGTCCTTACTTTGATGGTACTAATTTTTCTAGTTGGAAGCATAAGATGAAAATGCATATTCTTGGACATAACCCCGCCGTTTGGGCTATTGTGTGTATTGGCTTGCAAGGTGAATTCTTCAATGGGAGAGAACCGAACTGTGAAGCTACCGCAGAAGAGTTGAAGATGCTGTAATACAACGCTCAAGCTTGTGATATCCTCTTCAACGAATTATGCCCCGAAGAATTCAACAAAATCATCCGCCTTGAGAATGCAAAGGAAATTTTGGATACTTTGATTGACATGCACGAAGGTACCGACTCTGTCAAGGAATCCATATTGGATGTGCTTCAAAGTCAACTTGACAAGTTCAAAATGAAGGATGGTGAAGGTGTCGCTAAAATGTACTCTAGGCTTGCTCTCATTACAAATGAGATTGCCGGCTTAGGAAGTGAAGAGATGACCGACAAATTCATCATCAGGAAGATCCTAAGAGCCTTGGATGGAAAATATGATACCGTGTGCACATTGATCCAAATGATGCCCAATTATAAAGATCTCAAGCCAACGGAAGTCATTGGAAGAATTGTTGCTCATGAGATGTCACTCAAGGATAAGGAAGAGCTTCATAAGAAGTTAAGTAGTGCTTACAAAGCCTCATGTGATGCTCCTACATCATCAAGTGAGAAACAAACCTTCAATGAGTAATTGAGCTTAATGGTGAAAAACTTCAACAAGTTCTACAAGAGTAGAAGCAAGGAAAGAAGTTCCAAGTCAAGGTCCTACAATGACAAAAGATCTTCGAGTCGTGAACGTAATTGCTACAATTGTGGAAGACCCAAACACTACTCCAATGAGTGTACGGCTCCTTACAAAAGGAGAGAAGATTCACCAAACAGAAGAAGTAGAAGAGAAGAATCCCCACCAAGAGAAAGGAGGAGTAGAGAAGATCATCGTGAACGAAGAACCTCCCGGAGAAGCAAAGATTCGGAAAGGAAGGACAAATCATCAAAGAGCTACACAAAGCGAAGACATCAAGCTCATGTTGGTGAATGGGTATCCGGTTCCGACTCCGACAATCACTCCGAGAGAAGCTATCACTCCGACTCCGAATATACTCAAGATGAAGGTGTTGACGGTCTAGCACTTGTGTCAACCAACTCCTACGACATATTTGACTCACCAATTGAAGGAATTGGAAGATGCTTCATGGCTAAAGGCCCAAAGATATCACACCCCGAGTATGTTGATTTCAATAGTGATGAAGATGACTTGTTAGGTGATGATGATTTACTTGTTGACAACTCTAGTGATGAATACTATGATGAAACATCAATTAATCATGCTAAAACGAATGACAATGATAAGGAGAAGATTGAGCGCCTAACTAAAGAACTAAACACTCTTAAGTTAGCTCATGAAACTATCTTGGAATATCATCGAGAACTTTTAAAGACTCATGAGAAGTTACGCTTTGAAAAGCTCAACCTTGAGCAAGAGCATGAGTTTTTAAAGGCAATCAATGATGATCTTCGCAAGAAAAGTTCTTCTTACATTGCCAAGTGTTTACTCTTATCTACTTACATGCCACAAGTCAAGTCCAGTAACAAGAGTAAGAAAATTCTTCTAGTAGTAACAATAATCATGCTAAATCCAATGTTGTTGCTTCTAGTAGTTCTCTTGATTCCACTAATGATTCTCTTAGCCAAGTTACACTTGAGTAAGAAAATAGCTTATTGAAGGGAATTGTAGAGAAGGGTGTCTACAAGAGCCTTGTCGTGAGTAAGCAATTTGAGGAAATTGTATGCAAGCAAGGAAGGCACTAGAAGAATCAAGGTGTTGGTTTTGAACGAAAGTTCAATGCCAATGGAGTTGAGTGGGAAGAAGATCAATACCCCAAGACGAAGTTTGTTCCCCAACAAGAGAAGTATGATCCTACTTCTTTCCAAGGGACACAAGCTCAGGATGATCTTCCACCACAAGACCACAAGCAAAAAGGCAAGGACAAGCTTCAAGAGGAGATTGATGCTTTTGAAGAAGCTCCCAATGCCTTGGTCAAGTGGGTTCCCAAGACTACATCAACCTCTACTTCATCAAGTTCAACTACTACCCCCAGGATTCCCATCAAAATGATGTGGATCCCAAATAAGAAGGACTAGGGAGTTCTTGAGGGTGACTCTGCCAATATACTTCACTCATATCATTTTGGGAAGGACAAGTGCAATCAACTTCCACATCTTGCACTAGTTCAAGGAGTCACAAACCCTCTTGTTGGTAAGACAAGGGACAAGGTAACCTAATGCTTTCATGGACATCATCTTGTGTGTGCATCATTCTATGTCTATGGATATTCTTGCTTGTTCCTTGTGGGACTAACCCGTGTAGGTATTGAAAGTGCAACTCATTCCAATGGATTGCTCCAAATGATCAACAACATTGAGCATCCACATCTTCAACATCTACATGAAGTCATCATCGACAAAACCCAAGGTTAGTTCATCCCTCTTAGGGGGGATCTCACATCTAGGGGGAGCTTTACTCTAAAAAATTGAGCTAAAGCAACTCTAATGGTGTGAACACAACAATGCTTTATGTAAAAGTGGTAATCCCACTTGTGCTTACACGATGAGTATGACCTATGATCAAATGTTCTCATTTGACTCCTAAGTCAATATACTCATATATAGATGACCTAGTATCGTCAATTGTTTGATAGATGCTAGAATTGGTTGTGCATGCTTTGCCACATATTTCATTTGCCATTTTATTGTATGAGCATGTTGGTTGCATATTTTACTCATTCGAGGACATCCACTTGCAGTTTTTATTATTTGGATCTTTTTCTTTTGCCAAGTGGATGGACAAGAATGCCTAAGAACCTTCTCTAGCTATCTATGCTTTTCTCATCTCAAACTCAATTCATGCTACATCACAAAGTTTGATCAAGTCAGATTTGAACCACTCTGTGAGGAGCACTTGGAGTCCCCGATTCGTCATAGACTTAAACGTCCAAAACCTCTTTGTGCATTTCAGTCCGACCGAGAAATCCATTTCGGTCAAACCGAGTTCACTAAGTTGATCTAGGTTTTCATCTCGGTGCAACCGATTTGAACACATCGGTCACACCAAGTTGCTGCAACCGCTTGCGATTCTGCAATCTCGGTGCTACCGAGTTGTTCCACTCGGTCACACCGACAGGGTCGGGATATATATACCCATGGGTGAGATTTTGGAAATTACTTCAAATCTTCTCAGCCTGTGTGTGTCCTGCTCTGCCTCCTCGGGTCTCCGGATTGTCTCCTCGCCGCCAATGACCTCCCGCCATTGGACTCTGCCGCCATCGACGGATTCTGATCCACCATCGCCGCCATAGCGAACACTCGCCGCTCTAGGGTACGTGTTCGACCCCTTGTGCTGTCTTTTTCACTCCGATTCCTAGCACAAGGACAATGCCATGCATCTTGCCACGACTGAGATTAATCTATCCAGCTAAATCTTCCTTAGGTCTAGATTGATTCGAAAATTTTAGGGTTAGTCCTCCGTAGAACTCATCTCGGACCGGCCGAAATGTAGAAATCGATCTCATCGATTCAGCTTAGGCCATTGCACATGCGCCTTTCGGTCTGACCGAAACATGAAAATCGGTGTGACCGAGTTTAGGATTCTGTGAAACCCTAGCAATCTCGGTGCCACCAAACTGTGACTCGGCCCAACCGAGTTCACTAGTTTAGGTTCCAAGTGTTGCTTCGGTATCATCGAGTTTGTCAATTCGGTAGCTTCGAGATCACTTCTGTAGAGAACTAAAACAAGCTTTTTGACTCAATTTGTTTTGCAAAACCTCTATACTTTGTGATGCTCATCTACTGTACCTCATCTACAACCTATTCACAGGGTCTGCTGACAGTTTTCCTGCAAGATGTCTGACCAAAGTGACAGCCAGAACAGGTCTGAATAGCAAGGATAGTTGAGTGAGGGCACCAGTCCCTCCAGCAGGTATGATGAGGGCAGCAGGAGCACACCTAGTAACTTGCCCAAGGCAGCTACTAGAACAAGGAAGAAGAGAACTATTGATTTAGAGGATGAAGACTATGTTGCAGCTGAGGATGAGGCCACTTCCAAGAAGAAGGTGGCAAAGAAAGAATTTGGCACTGCTGCATCAACTAGGCCAGGCATGAACAGAAAGGCACCAGCTAGGAGAGTGCCTACATCCAAGCCAAGGAAAGTTGCCACATGTGAAGTTCACCATTGAATCTGAAGAAGAGGCAGCTGGTGAGGACAAGAAGAAGAAGAGGGCAAGAACTACAATAGCTAAAGTTCTTGGAAAGTCCACAATGGTGAGATCTGATGAAGAAGATGAAAAGGAAGAGGATGCTGCTCCAGCACCTAAGGCTCAGAAGCTCATGGGAGATGCTATAAAGTCAGGGGCCGCTGCTAAGCCCAAAACTGCTCCCAAAGCTGCTGCTCCAGTTCCCAAGACTGCACCCAAGAGGAGTACCAGGAACATACCTGCCGAGGATAAGAACAAGGCCCTAGTGCCTGAGACTGAAGAAGAGGAAGCTGAAGCCCAAGTGCTAAAGAAGCTAAAACCAAAGATCCTAGATCATAATGATGCACATCCTATTGCGGAAGACATGGGGATTAGGAAGGATGCATGACTGAGACAGTGGAGAAAGGCTGACCCATATGCTGTCAGGAGGAGAACTGCTGTGGATTACAGGTTCCACACAAAGGAACAACAAGATTTCTATGAGATAATCCTGCTTGAAAAGAAGCCCATAGTGTGTGACATGAGATGGGTTGACTGGACCTATATTAGATAGAATGAAGATCACTTCCCAGGTGTTTATGACAGCTTCAAGGCATGTGAGGTTGACAAGTTTCTTGGCCAAAAGCTCACTAAGTGGAATGATGAGCTGATCATGCCATACTATTCTACTGCTCATTTCTATCCAGATGGCAGAATTGTATGGATGTCAGAGGGTACAAGGTACGAGTCTACAGTTGATGAGTGGGCTAGATTGATCAATGCCCCAGAAGCTCATGAAGATGACTTGGATGTCTATGCCAAGAAGAAGAAGGATCACAACTCAATGGCTAGCATGTACAAGGAGATTCCTGATGCAGACCTGGAGACTCACAAGTTTGGCTCAGTGAAGCACTTGCTGTCACGGCTGCCTACAATCAATACCATTCTAAGGCACACGCTGTTGCCAAAATCTGGAGATCACAAATGATTAGAGGACACTCCATTAACTTGGTGCATATGTTTGATGTCCCTCAAAAGTTCAAAGTGATGAGTCTAATTGTGGAAACAATCAAGAGGAAAAATGCAGATCAGAAGAGATCTTGTGGGTATGCTCAACAAATTCAGGTGCTCATCAACTCCAAGATGGGCACAAGCACATATCTGTTGGACAAAGAGCATTTACCCCTCAAGCCAAACTTTGAGGACAACATTGTTGTCATTGTTGGTGTCAAAACTGGCGGATCTCGGGTAGGGGGTCTCGAACTGTGCGTCTAAGGCTAATGGTAACATGAGGCGGGGGACATGATGTTTACCCAGGTTCGGGCCCTCTCGATGGAGGTAATACCCTACTTCCTGCTTGATTGATCTTGATGATATGAGTATTACAAGAGTAGATCTACCACGAGATCATATAGGCTAAACCCTAGAAGCTACCCTATGGATATGATTGTTCCTATCCTACGGTCTAAACCCTCCGGTTTATATAGACACCGGAGGGGGCTAGGGTTACACAGAGTCGGTTACAGAGAAAGGAATCTTCACATCCGAATCGCCAAGCTTGCCTTCAACGCAAAGTAGAATCCCGTCCGGACACGGGACGAAGTCTTCTATCTTGTATCTTCATAGCCCAACAGTCCGGCATACGCATATAGTCTGGCAGTCCAAGGACCCCTTAATCCAGGACTCCCTCAGTAGCCCCTGAACCAGGCTTCAATGACGATGAGTCCGGGCGCAGATTGTCTTCGGCATGGCAAGGTGGGTTCCTTCTCCGAATAATCCACATCGGATCTCGAATATAAGAATCATGTACGGCTCTGCAAAACAAATTCCACATACCATGGTAGAGAGTATAATATCCCACGAGTCCAATCTGCTGACAACTCATAGTGTGACATCACGCCATGACCCGGTCTTTATTCGAACCATTTTTTATCCTGCCCCTCCGTATTTTGAGGCGCGGTTTCACTGGCACGTCTTGTCAAAGCAGAGATCGTTTCCCCTTATCACGGGATTCTCATCAATACGGGCATGGGTAACCCAACCATGCCATCAACACGGCGCTTGGGAAATAAGGATTTTTACTTCTTTTATAAAGGGATAAGGATTCCCCTCTTTCACCCACACCCTCTTCTTCCTCTGCTCATTCATTCTCGAGCTCCAGCGCCCAAGCTCCCATCTCTTCCGCCCGAAAAGCACTCCAATCATGTCTAGATCCGGAGTGCAAGGCAAGTGGATGGCCTCCTCCATTTAGGAGAAGGATATCAAGAAGCTCCGAGAGGCCGGATACCTGGCCAAGAAGATCACACACCGTCTCCCAGAGGCGGGACAGATCGTCCCTACTCCAAAACCCCATGAGAGGGTTGTATTCCTCCCTCACTTCGTCCGCGGGCTGGGGTTTCCCCTCCACCCGTTTGTTCGCGGCCTTATGTACTATTACGAGATAGATTTCCATGATCTATCCCCCAATTAATTCCTCAATATCTCGACATTCATCGTCGTGTGCGGGACCTTCCTCCGCATCCCGCCACACTTTGGGCTGTGGCTAAAGATCTTCAACATGAAGACCAAGGTGGTCAGCGGCAAACACGCCGAGTGCGGAGGAGCCATGGTGAGGAAGATGCGCAACGTCCATCAAGTAAATTCAACGAGTCCGTCAAAGGTTGGCAACAACAGTGGTTCTATATCAGCGAGCCACGCAGCGTTAAAGGGGCCGCCACCCCTGAGTTCTGATCTGGAGCCCCACTGCGGCTCATGTCCTGGCCCGAAAAGGGCCTAGACTGGCCTTCGTCCAACGGGCTAACAAGACTCCAAGCATGTATCAAGAGCATGGAGGACAAGAATATCAAACTTGTTGATGTGGTCCAGGTGATGCTGGTTCGCCGGATCCTTCCTTGCCAATTCCAGACTTGCCATCTATGGGAGTTTGATCCGGCCAAGCACAAAACCTTGCTGGAGTTCTTCGGCACAGCGCACGAAGACATCTGGAAGGTGCTATTCAAGTCCGGAAAGTCATGGCCGGACACTGCCGAGGATCGCGGGCACAAAATGTCCCGGCCCGCAAGTTCGGTTAGTCTTAATATGTTGTCAAGGTGTGTCCTTTATTTGTGTACCCTGGGAAAAACACCTAATATTTCCCCGACAATTCTCCTAGGCCTGGACGAAGAAGGCAGAGCGGATCTATTGTTCGGCTCCGCTGCCTGAGGAATAGGCCGGCCCACTTCTGATGAAGATGCTGGTCCCAGCGCCATACAAGGCGCCGAAGAAGAAGGCCTAGAAGGAGGCCAAGGAGACCAGGGGCAGGCTTCGTCGTAAGGGCACTTCGGACGTGGTGTCCGTAGACACCAAGGCCCACTCCTCCTCCGAAAAAGACGAGGAAGAGGGAGAAGAAGAAGAAGAAGAAGAGGAAAGCCAGTCCCCCCCATGAGGGAGAGAAATAAGAGGACGGCCTCCGCATGTTTGGAGGCCGAAACGTCTAAGAAGGGGAAAGCATCCCTTCCAAACGAGCCCGATGTGGCCGCCGACAGCAGCCCAGAGTGGGAACCTATTGGGGAACGTTGCAGAAAATTAAAATTTTTCCTACGGTTTCACCAAGATCCATCTATGAGTTCATCTAAGCAACGAGTGATAGGAGAGGGAAGCATCTACATACCACTTGTAGATCGCGTGCGGAAGCATTCAAGGGAACGGGGATGATGGAGTCGTACTCGCCGTGATCCAAATCACCGATGACCAAGTGCTGAACGGACTACACCTCCGCGTTCAACACACGTACGGAGCGAACGACGTCTCCTCCTTCTCGATCCAGCAAGGGGGAAGGAGAGGTTGAGGAAGAAGGCTCCAGCAGTAGCACGACGGCGTGATGATGGTGGAGAGGCAGTACTCCGACAGGGCTTCGCCAAGCACTCAACGAAGGAGGAGAGGTGTTGGGGAGGGGAGGGGCTGCGCCTTGGATCAGGTGTTCAGCCCTCCCCTCGCCCCTCTATTTATAGGGGAAGGGGGAAGGGGGCCGGCCTCCTCTAGATGATATCTAGAGGGGGGGGGGCAGGGAGGGGGGCTTGCCCCCCAAGCAAGGGGGGCGCCCCCACTAGGGTTCCCCCCCCCAACCCTAGGCGCATGGACCCAAGGGGGGGGGCACGCCCAGCCCTCCAGGGGCTGGTTCCCTGCCCCTTGTGGCCCATGAGGCCCTCCGAGAGGGGTGGCCCCGGTACAATATCGATATGCCCCCGAAACTTTCCGGTGTCCGTATGACAACTTCCCATATATAAATCTTCACCTAGGACCATTCCGGAACTCCTCTGACGTCCGAGATCTCATCCAGGACTCCGAACAACATTCGGTAATCACATACAAGTCTTCCTAATAACCCTAGCGTCACCGAACCTTAAGTGTGTAGACCCTACGGGTTCGGGAGACATGCAGACATGACCGAGATGGCTCTCCGGTCAATAACCAACAGCAGGATCTGGATACCCATGTTGGCTCCCACATGCTCCTCGATGATCTCATCGGATGAACCACAATGTCGAGGATTCAATCAACCCCGTATACAATTCCCTTTGTCAATCGGTACGTTACATGCCCGAGACTCGATCGTCGGTATCCCAATACCTCGTTCAGTCTCGTTACCGGCAAGTCACTTTACTCGTACCGTAATGCATGATCCTGTGACCAAACACTTGGTCACTTTGAGCTCATTATGATGATGCATTACCGAGTGGGCCCAGAGATACCTCTCCATCATACGGAGTGACAAATCCCAGTCTCTATCCGTGTCAACCCAACAGACACTTTCGGAGATACCTGTAGTGCACCTTTATAGTCACCCAATTACGTTGTGACGTTTAGTACACCCAAAGCACTCCTACGGTATCCGGGAGTCACACGATCTCATGGTCTAAGGAAGAGATACTTGACATTGGAAAAGCTCTAGCAAAACGAACTACACGATCTTGTGCTATGCTTAGGATTGGGTCTTGTCCATCACATCATTCTCCTAATGATGTGATCCCGCTGTCAACGACATCTAATGTCCATAGTCAGGAAACCATGACTATCTGTTGGCTAACGAGCTAGTCAACTAGAGGCTTACTAGGGACGTATTTGGTCTATGTATTCACACGTGTATTACGATTTCTGGATAATACAATTATAACATGAATAAAAGACAATTATCATGAACAAGGAAATATATAATAATCCTTTTATTATTGCCTCTAGGGCATATTTCCAACAGTACCCAGGGTCAAGCCCTTGGCCAAATCGTGAGTACAAAGAAACTCGGACATCTCTATATATCCAGTCTCACTTTTGCATAGTATTAATGTACCGAGTCTCATATTCTGCAGTCCGGCCGGGTCCGACATCAGGCGATCTTCGTTGGAAGATTCGTTGGACTCAGATGCGATGAACAGCGAGACTCTCCCGACAGCCTCCTCCCCCAAAGATATGGACAACACTGAGGTGTCATCCCAAAGGGGCCCAGGCCAGGGCGAAGCTCGGGAGACAGTCGAGGCGGCGCCGGAGGGCCAAACCCCGACGACCGGACACATGGGGGAGCAGACCCCCATGGATGCTGAAGGCGAGGGCCATCCTGAATTCGGCCCCCAGCCAAAGACAACTCCGGAGACCAATACGGCTCCGAAGTTAGGCCAGCAACCTTCCTCAACAGAAGGTGGTGCGCCTATTCCACCGACAACCTCAGTCCACCCTGCGGTGCCGGATACTTTGTTGGCGGCACTGCAAAGCGCCTCCATCGTTGAAGAGCACCGTACCCTTACGGGTGCGGTGATTGAGAAGGTTCAGTCACTCAAAAGTGGGCTGACCGTAGCCTGCACCAGCCTTCTAACATGATTTGAGGTAAGTAATGAAGTTAAAAGATTGTCATGATATAGATAGTAGCCCCTGATACACTGTTCGGGTTTCGAAAAGAAAGCCGGATAGAGGATCAAATACATTTCGCAGGAGACTAACTAGGAAATATCTATGTGAATGATCAGGCGTCGTTATTAACTACAACCGCTCATACTGCGGAGGTCTCCGAACTGAGGCAGAGACTGGAGCGGGCCGAAAAGGAACTCGGCCAAGTAAAGAAGCAATTGGAGGATAACCAAGGTATGTGATAAAGTTGTTTGTATTTGAATACAAGTGGGTGGTTATTTTGACTGAAAAATGTCATGGTATGTAATAGGAGCGGTGACCAGAGTCGAGGCTCTTAAGAAGGCGGTAGTCGAGGCCGAGAAAAGGGCGGCCAAGGAGCAGGCCACTCGTGAGAACCACGAGGCTCGGGTCATTGAAGTTCAACAAGAGCTCCAAGAAGCCATAGGGAAATGCGAGACCTTGGTGCAGAGTATAAAGGACCAAGAGTCCGAACTCACCAAGGCTCGCCAATCCGCACACGATGCCCAGGCCGAAGCCCAAGGCGCCCTCCAGGAAATCCAGGAAGCCCAAAAGATCACCGCGGGTAAGGCCTTTATTATGCAGAGCAAATACATGAAGGAAAGATTCCGTTTACTAACCCGGATTCAAAGTTCTCTAGGGGTGTTTGCGGATCTGCCACGCAATGTGTCTGATGCCGAACAATTCTACCAAGCCGAAGAGGGAAGCTCTGCAGAGAAGCTGTTCTGGTCGCAATATCTTGCGCCAGAATACCCAGTACCCTTTACCAATCAGCTGAAGTAGCTAGTCGAGCTGCATAGGGCGGCCGAACTAGCCCTCAAGGATTTGATTATCTGGCTATGGCATGCCGAACCGATTCCCAGCAGCTACTTTGGACTCGTGAAGCGGCTGGTTAGTGCCTGTCCTTGGCTGGATGCCATCAAGTGGTTGGTCTGCATTGAAGGTGCGCGAATGGCTTTTGACTGCGCCAAGGTTCATTGGGCGAAGATGGATGCTGTGAAGCTAAGGACCGAGGGACCGCCCGAAGGGAAAGAGCACCGCAAGCCCGAGTTGTATTATGACAGTGTCCTGAAGGGATCCCGCCTTATGGTGGAGCAGTGTTCCAAGGATATTATCTTCCCATGAATGGATGCGTGTTATCCTATGCTGTAATATAAAACAAGTTATGTAAAATAATGCTTGCTATTCGAACTATTACCTCCTGTGCGGCCGTTTTTATAGTAATGCTGAGAGTTGGCCAGTCGTCGGCTTCTGCCCCCACGTAGGAAGTACGAGGGTGTTCGGGATGAATCTAAACACTCTTTTCTCCAGATTTTTGGTCCTTAAAGGAGGTGTTTAGTGCGACGAACTAGGCAATCGGACTATAAGGCTTTACCACCCTCACTTAGCCATAGGAGTTTGACAAAAGAAAGTAGGCGCAGCCCCTAGTGTTTGTAAGACCGAACTTGGGGTATTAGAAAACACCTGATCGGATAAAAACCGATCCATCGCACAATGCATTAGTTATCGCATAGTGCGGAAGAAATCGTTAAGGATTTTGTGACCTCTCGAATAGCTGACTAGCCCTCGTCGCATCATGACAGTCAGTTTTCGGCTTTCTCTACTGAGGTGCTCGTCCAGAAGAACCAGGACACAATCGTAGTAGTTCTCCCTTTACTACCCTAGCCGATATAGCGGAACGTAGGGTAGCAAGCACAGGAGCCGGGCAAACCAACTGTTGACCATAGACATGATTCGGAGACAATGCATATAATGATATAAGTTTGGGGTGTCAAACTGCACTATAAAAGTGTTCGGACTTTCTTGCCGTGTTATGGGGTACAATGAAGCCCCTGGCGAATTAAGGCGTACCGGAATGTATGGGTGCGATGAAAAATAAGTGGACAAGGAAAAGTCAGTAAAAATGCAAACGCTGCCAATTAATTTTCATTGTAATTTGATTAATACGTCAAGGCGTATGAGTAGTGTAATAAGCAAATGAGGCTATTTAACATGCCATGACCAAGAGCGGGCTGCGTGCGGGTAGTTAATGCACGTATGACGATCATTAGCAAAGACCACCTAGGTATTCCCTTATACGTTCGAGCCCATAGTTTTCTTGGTGTATCCGTCCCACAACGGGTCCGATGAGCAGGTTTATCAGAAAAGGCCTCAAGAAGAGAAGAAACCTGAAAGAGAGAGAAAAAGTGAAGGTATGCGGATCCAGGAGCGGTTGAGCCGCATTGTGGACTGTGGTCTAGCGGTGCCTCCGCCCGTTCCCATGGTATTTTAAGTGTGTAGTTATGTATGTGTGGTACAAATTTCACCGCTTTCCTAGGAATGGGACGGAGGCCGAATTGCTAGCTAAGCTCTGAACGAGCCGGATGGTCCTGTTGCAGCGTGGCACGAACCCGCTTAACAGTGTCCGGGGGCTTTATTGCCGAATTGAGTTTTTTCCTAAGAAGGCTATTTTGTACTTCTGCTGCAAGGGCCGCGGTGTGATCCTCAGTACGGAGGGAGCGCTCCGTGTTTCCATTGACTGTTATAACGCCGCGAGGTCTGGGAATCTTGATCTTAAGGTAGGCATAGTGTGGCACCGCATTGAAACGAGCGAATGCGGTTCGTCCGATCAGTGCGTGATAACCACTGCGGAAGGGGATGATATCGAAGAGTAACTCTTTGCTTCGGAAATTATCCGGGGATCCAAAGACTACTTCCAGTGTGATTGAGCCCGTACAGCAGGCCTCCACACCTGGTATGACACCTTTAAAGGTGGTTTTGGTGGGCTTGATCCTTGAGGGATCAATACCCATTTTTCACACTGTATCCTGATAAAGCATGTTCAGGCTGCTGCCATCGTCCATGAGGACGCGTGTGAGGTGGAATCTATCACTGATAGGGTCAAGCACCAGTGCGGCTGAACCGCCGTGACGGGTACTAGTCAGATGGTCCCTTCGATCAAAGGTGATTGAACAAGAGGACCACGGGTTGTACTTTGGGGCGACTGGCTCCATCGCGTAGATGTCCCTTAGTGCGCGCTTCTGCTCCCTTTTGGGGATATGGTTAGCATATATCATATTCATTGTTTTCACTTGGGGAGGAAACTTACTCTGTCCCCCTGTATTCGGTGGCCGGGGTTCCTCGTCGTCGCCGCTTTGCAATCCTTTTTCTCCGTTTTGGTGTTTAACTTGCGGCCTGTTTAAACACCCAACATTCTCTGTTGGTATGATTGGCTGGATTGTCGAGGGTGCCGTGGATTTGACACGGGCGATCGAGTATGCAGTCCAGGCTAGAAGGGCCCGGATTGTTTCTATTAAATGGTATTTTCTGCTGCCCGGACTTGGGGCCACTGAATCTGGCATTGACAGTCGTGTCCTCGGAGTTATCACCATTATTTAGACGCTTGTGTTTATTGCGGCGGGGCTTGCCATTGCTATCTCTGGTTTCTGAAGTGTCGGGTTTGCTGGAGGTGATGTTGCTGCGAGCTAGCCAGCTATCCTCGCCCGCACAAAAGCGAGTCATGAGCGTCGTGAGGGCTGCCATGGACTTCGGCTTCTCTTGGCCGAGCTGCCGGGCGAGCCACTCATCACGGATGTTATGCTTAAAGGCTGCTAGGGCTTCGGCATCCTGACAGTCGACGATTTGGTTCTTTTTAGTAAAGAACTGAGTCCAGAATTTCCTGGCTGACTTCTGGGCTGTTGGATTATATGACTTAAGTCATCGGCATCCAGAGGTCGGACATAGGAGCCTTGGAAGTTGTCAAGGAATGCGTCTTCCAGGTTCTCCCAACTGCCGATAGAGTTTTTGGGCAGACCGTTCAACCAGTGCCGAGCTGGTTGATACGTCCATTTTGCATCAAGCTTTTATATCAATATTTATTGCATTGTGGGTTGTTATTACACATTATATCTCAATACTTATGGCTATTCTCTCTTATTTTACAAGGTTTACCATGAAGAGGGGGAATGCCGGCAGCTGGAATTCTGGCTGGAAAAGGAGCAAACGTTGGAAACCTATTCTGCACAACTCCAAAAGTCCTGAAACTCCACGAAACAACTTTTTGGATTTATTAAGAACTTATGAGCGAAAGAAATAGGCCAGGGGGCCCACACCCTGTCTAGGAGACAGGGGGCGCCCCCCCCTGTAGGGCGCGCCCCCTATCTCCTAGGCCCCCTTGTGGCCCTCCGGCGTCCATCTTCTACATATCATCACTAATTCCCTGGAAAAAATTGTGGGCAAGCTTACGGGACGAAACTCTGCCGCCACGAGGCAGAACATTGGCAGAATCAATCTAGGGCTCTGGCGGAGCTGTTCTGCCGGGGAAACTTCCCTCTGGGAGGGGGAAATCATCACCAACGTCATCACTAACGATCCTCTCATCGGGAGGGGGTCAATCTCCATCAACATCTTCACCAGCACCATCTCCTCTCAAAACCCTAGTTCATCTCTTGTATCCAATCTTGTATCAAAACCACAAATTGGTACCTGTGGGTTGCTAGTAGTGTTGATTACTCCTTGTAGTTGATACTAATTGGTTTACTTGGTGGAAGATCATATGTTCAGATCCGTTATGCATATTATTACTCCTCTGATTATGAACATGAATATGCTTTGTGAGTAGTTACGTTTGTTCCTGAGGACATGGGTGAAGTCTTGCTATTAGTAGTCATGTGAATTGGTATTTGTTCGATATTTTGATGAGATGTATGTTGTCTTTCCTCTAGTGGTGTTATGTGAACGTCAACTACATGACACTTCACCATTATTTGGGCCTAGAGGAAGGCATAGCAAAGTAATAAGTAGATGATGGGTTGCTAGAGTGACAGAAGCTTAAACTCTAGTTTATGTGTTGCTTCGTTAGGGGTTGACATGGACCCATATGTTTAATGTTGTGGTTAGGTTTACCTTAATACTCCTTTTTGTAGTTACGGACGCTTGCAATAGGGGTTAATCATAAGTAGGATGCTTGTCCAAGTTAGGGCAGTACCCAAGTGCCAGTCCACCCACATATCAAATTATCAAAGTACCGAACGCAAATCTTACGAACGTGATGAAACTAGCTTGACGATAAGTCCCAATGTGTCCTCGGGAGCTCCTTCTTCAATATTAGAATTTGTCCAGGCTTATCCTTTGCTACATAAAGGACTAGGCCATCTTGCTGCACTTTATTTACTTTATTTAATTTTTGCTCGTTACTATTTATCTTATCACAAAACTATCTATCACCTACTATTTCAGTGCTTGCAGAGAAAACCTTACTGAAAACCGCTTATCATTTCCTTCTGCTCCTCGTTGGGTTCGACACACTTACTTATCAAAAGGACTACGATAGATCCCCTACACTTGTGGGTCATCAAGACTATTTTCTGGCGCCTTTGCCGGGGAGTGTAGCGCTTTTGGTGAGTGGAACTTGGTAAGGAAACATTTATATAGTGTGCTGAAATTTTCTGTTACTTGTCACTATGGAAACTAATCCTTTGAAGGGCTTGTTTGGGGTATCTTCACACCAACCAGAAGAGCAAAGAGTTGCTCCTCAACCTACTGAACCTCATGAAAATATTCACTTTGAGATTCCTTCGGCTATGATAGAAAAACTGCTAGCTAATCCTTTTGGAGGAGACGGAACATTGCATCCCGATTTACACCTTATCTTTGTGGATGAAGTTTGTGGATTATTTAGGCTTGCAGGTATCCCCGATGATGTTGTCAAAAGGAAGGTCTTCCCTTTATCTTTGAAGGGAGATGCAATGACATGGTATAGGCTATGTGATGATATGAAATTTTGGAATTATAAGCGACTGAAGTTGGAATTTCACCAGAAGTTCTACCCTATGCATCTTGTTTATCATGATCGTAATTACATATATAATTTCTGGCCTCGCGAAGGAGAAAGCATCGCTCAAGCTTGGGGGAGGCTTAAGTCAATGTTATATTCATGCCCCAATCATGAGCTCTCTCGGGAAATGATTATTCAGAATTTTTATGCTCGGCTTTCTCTTGATAATCGCAACCTGCTCGATACTTCCTGTGCTGGTTCCTATATGATGAAGACTATTGATTTCAAATGGGAATTATTGGAAAGAATTAAACGCAACTCTGAAGATTGGGGTTCCGACGATGGTAAGGAGTCAGGTATGACACCTAAGTTCGATTGTGTTAAATCTTTTATGGATACCGATGCTTTCCATGGATTTAGCTCTAAGTATGGACTTGACTCTGAGATAGTAGCTACTTTTTGTGAAACTTTTGCTACTCACGTTGATCTCCCTAAAGATAAGTGGTTTAAATATAATCATCCTGTTGAAGTGAAAGTAGTTGCACCTATTACAGTCGAAGAAACGACTATTACATATAGTGATCCTATTATTCCTACTACTTACGTTGAAAAACCTCCTTTTCCTATTAGGATAAAAGATCATGTTAAAGCTCCGGCTGTTGTTTGTAAGAGTAATACTAGGACCTATACACCCCCTGAGCAAATTAATGTTGAACCTGATATTGCTATGATTAAAGATCTCTTGGATGAGGACTTAGATGGGCATGTTATTTCTTTCTTGGGTGAAACTGCTAATATTGCTAGACCCGATACTAAGACACGTAGACCTGTTGTAGGCACGCCTGTTATTTCTATTAAAATAGGAGATCATTGTTATCATGGCTTATGTGACATGGGTGCTAGTGCTAATGCGATACCTTATGATCTTTATAACGAAATTATGCATGATATTGCACCTGTTGAATTAGAAGACATTGATGTTACTACTAAGCTTGCTAATAGGGACACCATTAAACCGATTGTGATTGTTAGAGATGTTGAAGTCTTGTGTGGGAAGATTAAATACCCTGCTGATTTTCTTGTTCTTGGATCCCCACAAGATGATTTTTGTCCCATTATTTTTGGTAGACCCTTCTTGAATACTGCTAGTGCTAAGATTAATTGTGAAAAGAATATTGTCACTGTTGGCATAGATGGTATGTCTCATGAGTTTAATTTCACTAAGTTTAGTAGACAACCTCGTGAAAGGGAACCACCTAGTAAGGACAAAATTATTGGTGTTGCTTCCATTGTTGTTCCTCCAACTGATCCGTTAGAACAATATTTGTTAGACCATGAAAATGATATGTTTATGAAGGAAAGGGAAGAAATAGATGAAGTGTTCCTTAAACAAGAACCTATGCTAAAACATAACCTTCCCGTTGAAATTCTTGGGGATCCCCCTCCACCCAAGGGTGATCCCGTCTTCGAACTCAAACCCTTACCTGATAATCTCAAGTATGCTTATCTTGATGAACAAGAAATATATCATGTTATTATTAGTGCTAACCTTTCAGAGAAAGAAGAAGAAAGATTATTGAAAACTCTGAAGAAGCACCGAGCTACTATTGGATATACTCTAGATGATCTTAAGGGCATTAGTCCCACATTATGTCAACATAAAATTTCAGTGCAGAAAGATGCTAAACGAGTTAGAGATCCTCAAAGAAGATTAAATCCTAAAATGAAGGAAGTGGTAAGAAAGGAGATTCTAAAACTCCTTGAGGTAGGTATTATTTATCCCGTTGCTGATAGTGAATGGGTAAGCCCTGTCCATTGTGTCCCTAAAAAGGGAGGTATTACCGTTGTTCCTAATGATAAAGATGAATTGATCCCGCAAAGAATAATTACATGCTATAGGATGGTAATTGATTTCCGTAAGTTAAATAAAGCTACTAAGAAAGATCATTACCCTTTACCTTTTATTCATCAAATGCTAGAAAGGATATCCAAACACACACATTTTTGCTTTCTAGATGGTTATTCTGGCTTCTCTCAAATACTTGTGTCCGCGAAGGATCAATCTAAAACTACTTTTACTTGCCCTTTTGGTACTTTTGCTTATATACGTATGCCTTTTGGTTTATGTAATGCACCTGCTACCTTTCAAAGATGCATGATGGCTATATTTTCTGATTTTTATGAAAAGATTTGTGAGGTATTCATGGATGACTTCTCCATCTATGGATCATCTTTTGATGATTGTTTGAGCAACCTTGATCGAGTTTTGCAGAGATGCGAAGACACTAGTCTCGTCCTAAATTGGGAAAAGTGTCACTTTATGGTTAATGAAGGCATTGTCTTGGGGCACAAGATCTCCGAGAGAGGTATTGAAGTTGATAAAGCTAAAGTTGATGCTATTGAAAAGATGCCATGTCCCAAGGACATAAAAGGTATAAGAAGTTTCCTTGGTCATGCCGATTTTTATAGGAGGTTCATTAAAGACTTTTCTAAAATCTCTAGGCCTCTGACTAATTTATTGCAAAAAGATATTCCTTTTGTCTTTGATGATGATTGTGTAGAAGCATTTGAAACACTTAAGAAAGCTTTGATCACAGCACCTATTATTCAGCCACCTGATTGGAATTTACCTTTTGAAATTATGTGTGATGCTAGTGATTATGTTGTAGGTGCTGTTTTAGGGCAAAGAGTCGATAAGAAATTGAATGGTATCTAGAATGCTAGTAAGAATCTTGATTCTGCCCAAAGAAATTATGCTACTACTGAAAAAGAGTTCTTAGCAGTTGTGTTTGCATGTGATAAGTTTAGACCTTATATTGTTGATTCCAAAGTTAGTATTCACACCAATCATGCTGCTATTAAATATCTTATGGAAAAGAAAGATGCTAAGCCTAGACTCATTAGATGGGTTCTTTTGCTCCAAGAATTTGACCTGCATATTATTGATAGAAAGGGAGCTGAGAACCCCGTTGTAGACAACTTGTCTAGGTTAGAGAATGTTCTTGATGACCCACTGCCTATTAATGATAGTTTTCCTGATGAACAATTAGCGGTTGTCAATGCTTCTTGCACTGCTCCTTGGTATGCTGATTATGCTAATTACATTGTTGCTAAATATATACCGCCTAGTTTGACATACCAGCAAAAGAAAAAGTTCTTTTATGATTTAAGACATTACTTCTGGGATGATCCACACCTTTATAAAGAAGGAATAGATGGTATTATTAGACGTTGTGTGCCTGAGCATGAACAGGAATAAATCTTACGCAAGTGTCACTTTGAATCTTATGGAGGACACCACGCTGGAGATAGAACGGCACACAAGGTACTACAATCTGGTTTTTATTGGCCTACTCTCTTCAAAGATGCTCGTAAGTTTGTCTTATCTTGTGATGAATGTCAAAGAATAGGTAACATTAGTAGACGTCAAGAAATGCCTATGAATTATTCTCTTGTTATTGAACCGTTTGATGTTTGGGGCTTTGATTATATGGGACATTTTCCAGTCTCTAATGGTTATACACATATTTTAGTTGATGTTGATTACGTTACTAAGTGGGTAGAAGCTATTCCAACTAGTAGTGCTGATCATAACTCTTCTATTAAAATGCTTAAAGAAGTTATTTTTCCGAGGTTTGGAGTCCCTAGATATCTTATGACTGATGGTGGTTCACAGTTTATTCATGGTGCTTTCCGTAAGATGCTTGCTAAGTATGATGTCAATCATAGAATCACATCTTCTTATCACCCGCAGTCTAGTGGTCAAGTAGAGTTGAGCAATAGAGAGCTCAAATTAATTTTGCAAAAGACTGTGAATAGATCTAGAGAGAATTGGTCCAAAAAACTTGATGATGCATTATGGGCCTATAGAACTGCATACAAAAATCCTATGGGTATGTCTCCATATAAGATGGTTTATGGAAAAGCATGTCATTTACCTCTTGAACTTGAACATAAAGCATATTGGGCTATTAAAGAGCTCAATTATGACTTCAAACTTGCCCGTGAGAAGAGGTTGTTTGATATTAGCTCACTTGATGAATGGAGAACCCAAGCGTATGAGAATGCCAAGATTTTCAAAGAAAAAGTCAAACGTTCGCATGATAAGAGGATACAAAAGCGTGAGTTTAACGTAGGAGATTATGTGTTATTATTCAACTCCCGTTTAAGATTTTTTGCAGGAAAACTTCTCTCAAAATGGGAAAGTCCCTATGTTATCGAGGAGGTCTATCGTTCTGGTGCTATAAAAATCAAAATTCGAAGGCACAAATCCGAGGGTGGTAAACGGTCAAAGAATTAAACATTATATTTCAGGTGATCCTATCAATGTTGAAACTAATATTATTGAAACCATAACCCCCGAGGAATACATAAGAGACACTTTCCAGAACGTTCTAGACTCCGAAAAGGCATAGGTACGTGGTACGGTAAGTAAACTGACTCCAAAACAACTCTAATGGCAATTTTTATCAGTTTTGGATTATTTAAGAATTTTAGGGAGAAAGAAGTAGTCCGAAAGGGACACGAGGCTCCCACGAGAGAGGAGGTCGCGCCCCCCCTGTAGGGCGCGCCCCTATCTCGTGGGCACCTCATGTGCCTCCCGGACTCCGTTTTCTTGTATGTTACGTATTTTGGTCGGTAAAAATTCATTATATATACTCCCTAAGGTTTTGATCACCGTATCACGCAATTATCCTCTATTTTCATTTCGACTTGTTCCTGTTGCAGATTTGGAGCAAGATGTTGTCCCAAGATTCAGAGGGAGAGAGCTACATGGCTGATTATATTGCAAATCCAAAAGTATATGGGATGTGGAACATTATGGCTGGACCACAGAGGAAGAAGAAGATTACGATCCGAAGAGGAAGGAGGAGACAAGCTCCGATGAAGAGGACGACCTACTACCTCAACCTGGTGATATGCATGTGGAGTTCAAGAAGTCAAGCCTCCCTAAGGTCCAATTTATCCCACCATGTTTTTTTGCAGGACAGCAAGGCAGCACTATGCAAAAATATAATGAAACTTGAGCTCGAGAATGAGGATCCGAGGGAGGAAAATTTTAGCCTCAGACGTAAGCTAGAGAATAAAATGCAACAATTCCACCGTCATCATCACCACCTCCATCAGCTCCGAAGAAATAATCACATGGGTATGGGCACTCCCCTTGGCAACTGCCAAGCTTGGGGAAGGTGCCCCGGTATCGTATCACCATCACACTCCTATCTTTACCGCTTTATATAGTTCGATCCTTTTAGTAGTATCTTGATCTAGTAGATTGAAGTTTTGATATCAAGTAGTTTTGAGTTTTGCATTGTGATCTCTTTATGTAAGCGAGTCCGTGTGCTATTTATAATAAAGATTAGTGTTGAGTCAAGGGCTTTGCTATGTTGCTATGATCTTGTGAAAGTAGAAAGAACAAAAGGAGTTTATATTTATCTTATGGATAGTGATAACTTCACACATAGAAAGTATGAGGCATAAAAATTGTTGAGAGTTGATGAACGTAGCCTTGGTCATCGTTGCAATTAATAGGAAGTGATAAGGAAAGAGGGGTTCACATATAGATATATTATCTTGGACATCTTTTATGATTGTGAAGCACTCATTAAGTATGACATGCTAAAAGAGTTGATGTTGGACAAGGAATACAACGTAATGGTTTATGTTTTCCGACATCTCAGTTAAAGTATATTGTCATTGACCTTCCAAACATGTTGAGCTTGCCTTTCCCCCTCTTGCTAGCCAAATTCCTTGCACCAAGTAGAGATACCACTTGTGCTTCCAAATATCCTCAAACCTAGGTTTGCCATGAGAGTACACCATACATACCTATGGATTGAGTAAGATCCTTCAAGTAAGTTGTCATCGGTGCAAGCAATAAAAAATTGCTCTCTAAATATGTATGACTTATTAGTGCAGAGAAAATAAGCTTTGTACAAACTTGTTGTGGAAGTAATAAAAGAGAAGGATTGCATAATAAAGGTCCACATACAAGGGGCAATATAAAGTGACGTTCTTTTGCATTAAGATTTCGTGCATCAACCCTAAACGCGCATGACAACCTCTGCTTCCCTCTACGAAGGGCCTATCTTTTACTTTATGTTTTTACTTTATGCTTGAGTCAAGGTGATCTTCACCTTTCCCTTTTTCATTTTATCCTTTGGCAAGCTCCTCGTGTTTGAAAGATCATGATACATATATCCAATTGGATGTAAGTTGGCATCGGCTATTATTGTTGACATCACCTAAAGGTGAATACGTTGGGAGGCAACACAATAAGCCCCTATCTTTCTCAGTGTCCGGCTGAAACTCTATAGCCACAAGTATTGCGTGAGTGTTAGCAATTATGGGAGACTACGAGATAGTTGAGTATGTGAGCTTGTTGAAAAGCTCTATTATTGACTCTTTCTGATGTTACGATAAATTTCAATTGTTTCAATGGCTGAGATTATAGTTTGTTAGTTCCCAATGGAGTTTATGAACCATACTTGACATTGTGAATTGTTTATTACTTGAGCATAGCAAATCATATGACAAAATCTATATATGTTGCTGTTATTATAATGATCATGATGCCCTCATGTCCGTATTTTATTTTTATCGACACCTCTATCTCTAAACGTGCGGACATATTTTTCGATTTCGGCTTCCACTTGAGGACAAGCGAGGTCTAAGCTTGGGGGAGTTGATACGTCCATTTTGCATCATGCTTTTATATCAATATTTATTGCATTATGGGCTGTTATTACACATTATATCTCAATACTTATGGCTATTATCTCTTATTTTACAAGGTTTACCATGAAGAGGGGGAATGCCGATAGCTGGAATTCTGGCTGGAAAAGGAGCAAACATTGGAAACCTATTCTGCACAACTCCAAAAGTCCTGAAACTCCACGAAACAACTTTTTGGATTTATTAAGAATTTATGAGTGAAAGAAATAGGCAGGGGGGCCACACCCTATCCAGGAGACAGGGGCGCACCCCCCTGTAGGGCGCGGCCTCCTATCTCCTAGGCCCCCTGGTGGGCCTCCGGCGTCCATCTTCTGCTATATCATCACTATTTCCCTGGAAAAAATCGTAGGCAAGCTTACCGGACGAAACTCCACCGCCACGAGGCGAAACCTTAGCGGAATCAATCTAGGGCTCTGGCGGAGCTGTTCTGCCAGGGAAACTTCCCTCTGAGAGGGGGAAATCATCACCAACGTCATCACCAACGATCCTCTCATCGGGAGGGGGTCAATCTCCATCAACATCTTCACCAGCACCATCTCCTCTCAAAACCCTAGTTCATCTCTTGTATCCAATCTTGTATCAAAACCACAAATTGGTACCTGTGGGTTGCTAGTAGTGTTGATTACTCCTTGTAGTTGATACTAATTGGTTTACTTGGTGGAAGATCATATGTTCAGATCCGTTATGCATATTATTACTCCTCTGATTATGAACATGAATATGCTTTGTGAGTAGTTACATTTGTTCCTGAGGACATGGGTGAAGTCTTGCTATTAGTAGTCATGTGAATTTGGCATTCGTTCGATATTTTGATGAGATCTATGTTGTCTTTCCTCTATTGGTGTTATGCGAACGTCGACTACATGACACTTGACCATTATTTGGGCCTAGAGGAAAGCATAGGGAAGTAATAAGTAGATGATGGGTTGCTAGAGTGACAGAAGCTTAAACCCTAGTTTATGCCTTGCTTTGTTAGGGGTTGACATGGACCCATATGTTTAATGTTGTGGTTAGGTTTACCTTAATACTCCTTTTTGTAGTTGCGGATGCTTACAATAGGGGTTAATCATAAGTGGGATGCTTGTCCAAGTTAGGGCAGTACCCAAGTGCCGGTCCACCCACATATCAAATTATCAAAGTACCGAACGTGAATCTTACGAACGTGATGAAACTAGCTTGACAATAAGTCCCAATGTGTCCTCGGGAGCTCCTTCTTCATTATTAGAATTTGTCCAGGCTTATCCTTTGCTACATAAAGGATTGGGCCATCTTGCTGCACTTTATTAACTTTATTTACTTTTTGCTCGTTACTATTTATCTTATCACAAAACTATCTATCACCTACTATTTTAGTGCTTGCAGAGAAAACCTTACCGAAAATCGCTTATCATTTCCTTCTGCTCCTCGTTGGGTTCGACACTCTTACTTATCGAAAGGACTATGATAGATCCCCTACACTTGTGGGTCATCAATGGTCCCTTCAGTTTTAGCGGGAGGTACTTGATGGCATGGAGATCGTCGCCGTGGGCCATATGTATATGGAGAAGGAAGTCCTCGATCCACACCGCGGGGTCTGTTGTTCCATCATATGATTCGACGTTTACGGGTTTGAAACCTTCTGGTAATTCATGTTTCATTACTTCATCTGTGAAGCATAGGGGGTGTGCGGCGCCTCTGTGCCGGGCTACATCGCGACGCAGTTCGGATGGAGCCGGTCCGCGGTATTCGACCCGGACAGGTGTGTATTTATTATGACCGGTGTGGTGGTCGTCGTTGCGCATTGGAGCACACCCCTGCGATCCGTAGATCAATCTGGTGTGGCCTGCTCTATTCTCCAAGTCGTATCGCAGGTCATGTGTGTATCCCTGAGTTGTTGTGTTTCTATTTGTTCGGCGACGTGGTGCCGGCTGGTGTTCGGGCTGAATTGCCGCTTTGTCTCGACCACGTGGTGGTCGGTCGGCCGCATTATATGCTGGCAGTGCTGGCTTCAGCGCCTCATCATCGCATTGAGGCAGCAATTTGCGCTTCGGGTAACTTTTGGTTGGGTGCTCGAGTCCGTATTCCTCGGCTGCCAGGACCTCAGTCCATCTATCTGTGAGCAGATCTTGATCAGCTTGAAGCTGTTGCTTCTTCTTCTTCAGGCTTCTTGACATGGCTATAAGGCGGCGCTTAAAGCGCTCCTGCTTGACGGGATCCTATGGCACGATAAATTCTTTGTCGCCGAGGCTCACCTCATCTTCGGAGAGAGGCATGTAGTTGCTGTCCTCCGAGTCTTCATTCATGGCCTGTTTGTTGGGGCTGGCTCGCCCATCTTCTCATTCAGTCTATTCAAAACTTGGCTTGCTAGGTTCCTCGTTGTCTTCGGCATCCTCCGGAGTGCTATTCGCTCTTGTGCCAGTATCGCTATTTTTACCATTGCGTGATTTAGAGCGGCGCCGCTGACGTTGGCACTTAGAATGCTTCTCACGAAGTCTATCCTCAACCGGATCTTTTGTGTCATTGCCATCGTCTTCTTTGGGTGTATCCACCATGTATATATCGTATGAGGAGGTGGCTGTCCAGCGCCCTGTGGGCGGTGGTTCCTGTTCTTCTCTGGCATCGTCGTCCATGCCGTCGATGTCTTTGGAGTCGAAATCAAGCATGTCGGTCAAATCGTCAACAGTGGCTATCAAGTGGGTGGTGGGTGGGTAACAAAATTCTCCGCCGTCCGCTTCACACTCGAGCCGGACATAGTTCGGCCAAGAATCTCCTAATAAGGAGAGAGACTTTAATGATTTTAACACGTCGCCTAGGGGTGAGTGTTGGAAGATGTCCGTGGAGCTGAATTCTAAGATCGGCGCCCAGTCAGATTTGATGGGTGCGGTCTCATGCAGTTCGGAGCCTGTAGCCGGAGACAAGTCCGAGGTTCCGATGACACGGGCCTCGTTGGAGGTCGGGTCGGTGTTCGGCTCTAGTGCTGCTGAGTCCGCGGCTTTCGAGGCAAGGTCGAGCCTCCCGCCCTCGGGTGGCGTACTCTGGTCAGGATCTAGGGCCAATGCGGTTACGGGCACGACTGCGCACAATCTGATGACAGATTTAGGTCATGTTCATCATGGTGGTAGGGCGCGGCTGTCATGGGCTCGAATCCGTCGAAGATCAAGTCTCTGTGGATGTCGACGAAGTAGTTCAAGCTTCCAAACCTAACCTAATGGCCAGGGGCGTAGCTGTCGATCTACTCCAGATGGCCAAGCGAGTTGGCCCGCAGTGCGAAGCCGCCGAATACGAAGATCTGTCCAGGCAGAAAAGTCTCACCCTGGACTGATGATCGAAGGAGCCATCGAGCCTTACGGTGACGACACAGTGGAACTCTGAATGAAAGCCCCAATGTCGGTGTCAAAACCGGTGGATCTCGGGTAGGGGGTCCCGAACTGTGTGTCTAAGGCTAATGGTAACAGGAGGCGGGGGACATGATGTTTACCCAGGTTGGGGCCCTCTCGATGGAGGTAATACCCTACTTCCTACTTGATTGATCTTGATGATATGAGTATTACAAGAGTAGATCTACCATGAGATCGTAGAGGCTAAACCCTAGAAGCTAGCCTATGGTTATGATTGTTCCTATCCTACGGACCAAACCCTTCGGTGTATATAGACACCAGAGAGGTTTAGGGTTAGCAGAGTCGGTTACAGAGAAAGGAATTTTCACATCCGAATCGCCAAGCTTGCCTTCCACGCAAAGGAGAATCCCATCCAGACACGGGACAAAGTCTTCTATCTTGTATCTTCATAGCCCAACAGTCCGGCATACGCATATAGTCCGGGTATCCGAGGACCCCTTAATCCAGGACTCCCTCAGTCATGACTGAGGAAGAACCATCCTCTTTGTAAGCACATGAGAAGAGAGAGAAGGCAAGGGCAGAGAAAGCTGCAAAGATGCCAACAGCTGAAGAGGCATCTCAATTGTTCTTGAAGAGCAAGCAAGATCAGCTTGGATATCTGATCGAATCCACCTTGAGGATTGAGAAGGGCTTGGCCACCCTGACTCAAAACTAGGAGAGCTTGGATAGGATTATTGAGCAGAAATTCTATGATCTTGATGTCAAGGTAACTAAGATTCAGTCAGTGGTTGAGCAACTTCAGGAGGAAGTGGAGGAGAAGAAGGGAAAGTCTACTACATATGCTTTCACTAGAGTGCCCAGAAGTCAGAGGTCTGCTGCAGTGCCTGTCCCAAACACAAGAGCTACTACATCAGCACCAGCAGCAACAGCTTCAGTGCCACCAGCTCCAGCAGCCACTTGATACGTCTCCGTCGTATCTATAATTTTTTATTGTTCCATGCCAATATTATTCAACTTTCATATACTTTTGGCAACTTTTTATATTATTTTTGGGACTAACATATTGATCCAGTGCCCAGTGCCAGTTCCTGTCTATTGCATGTTTTATGTTTCGTAGAAACCCCATATCAAACGGAGTCCAATTGGGATAAAAACAGGCGCATAATTATTTTGGAATATTTATGATTTTTGGGAAGTAAAATCAATGCGAGACGGTGCCCGAGGGGGCCAGGAGATAGGGGGCGCGCCCTGGAATCTCCTGCCCCCCTCCCCCCCGTAAGGCGGTTCACGCTCTTCTTTTACCGCAAGAAAGCTAATTTTATGAGAAAGATCTGGTGAAAGATTCACCCCAATCGGAGTTACGAATCTCCGGATATAAAAGAAACGGTGAAGGGGCGGAATCTGAGAACGCAGAAATAGAGAGAGACAGAGAGATAGATCCAATCTCGGAGGGGCTCTCGCCCCTCCCACGCCATGGGAGCCAATGACCAGAGAGGAAACCCTTCTCCCATCTAGGGAGAAGGTCAAGGAAGAAGAAGAAGAAGGGGGGGCTCTCTCCCCCTTGCTTTCGGTGGCGCCGGAACACCACCGGGGGCCATCATCATCACCACGATCTACACCAACACCTCCGCCATCTTCACCAACATCTCCATCACCTTCCCCCATCTCTATTCAGCAGTCCACTCTCCCACAACCCGTTGTACCCTCTACTTGAAAATGGTGCTTTATGCTTCATATTATTTCCCAATGATGTGTTGCCATCCTATGATGTCTGAGTAGATTTTCGTTGTCCTATCGGTGATTGATGAATTGCTATGATTGGTTTAATTTTCTTGTGGTTATATTGTTGTCCTATCATGCCCTCCATGTCACGCAAGTGTGAGGGATTCCTGCTATAGGGTGTTGCAATATGTTCATGATTCACTTATAGTGGGTTGCTAGAGTGATAGCAGCTTAAACCCGAGTGAGGGGATTGTGGCGTATGGGATAAAGGGGACTTGATACATTAATGCTATGGTTGGGTTTTACCTTAATGATCTTTAGTAGTTGCGGATGCTTGCTAAGTTCCAATCATAAGTGCATATGATCCAAGAAGAGAAAGTATGTTAGGTTATGCCTCTCCCACATAAAACTTGCTATCGGTCTAGTAAAGTAGTCAGTTGCTTAGGGACAATTTCACAACTCCTACCACCACTTTTCCACACTTGCTATATTTACTGTATTGCTTCTTTATCTAAACAGCCTCTAGTTTATATTTACACGTTCTTTATTATCTTGCAAACTTATCCTATCACACCTACAAAGTACTTCTAGTTTCATACTTGTTCTAGGTAAAGCGAACGTCAAGCGTGCGTAGAGTTGTATCGGTGGTCGATAGAATTTGAGGGAATATTTATTCTACCTTTAGCTCCTCGTTGGGTTCGACACTCTTACTTATCGAAAGAGGCTACAATTGATCCCGTATACTTGCGGATTATCAAGACCTTTTTCTGGCGCCGTTGCCGGGGAGTCATAGCGTATGTTGAATATTCTCATGTGTGCTTGTTTGCTTTATCACTAAGTATTTTTTATTTGCTGTTCTTAGTTGTTTTCTATCTTTAGTTATGGGTAGGAAACACAAAATACCAAAAAAAAAGTTGTACCTACTACACCAATGGTTGAAGAACCACTCAAAATCTATCACACTCCTGAAGCTTTTTACTTGGATCATCTTCGATCCCTTTGTGCTCGTGCTGAAACCCCAACTAGCTTAGTTGAGGGAAAATCTTTGTATGAGCATGCTTGTTATGTGCGACACCGTATATCTGAAAAAGGGAAACTATTACTGGATCAAATTCATCGTTTGGAATGATATGCTTGGAATTTATGTGAAATATATGATGTTACTTGTTGTTCTGAAAACCCTAAGAAACACCTTCCCTACCAATGTGAGTTTAGTGATAATGGAATAGTATCTTTGTATGCTAAGGGTGTTTATAATTACTATGATGTTCAACAAATCGAAGAATTTGTTGCTTTTCAGGGTGCTTATGAAATTGCTTCTTTGATTGAAAAGTATGATGCTACTCTTTACAAATCTGAAAATTTTGCCATACTTGAATATTGTTATGATAATTATGCTTCTAATGCCTATGTTAAACCATATGTTGAGAAATTCTCCGCTGTCCAAGAAGAGACTAATATTTTGCAGGAGTCTATGGAAGAAGAAATTGATGAAACTATGAGCTCATTGGATGAAAAAGATGATGAGGAGAGCGAAGAACAAAAGGAGGACGAGCGGATTAGCTACCCATGCCCACCTTCTAATGAGAGTAACTCTTCAACTCATACATTATTTAATTTCCCTTCGTGCTTACTGAAGGATGATTTCTATGATGATTGCTATGATCCCTTTAATTCGTTTGAAATATCCCTTTTTGATGATGCTTGCGATGCTTGTGGCCAAGATGCCAATATGAATTATGCTTATGGAGATGAACTTGCTATAGTTCCTTATGTTAAACATGAAATTGTTGCTATTGCACCCACGCATGATAGTCCTATTACCTTTTTGAATTCTCCCGACTACACTATATTGGAGAAGTTTGTGCTTATTAAGGATTATATTGATGGGTTGCCTTTTACCATTGCACATGATAATTTTGCTAGATATAATATGCATGTGCTTGCTGCTCCTACTTGCAATTATTATGAGAGAGGAACTATATCTCCACCTCTCTATGTTTCCAATATGATAGAATTGCAAGAAACTGTTTATACTATGCATTGGCCTTTACTATATGTGCATGAATTGTTCTTTTATGACATGCCGATGCATAGGAAGAGAGTTAGACTTTTTTTTTGCTTGATATATGTTACTTTGTTCTCACTACTAAATCACAAATCATTGTTAATTAAAATTAGCTTTGATATACCTTGGGATCCGGTGGATCCATTACTTGAGCACTATATGCCTAGCTTAATGGCTTTAAAGAAAGCGCTACCAGGGAGACAACCCGAAAGTTTTAGAGAGTCATTTATTTCTGTTGAGTGCTTTTATATAGTTTTAAAACAAAAAAAATAAAGAGGGGAACCTAAAACTTTTTCAAAAAGGAAAGTGAATGTGAGAGAGACAAGCATTGTTGAAGTGGGAGAGCTCCTTGAACTTTGTTCATGCTCACGGAAACTTTGTGAATCTTAATTACAGAAACTTTTCAACAAAAATAATTATCCCCTTGTACAATTCCAATGTATTATAAAAATAATGTGCCAAGGTTTGCCTTTAGGATGTTTACAATGCTTGTTGGTTTGTACGGTGCAAGACAGAAACTTTGGCTGTAGTGCGTGATTTTACATTTTTTTACTGGAATGTCAAACGGTTCTGATTCTTTTTGCACTGTCTTTATGTACAAATTGTTTATTTTTCCTAATTTTGTTAGAATTTTTGGGGTAACAGAAGTATGGTGAATGTTCATATTGCTACAGATTGTTCTGTTTTTGACAGATTCTGTTTTTGATGCATAGTTTGCTTGTTTTGATGAAACTATCAATTTATATCAGTGCATTAAGCCATGGAAAAGCCATATTACAGTAGACACAATGAAAAAACAAAATATGAATTGGTTTGCAACAGTACTTAGAATAGTGATTTGCTTTATTATACTAACGGATCTTACCGAGTTTTCTGTTGAAGTTTTGTGTGGATGAAGTTTTGATCAAGGAGGTCTCGATATGAGGAAAAGGAAGAGAGAAAAGAGCTCAAGCTTGGGGATTCCCAAGGCACCCCAAGTAAATATTCAAGGAGACTCAAGCGTCTAAGCTTGGGGATGCCCCGGAAGGCATCCCCTCTTTCTTCAACAAGTATCGGTATGTTTTCGGATTTGTTTCGTTCACGCGATATGTGCAAGTCTTGGAGCGTCTTTTGCATATAGTTTTCATTTTTCTGTTATGCACCATGCTGGTATGAGATAGTTCTTGGTTGATTTATAGAATGCTCATTGCACTTCACTTATATCTTTTGAGTATGGCTTTATAAAATGCTTCTTGTGCTTCACTTATATCATTTGAAGTTTGGATTGCCTGTTTCTCTTCACATAGAAAACCGCCATTTGTAGAATGCTCTTTTGCTTCGCTTATATTTGTTAGAGCATGGGCATATGTTTTGTAGAAATAATTAAACTCTCTTGCTTCACTTATATCTATTTAGAGAGATGACAGGAATTGGTCATTCACATGGTTAGTCATAAAATCCTACATAAACTTGTAGATCGTTGAATATGATATGTTTGATTCCTTGCAATAGTTTTGCGATATAGAGGTGATAATATGTGGGAGGTACTAGTAGATGGTTGTGTTTAGTAAGGATGTTGGTGTTAAGGTTTGTGATTCCTGAAGCATGCACGTATGGTCTACTAACTATGTAACCAAATTGGCGCGCATTGTATTTTGATTGTTTATCTTTGTGTGAGGGTCGGGGGCGCGCGATGGTTAACTCCTACCAACCTCCCCCCTAGGAGCATGCGCGTAGTACTTTGTTTCAAGGGCTAATAAATTTTTGCAATAAGTATGTGAGTTCTTTATGACTAATGTTGAGTCCATGGATTATACGCACTTTCACCCTTCCATCATTGATAGCCTCTTTGGTACCGTGCATTGCCCTTTCTCACCTCGAGAGTTGGTGCAAACTTCGCCAGTGCATCCAAACCCCGTGATATGATACGCTCTATCACACATAAGCCTCCTTATATATTCCTCAAAATAGCCACCATACCTACCTATCATGGCAATTCCATAGCCATTCTGAAATATATTGTGATGCAACTTCCATCATCATCATATACATGACTTGAGCATTCATTGTCATATTGCTTTGCATGATCATAAGATAGCTAGCATGATGTTTTCATGGCTTGTCCGTTTTTTGATGTCATTGCTATGCTAGATCATTGCACATCCCGTTACACCGCCAGAAGCATTCATATAGAGTCATATCTTTGTTCCAATATCGAGTTGTAATATTGAGTTTTAAGTAAATAAAAGTGTGATGATCATCATTATAGAGCATTGCCCCATGAAAAAAAAGAAAAAAAAAGAAAAAAAGAGAAAAAGGGAAAGGCCAAAGAAGCCTAAATAAAAAAGGGGGCCAAAGAAGCCCGCCCAAAAAGAGAAAAAAAAAGAGAAAAAAAGAAAATGGGCAATGTTACTATCCTTTTTCCACACTTGTGCTTCAAAGTAGCACCATGTTCTTCATATAGAGAGTCTAATATATTGTCACTTTCATATACTAGTGGGAATTTTCATTATAGAACTTGGCTTCTATATTCCAACGATGGGCTTCCTCAAATGTCCTAGGTCTTCATGAGCAAGCAAGTTGGATGCACACCCACTTAGTTTTCAGTTTGAGCTTTCATACACTTATAGCTCTTAGTGCATCCGTTGCATGGCAATCCCTACTCCTCGCATTGACATCAATTGATGGGCATCTCCATAGCCCGTTGATTAGCCACGTCGATGTGAGACTTTCTTCCTTTTTGTCTTCTCCACATAACCTTCACCATCATATTCTATTCCACCCATAGTGCTATATCCATGGCTCACGCTCATATATTGCGTGAAGGTTGAAAAAGTTTGAGAATGCTAAAGTATGAAACAATTGCTTGGCTGACACCGAGATAGGCATGAGGAGTACCTTGTGTTAAGAAAAGGGAGCATACACGACTATATGATTTTGTAGGGATAACGTTCTGGAAGCATTGATATTTTGAAAGACATGATTGTTTGTTGGGATGCCCTAAGTATGGCTTTTATGTCAAATGATAGACTATTGCTTTGAATCACTTGTGTCTTAATATTCATGCCATGATTAGACATATGATCAAGATTATGCTAGGTAGCATTCCACATCAAAAATTATCTTTTTTATCATTTACCTACTCGAGGACGAGCAGGAATTAAGCTTGGGGATGTTGATACGTCTCCGTTGTATCTATAATTTTTGATTGTTCCATGTCAATATTATTTAACTTTCATATACTTTTGGCAACTTTTTATATTATTTTTGGGACTAACATATTGATCCAGTGCCCAGTGCCAGTTCCTGTCTATTGCATGTTTTATGTTTCGCAGAAACCCCATATCAAACGGAGTCCAAACGGGATAAAAATGTGTGCAGAATTATTTTGGAATGTCTATGATTTTTGGGAAGTAAAATCAACACAAGACGGTGCC
>NC_041385.1:435417950-435499481 GCF_002162155.2 Triticum dicoccoides | reverse complement strand
TTTTTGCTGCAAGAAAGCTAATTTTATGAGAAAGATCTGGCAAAAGATTCACCCCAATCGGAGTTACGGATCTCCGGATATAAAAGAAATGGTGAAAGGGCAGAATCTAAGAACGCAGAAACAGAGAGAGACAGAGAGATAGATCCAATCTTGGAGGGGCTCTCGCCCCTCCCACGCCATGGGATCCAAGGACCAGTGGGGAAACCCTTCTCCCATCTAGGGAGAAGGTCAAGGAAGAAGAAGAAGAAGGGGGGCTCTCTCCCCATTGCTTCCGGTGGCGCCGGAACGCCGCCGGGGGCCATCATCATCACCGCGATCTACACCAACACCTCCGCCATCTTCACCAACATCTCCATCAACTTCCCCCATCTATATTCAGCGGTCCACTCTCCCACAACCCGTTGTACCCTCTACTTGAACATGGTGCTTTATGCTTCATATTATTTCCCAATGATGTGTTGCCATCCTATGATGTCTGAGTAGATTTTTGTTGTCCTATCGGTGATTGATTAATTGCTATGATTGGTTTAATTTGCTTGTGGTTATGTTGCTGTCCTATCGTGCCCTCCATGTCGCGCAAGTGTGAGGGATTCCCGTTGTAGGGTGTTGCAATATGTTCATGATTCGCTTATAGTGGGTTGCTAGAGTGACAACAACTTAAACCCGAGTAAGGGGATTGTGGCATATGGGATAAAGGGGACTTGATACTTTAATGCTATGGTTGGGGTTTACCTTAATGATCTTTAGTAGTTGCGGATGCTTGCTAGAGTTCCAATCATAAGTGCATATGATCCAAGAAGAGAAAGTATGTTAGCTTATGCATCTCCCACATAAAACTTGCTATCGGTCTAGTAAAGTAGTCAGTTGCTTAGGGACAATTTCACAACTCCTACCACCACTTTTCCACACTCGCTATATTTACTTTATTGCTTCTTTATCTAAACAGCCCCTAGTTTATATTTACGCATTCTTTATTATCTTTCAAACTTATCCTATCACACCTACAAAGTACTTCTAGTTTCATACTTGTTCTAGGTAAAGCAAACGTCAAGCATGTGTAGAGTTGTATCGGTGGTTGATAGAACTTGAGGGAATATTTATTCTACCATTAGCTCCTCGTTGGGTTCGACACTCTTACTTATCGAAAGAGGCTACAATTGATCTTGTATACTTGCGGGTTATCACCACTCCATTGGCTCCAACCACATCTACAGATGCTTTCGTCCTTGGAGTCATCTCTACACCACCTCATGAAGACCAAGCCCAAGAGACGCATAGCACTATGCATGTTTTTAACTTTTTGGTACTTGTTGCCAAAGGGGGAGAAATATGTATAGATCTTAGTCTTTGAGAGAGAGAGAGAGAGTGTGTGTTGTTTTGTCTCTCTTTGCATTTTACTTGCTTGAACTTTATTGTGTGTTTGCTTGTTACATTATGTCTTTTGTGAGATACTTGGATGATCATGTGTTTGATCATATGCTACTTTAATGTGTGGTTGAATGATATTATCCTTCATATCTATTTATGATCATTCACTTTTCTTGGTGATGAGTGCATGTGTTCAATTATTATCATTTTAAGCGCTCCACCAAGATGTATGTGACATGGAAGAGTGACCCATGATCCTAACACATTGTGCATTTGGAATCCAAAGGAAATTTTAAATAATGCACAAAGTTAGGGGGAGCTCTTGTTTGTCACATACTTCTCAAAGCGACAATGTATTTCAATCTTATTATCATTTGTCAAAGCTTTGATCTATATGTTGTCATCAATTACCAAAAAGGGGGAGATTGAAAGTGCAACTATCCCTGGGTGGTTTTGGTAATGATTAACAACGTATAGCTCATTGAACTAATGCCATTACAAGATAAATATTTCAGGAAAGTTCAATGATTGGCATGGCATGGATAAGGAATGTGGACCCCTCAAAATGCTAAGGACAAAAGATTGGCTCAAGCTTCAAAGTCCAAGACTCTACATTTTTCCATTCTAGTGATCCAAGATCACATTGAGTCTATAGGAAAGCAAATACTATTAAAAGGGGATGAGGTGTTGCTTAATGGCTTGCTTGCTCAAAATGCTTAATGATATACTCCAAAGCCCTCAACCACTTTCTCATATCCACATATGTCCCAAACCAAAAGTCAAACTCGGCCCCACCAATTTGATCCATCCGCCGCCACCGAGTTCATTTAACATAGCCACTACCAGAAACCCTAGTCTTTTCGGTCTCACCGATAGAGATCTCGGTCTCACCGAGATGGGGTTGCAAACTATCTGTTTCCCTTTGTAACATTTCGGTCTAACCGAGATGAGCGATCGGTCCCATCGAGTCTGCAATGCAAACGCTCTATTTTCTTTTCGTAACGCTTCGGTCCCACCGAGACGAGTGAATCGGTCCCACCGAGTTTGCCTGACCAACTCTCTGGTTAGCTTAATACCAAAGTCGGTCCAACCGAGTTTGAGTAATCGGTCCAACCGAGATTACGTTATGCCCTAACCCTAATGATATCGGTCCCACCGAGATGACATGTCCGTCCTACCGAAATTGCCTAACGGTCACATATGTACTGAATCGGTCCGACCGAGTTTTCTGATTCGGTCCCATCGAGTTTGGTATAATGTGTGTAACGGTTAGATTTTGTGTGGAGGCTATATATACCCCTCCACCCTCTCCTCATTCGTGAGGGAAGCCATCAGATCGTGCATACACTTCCATTACCCATTTTCTGAGAGAGAGCCACCTACTCATGTGTTGAGACCAAGATATTCCAATCCAACCATATGAATCTTGATCTCTAGCCTTCCCCAAGTTGCTTTCCACTCAAATCATCTTTCCACCAAATCCAATCCTATGAGAGTGAGTTGAGTGTTGGGGAGACTATCATTTGAAGCACAAGAGCAAGGTGTTCATCATTGAGGGAGTCCCGGATTAGGGGGTCCTCGGGCAGCCGGACTATATGCGTATGCCGGATTGTTGGACTATGAAGGTACAAGATAGAAGACTTCATCCCGTGTTCGGATGGGACTCTCCTTTGCGTGGAAGGCAAGCTTGGTGGTTAAGATATGAAGTTTCCTTTCTCTGTAACCGACTCTATGTAACCCTAGCCCCCTCCGATGTCTATATAAACTGGAGGGTTTAGTCTGTAGGACAACAACAATCATAACCATAGGCTAGCTTCTAGGGTTTAGCCTCTACGATCTCGTGGTAGATCTACTCTTGTAATACTCATATCATCAAGATCAATCAAGCAGGAAGTAGGGTATTACCTCCATTGAGAGGGCCCGAACCTGGGTAAACATCATGTGCCCCGTCTCCTGTTACCATTAGCCTTAGACGCACAGTTCGGGACCCCCTACCCGAGATCCGCCGGTTTTGACACCGACATTGGTGCTTTCATTGAGAGTACCCCTGTGTCGTCACCGTAAGGCTTGATGGCTCCTTTGATCATCAACAAGTCTAGGGTGAATTTTTTCCCCGGACATATCTTCGTGTTCGGCGGCTTCGCACTGCGGGCCAACTCGCTTGGCCATCTGGAGCAGATCGACAGCTACGCCCCTAGCCATCAGGTCAGGTTTGGAAGCTTGAACTACACCACCGACATCCATGGATACTTGATCTTCGACGGATTCGAGGCTATGATGGCTGCGCCCCGCCACCACGATGAACATGACCTAAATCTATCATCGGATGGTGTGCGGGAGATTGCACCTGTAACCGCACTGGCCCTAGATCTAGAGCAGAGTGTTCCATCTGAGGACGGGAGGCTCAACCCCGTCACGGAAGCCACGGATTCAACGACGCTAGAGCCGAACAGAGAGCTGACCTCCAACGAGGCATGTGTCATCGGAACCTCGGACTCGTCTCCGGCCATAGGCTTCGAACCACGTGAATCCGCACCCATCGAATCTGACTGGGCGCCGATCTTAGAGTTCACCTCCGTGGACATCTTCCAACACTCAACCCAAGGTGACGTGTTGAACTCATTAAAATCCCTCTCCTTGTTAGGGGATTCTTGGCCGAACTATGTTCGGCTTGAATGGGAAGCGGACGAAGAAGAGCTTCGTTGCCCACCCACCACACACCTGATAGCCACTGTCGACGATTTAACTAACATGCTTGATTTCGACTCCGAAAACATCGACGGTATGGAAGACGATGCCAGAGAACAACAGGAACCACCGCCCACAGGGTGCTGGACAACCACCTCCTGATACGACATATACATGTTGGATACACCCAAGGAAGACAACGACGATGACAAGGAGGACCCAGCTGAGGATAAAACTCCTGGAAAGCAGCCAAAGCGCCGATGTCAGCGGCGCCGCTCGAAACCACACCATGGTAAAAACAGCGATACCGACACAAGAAGGAATAACACCCCGGCAACGCCGAAGACAATAAAATAGCCGCAGACCCAGCAATGAAGCTGGACGAGCAAGGTGATGGCAAACACAGTCCAGGGCCCCTGACCGATCACAGCGACACCGAAGACCCCAATTATCAACCTGAGAGCAGTCGGGATGACGGTACATTCATCGTCCCGGAAGAACAATTGGAACAAGAGCACCTCCACCAAAGACTCATCGCCACCGTGATGAGCTTGAAGAAGCAGAAGCAACGGCTTAAAACCGCACACCAGACGCTCAATAATAAATGGATGAAGTGCTCGACAATGAGGAAAAATTCGGTGGTAATAATTTCCCCAAACGCAAACTGCTGCCTGAATTCAACGATGATGCTATCATGCCCATACCGCCGAATAACAACACGGCCGATCAGCCAGGCCGACCATATCATAATCGAGGCAGAGCAGCCAACAACGCCGCACACAAAACCACACCTCTTACCCATAAAGGAAAGGAGGTCGCAACCCAGCACTAGAAACACGATTTACATGAGGACCTGGACAAAAGAGCTGGCAGAACCAGGTCCATTTATGGATCCAGGGAATGCATTCCCACGCAGGATCAGGGCCATCAAATCAAATATGCAGGTAACTTACCAGTTCGGAACCAACACCGAACACTGCAACCGTCTAGCCCGTGCCGTGACACAGCTAAATATAGGGGTGCTGCACACCCCTTGTGCTTCACCGATGAGGTGCTGGATCATGAATTTCCAGAAGGGTTTAAACCCGTGAACATCGAGGCATACGACGGAATGACAGACCCTGTGGTCTGGATAGAAGACTTTATTCTTCACATCCTTATGGCCCGCGGAGACGATCTCCACGCCATCAAATACCTACCCCTCAAGCTAAAAGGACCAGCTCGGCATTGGCTGAAAAGCCTCCTCAAAAATTCCATTGGAAGCTGGGAAGAACTTGAGGATGCTTTCAGGGCTAATTTCCAAGGGACCTATGTCCGACCTCCGGATGCAGATGATCAAAATCACATAACCCAAAAACCCAGAGAGTCATCCTGTAAGCTTTGGAACCGGTTTCTCACCAAGAAGAACCAAATCGTCGATTGTCCGGACGCCGAAGCCTTAGCAGATTTCAAACATAGTGTTCGGGACGAATGGCTGGCCAGACACCTAGGCCAGGAAAAGCCAAGGACAATGGCAGCCTTAACTACACTAATGACCCGCTTTTGCACGGGAGAGGACAGCTGGTTGGCCAGTAGCAGCACCAGCGACCACGGCACATCGGGAGTTAGGGATGGCAATGGAAAGCCACAATGAAATAAAAACAAACGTCAGAACAACAGAGAAAGCCCGAACAATATAGTGGTAAACGTCGGATTCAGGGGCTCCAGACCCGGTCAACGGAAAAAGTCATTTAAAGGAAGCAGAGATGGTCTGTCTAGCCTAGATAAAATCCTCGAAAGATCCTGCCAAATTCATGGCACCCCCGACAAACCAGCTAATCATACCAACAGAGAGTGTTGGGTCTTCAAGCAGGCCGGCAAGCTCAACACCGAACACAAGGGGAAGGGACAACAAAGCGAAGGCGAGGACGAATCTCACCAGCCGAATATGGAGGGACAAAAGAAATATCCACCAGAGGTCAAAACAGTGGACATGATTTATGTCACTCATATCCAAAGAGGGAGCGCAAACGCGCACTCCGAGACATATACGCTATAGATTCTGTCGCCCCCAATTTCAACCCATGGTCGGCCTGTCTGATCACTTTCGATCGCAGGGATCATCCGACTAGTATCCGTCACGGGGGCTCGGCTGCCTTAGTGCTCGACCCAATAATCGATGGATACCACCTCACCCGAGTCCTCATGGATGGCGGTAGTATCCTCAATCTGATATATCAGGACACTATCCGCAAGATGGGGATAGACCCGTCAAGAATCAAGCAAAGCAACACTACCTTTAAAGGAGTAATACCAGGTGTAGAGGCCCGCTGCATGGGCACCCTAACACTGGACGTCGTATTCGGCTCCCCCGACAACTTCTGAAGCGAGGAGCTAATCTTTGACATTGCTCCGTTCCGAAGTGGCTATCACACACTACTCGGATGAACGGCCTTCACCCATTTTAATGCAGTTCTGCACTACGCTTATCTTAAGCTCAAGATGCCTGGACCACATGGCGTTATCACGGTGAGCGGAATCACAGAGCATTCTCTTCGTACATAAGAATACGCGGCGACTCTAGTAGCCGAAGCACAAAGCGACCCTTTTAAGCCGAACAACTCATCGGTCCTCAAGACCACGGACACAGCCAAACGTGTTCGATGTACACCTACGTGTAAAAGCTGAGATAAACATGTGCTTGTTTAGTAGCACTGCCCCTATAGATCGCCCCATAAGAGGACTATATATACTTTCCTGTATACATAAGTATACACTCAAAATTCCTTGGGTAGCACTGGGGGCACCCTACACATAATAAAGTCCATAGTTCGGCTTGACCCTATTCGGACTCAAGAAGCTACAGTTCAGGGTTCATCAAAACCAACAAATTATACCCATGGTCGTACCAGATTTTTTCACCTGGTTCTTTATTTTCACAGATAGGACATCACGATATACCCTTCAAGGACACGTCACAACAGAGACAAAGGCGCAAACGTGCAGCAGGGCCCCGTTTCAAGGTTTCTGTTTAGATTAAGATCCTGTGTAAACCTTTTTTCTCATTTTCATCTCTTGTTGTTATACACCCTCTTGGCATATAAAACGCCCTGGATATGGGTAGTGCTTGCGAACTTACGATTCGTCATACTAAAATGGATGTGATAGAAGCAGCCAAGCAGTGTGCTTCGAGAACTATATTCTCACCACATGCACTCTCTCCTCACGCCGGGTCATTGCACGTGCCTTGAATTTAGGGTTCATTACCGCGGGCTATACCCAGCCCGATACATATTGAAAAGTCCGAACACCCTCGGGAGTGTTCGGTGTCGCGAGTTTTGGCCTTATATGCATCAACTCTGAATCATGTCTTGGGTAAATAGTTGGGTTTGCCCAGCTCCTGTGTTTGCTATCTTACGTTCCGTTCTATCGGCTAAGGCAGCCAAGGGAGAACTACTGTGATGTTGCCCTAGTTCATCTGGATGAGCACCTCAGTAGAGAAAGCCGAAAACTGATTGTCATGATAAGGCGAGAGCTGGTCAACCACTCAAGGACAGCAGAATCTTCGTGATTCCTTCGCATTAACGAAGGACCGGTTTCCTGGTCATGTATGTAAACGCTCCGTATTCTGATAAACACGGACATACTAGGGGCTATATATTTGCCCCACCGTCAAACTCCTATGGCTAAGTGAAAGTGTTAAAGCTCTATAGTCTGATTGCCTAGTTTGACGCACTAACACCTCCTGAAAACGGACCAAGATGTCGGGTCAAGTGTGATAAAGTGCTTTTCCGAACACCCCCGTGTCATACGCGAGGGGGCTGAAGATGACGACTGCAAACTTTCAGGTTACATACATATATACATAAACGGCCACACAAGAGGCACTAAAGTACTTCACGGGCAAAAGTATAAACACAACCTTCGTTCTCATAAGCATTGCTTTTACAATTCGATACATGTTACTCGAACATAACATTCTTCGAGCACTGACCCTCTATCAAGCGGGCACCCTCTAGTACTTCTTCAAAATATTGATCTGGTGTGTCCTTACCCCCGGGCGGACCCCCCGTTGCAATATCGGTGGCCTTCATCTTCGCCCAATACATCTTCACACGGGCAAGGGCCATCTGTGCACCTTCTATGCACGTTGATCGCTTAACAACATCGATATGCAACACCGCACAAACAAGTTGCTACACTAAACCAAAATAACTGTTCGCAGTTGCTCCCCCAGGACACAGACGGTCCACAACAGCCTTCATGGCAAGTCCGAATATCCTGTGGAGCTCGGCCCATTCGGCCATCTGCTCATTCAACAGCAGCGGACGCTTTGGCATGCTAAACTACGACCAGAAAAGCTGTTCCGCTTCATGGCCTTCTTGGGCCTGGAAAAACTGTGTCGCATCAGAAGCACTCTTTGACAAGTCCAAATATGCATCCGGAGAACTCCACATTCGATCAAGCGGGGAATACTTCGGATCGCCGAACTTAGTTCGTAATAAAAAAAGGCTTTCCAGCCGCAATCTCCCCAGCTTGCCGGATCTCCTCCCGTGCCGCCCTGGCCTCCGACCGGGTTTCCTTTGCTGCTTGTAAGGCCTTCTCAAGGTCAGCCGCTTTTTCTCTGGTCTCTTTCTTGAGAAGCGCATATTTGTTAGCAGCGTCCCTTAGCTCAAGCGCCATGTTGGAAATTTTCTCCTTGCTCAAGAGATGAGCAGCCTGTTCGGCCTTTAATTCACCGACCGCCTTCTTGGCAGCCGCATTGCTTATCCTGGCTTGCTCCTTGGCCCGGGAAAGCTCAGCCCGAAGGGTCTCCACGATGACAGATCCATCTGCAGTCAAACACACTATAAATTCAAGCATCATGCTCTAATTTGTACGCACTGACCGCCCAAAATACATACCTTGTGCCTCATCAAGCCGCTTGTTTATGAGTGTGATGTCATCATCCGCCACATCAAGTTGCCGCTTCAGTTCGGAAAATTGAGTAGCCCGGGCAGTGTCCGGGGCTGCAACCGCCTGTGTACAATTTGGCAAAATTATTACCTGAGCATATTCATTTGATCCTCCGATCATCCCATTCGGAAGACAACCAGAGTCTCAGGGGCTACCATCTACACAAAGTGCACATTACGTTTACGGCACAAAAAAATGATAAATTGCGTACCTCAAAGCCTCGTAGCAGGCTTGTAAAGGCTTCATTCAATCCGCTTTTTGCGTATGAAATTCTTTCAATCACCGTACCCATTAAGGTATGATGTTCCTTTGAGATAGGCGCTTGCTGCAGGAGAACCGTCCACATGTCCGGCTGTACATTGGACGATCCGGGATTTTTGTTGTCGGACTCTCTAGGAGACGAACACCCCGAACCTCGGGCAGCCAAAGAGTCATCTTCTAGCCTGGCGCTCCTTCGCGGGTCGGGGGAGGTCCTCCGGGACGACACCTCGAGGTCGTCCGCCTTATGGGGCGGGGAAGTATGAGGCGGCGTTTCGCTCTCCATCATCTCTGGAAGAAGATTCCCCAAAGACAAATATTGTTGAGGGAGGCTATAGGCCGGACTGCAAAACGTACGTTCCAAAACATTGCCCTCACAAACGGGAAAAGAATAGGGTATGCTTATTAAACACCTTTTGTTCACTTATGGTTCGGCTAGAGGCTGGTCCCCTTGTGGGCACTGTGCGCCAATATCACCTCCCGAACTCGGGCCCCCTGATAGGGATTTCTTCCCTCGCTTGGAAGCCTCTGCCTCCAGGTCTTCAGGAGCAGCTCTTTTCTTCTCATGAGGAGAGGGAATGTTAGATTCGCCTCCCCGTTCACCCTCGGGCACGGGAGTTATGACTTCCTCGGATACGGTGCGTCATGCACCTCCGGTATGGAGGCCGCTTTGGGCCTCTCCACTAATCTCCTTTCCTTCCCTCAATGGCACTTGATATGGGGCCAGAACCAGCATCCTGGTTAACATTAGGTCTGCTGAGTTTTCAGGAAGAGGGGTCGAACACCAGATCCTCTCCGCCTTCCTCACCCAGTCCTGGGAGAGTATGTTTTTTCAGTTTTGTTATGAGAAACTTAAAACTAAAAATGTGTTCGGCAATTGAGTACTTACCGGGGAATCCGGATGGTTGCAATCGAGGCATGCGTCCTCTGTGGTGTCCAGATACCTTTTTTGTGACCCAAAGACTAATTCATACATCCCTTCGAGAGTTGTGCTGAAGAAATGTTGAATGGTTCACGGTCCTTCCGGATTGAATTCCCACATATGAAGTAGGCGCTGGCATGGCAAGGCCCGATGGACTAGCATAACTTGGATTACCTTGACAAGATCGATGCCCTTCTTAATAAGGTCTTGAATGCGGCTTTGCAGTATTTGAACTTCGTTCGGCGATCCCCAGTCCAGCCCCTTGTTGACCCATGATGCAAGTTGTGGCGGAGGGACGGGTCGGAAGGCTGGTGAAGCTACCCACTTGGTACCACGGGGCTCCGTGATATAAAACCACTCCTGTTGCCATAGGCCGGAAGTTGTGGTAAAGGAACCCTTTGGCCAGACGGCGCCTGCCGATTTGCTTATCAGAGCTCCTCCGCACTCTGCGTGCTCCCCGTCTATTGTGCTCGGCCTTACATTGAAGGTCTTGAGACACAAACCGAAGTGTGGGGAGATATGGAGGAAAGCCTCACATACGATAATAAACGATGAGATGTGAAGGAGTGAGTCCGGAGCTAGATCATGGAAATCTAGTGCATAGTAAAACAGGAGCCCTCGAACGAAGGTATTGAGGGAGAAACCTAACCCCCGAAGGAAGTGAGGGATGAATACGACCCTTTAATTATATCTAGGAGTAGGGATAACCTGAAGCCTGTTAAGGATTTCCGCAGTCAAGTACCTTACCTCCCTGAGCTTCTTGATATCCTCCTCGGTGACAGAGGAAGCCGTCCACCGGCCCTGAAAGCTGGATCCAGACATGGCCTGAGATTCGAAGCGACTGGTTAAGCCTTGGGTGTTGGAGCTCAAGGTGAGAAGAGGTGGGGGTAGCATAGAAGGGAAAAGGTGGGTCTCGGCCTCCTTATAAAGATGACAAATATCAAACATCCCCTACGTGGCCTTAAAACATGCCTATTCACAAGGAATCTTGCCAATGGGACGGTTGGGTTACCCACGTCCATGTTGATGAGAATCCTGTGATAAGGGGACATGATCTCCGCTTCGACAAGACGTGCCAATAAAACCGCCTCGCGAAGCATGAAGCAGCAGGCTGGAAAAACAATTCGAATTAATGGCAGGACGAGGACATAATGTCGTGTCATAATAGTTGTCAGCGGATTGGACTCATGAAAACATCGTGCTCTCCACGGGGGTATATGGAATTTGTTTTGCAGAGCGGGACACGATTCTTATGTTCAAAATCTACTTTGAAGTATTTGGAGAAGGAACCCGCCTTGTAACGCCGAAGACAATCTGCGCGTCGGACTCATCATAATTGAATCCTGGTTCAGGGGCTACTCAGGGAGTCCCGGATTAGGAGGTCCTTGGACAGCCGGACTATATGCGCATTTCGGACCGTTGGACTATGAAGGTACAAGATAGAAGACTTTGTCCCGTGTTCGGATGGGACACTCCTTTGCGTGGAAGGCAAGCTTGGTGGTTAAGATATAAAGATTCCTTTCTCTGTAACTGACTCTATGTAACCCTAGCCCCCTCCGGTGTCTATATAAACCGGAGGGTTTAGTTCGTAGGACAACAACAATCATAACCATAGGCTACCTTCTAGGGTTTAGCCTCTACGATCTCGTGGTAGATCTACTCTTGTAATACTCATATCATCAAGATCAGTCAAGCAAGAAGTAGGGTATTACCTCCATCGAGAGGGCCCGAACCTGGGTAAACATCGTGTCCCCCGCCTCCTGTTACCATTAGCCTTAGACGCATAGTTGGGGACCCCCTACCCGAGATCCACCAGTTTTTACTCCGATAATCATCAGCACACCATCTATTACCTTTTGGAGTGGTGTCTCCTAGATTGGTTAGGTGTCACTTGGGAGCCTCCGACAAGATTGTGGAGCTGAACCAAGGAGTTTGTAAGGGCAAGCAGATCGCCTACTTCGTGAAGATCTACCCTAGTGAGGCAAGTCCTTCGTGGGTGATGGCCATGGTGGGATAGACAAGGTTGCTTCTTCGTGGACCCTTCATGGGTGGAGCCCTTCGTGGACTCTCACAACCATTACTCTTTGTGGGTTGAAGTCTCCATAACCGTGGATGTACGATAGCACCACCTATCGGAACCACGACAAAAACATATGTGTCTCCTATTGCGTTTGCACTCTCCAAACCCTTCCCTTTACATTCTTGCAAGTTGCATGCTTTACTTTCCGCTACTTATATACTCTTAGCATGCTTGCTTGAATTGTGTTATGATTGCTTGACTTGTGCTAAGTTGTTAAAATCTGCCAAGAACTAAAATTGGGAAAAGGTTAAGTTTTTATTTGCTCAAGTAGTCTAATCACCGCCCCTCTAGAAATACTTCCGATCCTACACCAAGCGAGTTGGCCTGCAGTGCAAAACCACCGAATACGAAGATCTGTCTAGGGAGGAAAATCTCCCCCTAGACTGCATTGTTGTAGATGATTGATGGAGCCATCAAACCTTTTGATGACGATGTAGCGGAACTCTTAATGAAAGCACCAATGTCGGTGTCAAAACCAGCGGATCTCGGGTAGGGGATCCCGAACTGTGCGTCTAAGGCTGATGGTAACAGGAGGCGGGGGGACATGATGTTTACCCAGGTTTGGGCCCTCTCTATGGAGGTAATACCCTACTTCCTCCTTGATTGATCTTGATGAATATGAGTATTACAAGAGTTGATCTACCACGAGATCATAATGACTAAAACCCTAGAGGTCTAGCCTATATGATTATGATTGCCTCTATGGACTAAGCCCTCTGGTTTATAAAGACACCGGAGGGGACTAGGGTTATACAGAGTCGGTTACAGAGAAAGGAATCTACATATCCAAAGACCAAGCTTGCCTTCCACGCCAAGGAGATTCACATCCGGACAAGGGAGAGAGAGTCTTCGGTCTTGTATCTTCACAGCCCATCAGTCCGGCCCATGTGAATAGTTCGGACGCCTGAGGACCCCTCAATCTAGGACTCCCTCAGCTACAACGTCTCATGTTGTAGACTTCTCAAACGATGAATAAGGTTTGATAGGTCGTTGTCACGCACTCAGCTATGCCGTTGGAGTTGATGGACTCCTTTACCTTCGAAGCTTCCACAGTTATCTAGTTTAGATGGCCTTTAGCCATATTATTTGTGTAATCATACTCTTTATGAGGACCTTGATGTAATAAGTGTGTGATTGAACTCTGTTATAATTCCTCGAGTACTGTGTGTGTCAGCATTACCGATCCAGGGATGACACTTAAGCACAGAGACTTCGGTCCATTGAGATCGTGGTCGCTACAATATGGGTTTGGGTAATCCAATCGTGTCGTTCACATGTCCCCTTGGGAATAGGCGAGTTATGAGGCTTATGAGGGGGCGCTTGATATCCACTGCCTTTATAAGAAGATAAGGATCCGTCTTTTTGCCCCATGCCTTCTTCCTCCTCAGCCCATCTGCCCTTCGAGCTCTAGCGCCCAAGTTCCAATCTTTTCCATCGCCACCAAACACCCTAGCCATGTATGGATCTGGAGCGCAGGGCAAGTGGATGGCTTCCTCTATTACAAAGGAGAACATGAAGGAACTCTAGGAAGCGGGGTACTTAGGCGTGGACATAATCCACCGGCTCCCTGCCAAGAAGCAGATCATTCCCACCCCGAAGCCTAGTCAGAGGGTAGTGTTCATTCCCCATTTCCTTCATGGACTAAGGTTTCCCCTTCATCCTTTCGTCCACGGTCTCATGTTTTACTATGTGTTAGATTTCCATGATCTAGCCCCAAATTACTTCCTCAATATTTTGGCATTTATCGTCGTGTGCGAGGCATTCCTCTGCATTCCACCCCACTTCGGTTTGTGGCTCAAGGTCTTCAATGTGAAGCCAAAGGTGGTCGACGGTCAACATGCGGAGTGCGGCGGTGCCATGGTGAGCAAGCTTCCCAACGTCACCTGGCCCAAGGGGACCTTCGTGGAGACCGTCAAAGGGTGGCAGCAGGGGTGGTTCTACGTCACATAACCCTGTGACGCCACATGGGCCGCCGCTCCCGAGTTCAAGTCCGAGCCCCCGATGCGGCTTACATCCTGGCTCAATAAGGGCCTAGATTGGGAGCTATCCGACGAGGTGACGACGCTGCAGAGTCGCGTCAAGGGCATGATAAACAAGAACACCAGTCTTGCCAGCATGATCTAGGTGATGCTTTTTCGCCGGATTATCCCTTGCCAACGCCGGACTGTATATATGTGGGAGTTCGACCCGGCCAGTCCTCGAACCCTGCAGCGATTCTTTGGCACAACGCACGAAGACATATGGATGCTGCTTTTCAAGGCTCATAAGTCGTGGCCAAAGACAACCGAAGACCTTGGCCTCGACCGTACTCATCCGGCCACTCCCATAAGTTTTCTGATGACCTCAGTTTGTAAATCCAAGGAATATACTGAGCTTTCCATTCTTCCCATAGGGCTGGACAAAGAAGGCGGAGTGGATCAAATGTCCTGCTCCGCTGCCCGAAGACTCAGCCAATTCTCTATTGACTAGGATGCTGGTGTCGGCGCCGTATCAGGCGCAGAAAAGAAGGCCAAGAAGAAGAGCAAGGAGACCAGAGGTGGCCTCCGCAGTAAGGGCACTTCAGACGTCGTGTCCAAAGACATCGAGACTCTCTCCTCTCCTGATGAAGATGAAGAGGAGGAAGAGAGCAACTCTCCCCTTAAGGGGGGAAAGAAGAAAAGGGCGGCTTCCGCAGATCTAGAGGCGGAGGCGTCCAAGAAGGGGAAACTCTTCCTTTCGGATGACTCCGAAACGGATGCCGATGCCATCCTCGAGTGGCACTCTAGGACGAAGCCCCTGTCTGGATCGTAAGTATCCAAAGACACCATTCATATATCCGGCTTTATGCCTTGTGGTTCTTATACGTTAAATTGCTCCTTGCACTCTGGCTTGTGATCTCCCCCAACGATCATTGTCCTCTGGGAATTCGCTGGGGACGAACATGATGGAGAGCGAGTCGCCTCCACATGCCTCTCCACCCACCGCTACAGACAATACCGAAGTGTTGTCCTGAAGAACCTCTCCAGGTCATGGGGAGGTGCGGGACGCCGTGAAGGTGGTGACGAAGGGTAATACCTCTATTGCCGAAATGAGGGGGGAACCGACCCCCATAGAGACCGGCGACGAGGGCCATGCCCAATTCGGTCCCCAACTGAATATTATTCCAGAGATCAATACGGCTCCGGAATCGGGCGAGCAGCCACCTTCGAGAGAAGGGGGAACACCATCTCCACCGGTGTCCTCTGTCAATCCGGAGGCGCCGAACACTCTGGTGGAAGTGCTTCAGAGTGCTTCCATTATGGAGGAACACCGTACCCTTATGGGTACGGTGGTTGAAAAGGTTCGGTCCGCTAAAAACAGATTGAACGAAGCCTATACCAGCCTTTTAACAGGCTTTAAGGTATGTGACGAAATATATTTTTGGCTGCTTGCAAAAGGAATACCTGTGTATAGATAGTAGCCCCTGAGACTCTGTTCGGCATTTGTGAAGAGAAGCCGAATAGAGGATCGAAAAATTCTTCACAGGAGATAACATATATGTCTATTTTGATGAACAGGCTTCGACGCTAGCAGCAACCTCCCGCGCCACCAAAGTGTCTGAACTAAAGCGGAAGTTGGAGGAAAAGCAAGGTATGCGATACCAAAGCATATCTAAAATGATATGAGTTCCGACTTGTTATCTAAATGAGTTTAATGATTACGCTTATAGTTGACGCGTCTGAGGTCGAGGCCCTCAAGAGCGCGCTAGCCGAGGCCAAGCAAGAGGCGGGAGAGGAACGAGCCGCCCGCCTAAAGCATGAAGTGAGGTTGTATGAAGTCCAACAAGAGCTCAAGAATGCTATAAGCAAATGCGAGTCCTTGGAGCGTAAGGTGTCGGATCGAGACTCCGAACTTGCTATGGCACTCCAAAGTGCGAAGGAGGCTCGGGTTGAAGCCCAAGGCGCCTGTTGGGAGATCCGAGAGGCAAAACAGATTGCATCGGGTAAGGCCTTTAATATGCAAAGCAAATTTGTAAGGAGAAAGTACACCTTACTGACCCGCAATTGGAGTTCTTCAGGAGCGTTTGCGGATCTACCCAGGAGGATTGCTGATGCTGCGGATTTCTTCCTAGCCGAAGAGGGGAGCTCAACGGAGAAGTTGTTCTGGTCGCAGTACCTTGCGCCAGAGGATCCAGTGCCCCTCAGTGATCAGCTGAAGCAACTGACCGAACTGCATAGGGTGGCCGACCTGGCCATGAAGGACGTTATAGTCCGTCTTTGGCCAGCCGAACCCATACCCAGGAGCTACTTTGGGCTTGTGAAGAGGCTAGTTGATGCCTGCCCTTGGCTTGACGCTATAAAGTCGTCAGTCTGTATCGAGGGTGCCCGGATGGCCTTCGCCCGTGTCAAGGTGCAGTGGGCGAAAATGAATGCCACTAATCTTGCAACCGAAGGACCGCCTGCAGGCAAGGAGCATTGTACACCGGAGCGGTATTTTTATGATGTCCTTGAAGGATCCTGTATTGTAAAGGGCCAGTGCTCGAAGGACATTATTTTCGAATGAATGTATCTGTGCTGCCCGAACTTTTTATTATGACAACAAGGTTTTTGTGTAATATTTTTCTTTTTTCATCTGAAATTATTTTCCCTCCATTGCGGCCATTTACTGAATCTGAGAGTTGGCCAGTCGTCGGCTTCAGCCCACCACATAGATAATACGGGGGTGTTCGGAACAGCACAAAAACACACATAACCCAACGACTTGGTCCTTGAAGGAGGTGTTAGTGCGGTGAACCAGGCAATAAGACTATGCGGCTTTATTACTCTCACTTAGCCATAGGGGTTTGACAATAAGATTGTAGGCGCATCCCCTAGTATTGTTTGGTTATTAGAACTTGGTTGTTGTAGATGCCTGACCAGGTGAAGACCGGTCCTTCGTGTGACACGAAAAAAATCGCAAGAGATTTATACTTAGTCGCCGGATAGCTGACCAGCTCTCGCCACATCATGACAGTTAGTTTTCGGCTTTCTCTACTGATGAACCAGAAACACACTCGCAGTAGTTCTCCCTTTACTTCGTTAGCCGAACAATCGAAATGTAAGGTAGTAACCACAGGAGCCGGGCAACCCAACTATTGACCCAAGACATGATTCGGAGCCAATGCATATAATGCTATATTCGGGACAACGAATTGTACTATAAAAGTGTTCGGACTTATGTTATTTTTAAGGAATGTACGTGGCTGAATGGAGCCCCTAGAGATTTAAGTCATGCCAAGGTGTACATGACAATCAGACGAAAGAAAAAGAGGGAATACAGATTAGAAAATAAGCCAGTACCGAATAGGTTGGGCGAAAATTTGTTTTCATTATAGTCTGATTGATACGTCAAAATGTATTTGTACAGATGATGCTATAAGCATTGAGGCTATTTTACAATCCAAGCACAAGGGAAAACTGTGCACAAATATTAAAAAAGGAAGAGGCGGTCTTTGAAGATCCTTGAGATACTCTACCGTACATCCGCGCTTCTTTTTGTCTTGGTGTGTGGTCCTTTGAGAGGATCAATGATCGGGTTTTCATAAGGGGCAGGGGAAAAGGGGCCCTTGGCACCATCAAAAGGTGATGTGGGTTTTGAGGACTGAAAAAAAGGAAAAGAAAATAAGGAGAAAGAGGGAAAGAGGGTCCAGGTAGGGTCGAGCTGTATTGTGGACTTTATCTTTGATATGCCTCCATCTTTGCCCATGGTATCTTTAGTGCGTAGTTATGTGCACGCGGTCCATATGCCGCAGTTTGGTTGGGGCTGAGACAGAGGCTAAATTGCTAATCGAGCTCCTAATGAGCTGGACTGCCGTTCCGTGGGTAGTCCGGACTCGTTTGACAGGGTCTGGGGGCTTGACTGCCGATGTAGCGTTTGGCTTGATAAGGCCAACGTCTAGTTCTGCTACGAGGGCTACTGTGTGTTCCTCAGTATGGAGGGAGCGATCCATGTTTCCATGGACTGTTATAACACCACGTGGTCCTGGCATCTTAAGTTTTAGATAGGCATGGTGCGGGACCGCATTGAAGCGGGCGAACACGGTTCGTCCAAGCAATGCGTGATAGCCACGCGGAAAGGGACAATGTCGAAGATCAAGTCTTCACTTTGGAAGTTGTCCGACGAACGGAAGATGACCTCCAATGTGATTGAGACCGTGCAACGGGCCTCTACACCAGGTATTACTCCTTTAAAGGTAGTTTTGGTGGGCTTGATTCTCGACGAGTCAATACCCATTTTGCGGACTGTGTCCTAATAGAGCAGGTTAGGACTGCTGCCGCCGTTCATAAGGACTTCGTGAGGTGGAATCCATCGGTAATTGGCTCGGGGACCAACACGGCTAAACCTCCATGACGGATACTGGTCGGATGGTCTCTACAAACGGAAGTGATCAGACATGCTGACCATGGGTTGAATTTTGGGGCGACTCGCTCTATCGCATAGACGTCCCTTAACGCGCGCTTGCGCTCCCTCTTGGGGATGTGAGTAACATATATCATGTTCACCATTTTGACCTCGGGGGGAAATTTCTTCTTTCACCCTGTGTTCGGTGGGCGAGGCTCCTCGTTGTCATCCTCGCTGGGCGACCCTTTCCCCTTGTGCTCGGTGTTTAACTTACCGGCCTCTTTAAAGACCCAACAACTTCTGTTGGTATGGTTAGCAGGCTTGTCAGGGGTGCCGTGAATCTGGCAAGGTCGATCGAGTATTTGGTCCCGGCTAGATGAACAATCTTTGTTTATTTTGAATGGCTTCTTCCGCTGTCCAGATTTGGAGCCACTGAATCCGGCGTTGACCGCCATGTCTTCGGCATTATCAGTGTTGCTCCGACGCTTGTTTTTGTTGCGTCGGGTCATGCCGTTGCTATTTCTAGCTCCAGATGTACCAGGGTCACTACTACTGTTGCTGCTACGGGCTAGCCAGCTATCTTCGCCTGCGCAAAAGCGAGTCATGAGTGTTGTGAGGGCTGCCATGGACTTCGGCTTCTCTTCGTCGAGGTGTCGGGCGAGCCATTCATCATGAATGTTGTGTTTAAAGGCTGCTAAAGCCTCGACGTCCGGACTATCAACAATTTGATTCTTTTTAATTAGGAACCTGGTCCAAATTTTCTGGCTGACTCTCCAGGCTGCTGTACTATGTGACTGAGGTCATCGACGTCCAGGGGCCGGATATAAGACCCTTGGAAGTTGTCTCTAAAGGCGTCCTCCAAGTCTTCCCAGCTTCCAATAGAGTTTTCTGGGAGGCTGTTTAACCAGTGTCGAGCTGGTCCCTTGAGCTTTAGGGGGAGGTATTTGATGGCGTGCAAATCGTCACCGTGAGCCATGTGAATGTGGAGAAGAAAGTCTTCAATCCATACCGCGGGATCTTTTGTGCCATCGTATGATTCAATGTTCACAGATTTAAACCCTTCTGGGAACTGGTGCTCCATTACCTCATCGGTGAAGCATAGGGGGTGTGCGGCGCCTTTGTATCGGGAAACGTCATGTCGTAGTTCGGATGGAGTCCGTATGCGGTTTTCGGCCAGGGTGAAGTTGTGCTTGTCGCACCAGGCCTGATGGTCGTCTTATCATTCTGGGGCACGCCCCCTTGATCCATAGATTGATCTGGTCTGATAGGCTCTATTATCCATGTCATGTCGTTGGTCATAAGTGTATCCTGCAGCCGTTGTCTCTCCGCCTTTATGGAGGGGTGGTGCAGGCTGGTGTTCGGCTTGAGTTGTTGCTCTGTCCTGGCCACATGGTGGTCGATCATGTCCGCCGGCAATGTTACACGTTGGTTGTATAGGCTCTGGGGACTCATCGTCAAATTGGGGTAGCAGCTTGCGCTTTGGGTAACTCTTAGTTGGGCGTTCGAGGCTGTATTCCTCGGCTGTCAGGACATTAGTCCATCTGTCATTGAGCAAATCCTGATCAGCTTGAAGCTGCTGCTGCTTCTTTTTCATGCCTATTTCCGTGGCTATTAGCCAGCGCTTAAAGCACTCTTGTTCGAGGGGTTCCTCTGGTATGATGAAGTCTTCGTCGTCGAGGCTCTCATCCTCTTTGGAGATCGGTAGGTAGTTACTATCCTCCGAGCCTCGTTCCCGATAGGATCATCGGGGTTAACTTGCCATCCTCCCAATCATCCTGTTCGGATGTTGGATCGATAGGGGCTTCTTGTTCTTCGGCATTCTACGGAGTATTATTGTCCCCGGTGCTGGTATTGCAGTCTTTTTCGCGACGTGATTTCGAGCGGCGTCGCTGACGTCGATGCTTTGGTGGTGCCTCAAAAGGCTTGTCCTTGACGGGACCCTTCCCACCATCGCCGTCATCCTCTTTGGGTGTGTCCACCATGTACACATCATATGTGGAAGTGGTTGTCCAGCATCTGGTGAATGACGAGGGCTGGCTTTGCTCCTCTTCGACATCATCGTCTATACCATCGATGTCTTCGGAGGCGTAGTCAAGCATGGCGGTCAAGTCTTCGACAGTGGCTATGAAATGGGTGATGGGTGGGACGTAAAATTCCCCGCTCTCAGCCCCTAGTATGGGATGGGCGTAGTTCGGCAGTGATTCTTCTACAATGGCGAGAAGTCGCATTAAGTCCAGGGCTTCGTTTAAAAGCGAGGTTTGGACGGGGAAGCGAGAGTCTGTGGAGTTGGGCGGGACAAAAGTTCCCTAGCCGAGCTCGCATGATGCAGACCTCGTGGGTTCGGAGCTAGTGTATGGAGGCGAGTTCGGCTTCATGAGGATAGAGGGAGCCTGGCGTGACTCCAGGCCTGGCGGTGATGCGTTCACCTCCGGTTCTCCGGTGTCGAACTCTATAGTTGCAGAGAGTCTGGCGGGCTTTAGACTCCCGTCTTTGGACCTAGTGATGTGCTCCGGATCAAAGGCCAGAGCTGAGGCCGGGGCCGCGAACCCTTGGAAGATCAAGTCTCCTTGGATATCAGCAACACAGTTCAGATTTCCAAAGTTGATCTAATGACCAGGGGCATAGCTATCGATCTGCTCCAGATGGCCAATCGAGTTGGTGCGTAGTGTGAAGCCGCCGAATATGAAAATTTGGCCGGGGAGAAAAGTCTCCATCAAGGCAGTATTGTTGTAGATGATTGATGGAGCCATCGAGCCTTCTGGCGACGACACAGTGGAACTCTCAATGAAAGCACCAATGTCAGTGTCAAAACCGACAGATCTCGGGTAGGGGGTCCCGAACGGTGCGCCTAAGGATCGAAGGTAACAGGAGGCAGGGGACACGGCGTTTTACCTAGGTTCGGGTCCTCTTGATGGAGGTAATACCATACTTCCTGCTTGATTGACTTTGATGAGTATAGGGGTTACAAGAGTTGATCTACCTCGAGATCGTAACGGCTAAACCCTAGATGTCTAGCCTGTATGATTATGATTGCCTCTATGGACTATACCCTCCAGTTTATATAGACACGGAGGGACCTAGGGTTGTATAGAGTCGGTTTATAGAGAAAGGAAGATGCATGATCCGAACGCCAAGCTTGCCATCCATGCAAAGGAGTGTTCCATCCGGAGACGGGGGAAGGTCTTCGATCTCATATCTTCACGGCCCATTAGTCCGGCCCATATCACATAGCCTGGACGCCCGAGGACCCCCTAGTCCAGGACTCCGTGACCCAGCGAGTTGACGCAATCGGCGCCACCGAGATGATTTTTGCTCTAAGCCCTAGCACATCGGTCCCATAGAGTTGTTCCAGTCGATCCCACCAAGATTCCTAACATTGGTATATTTGTACAGATCGGTCCCGCCGAGTTTTCTTATCGGTGCCACCAAGATGGGTCAAAAGTGTGTAACGGTTGAACTTTGTGTGTAGGCTATATATACCCCTCCACCCCCTTCTCCATTTGTGAGAGAGCCATTAGAACATGCCTACACTTACACCATCCATTTTCTGAGAGAGAGCCACCTACCCATGTGTTGATATTAAGAGATTACATTCCAACCTTCTGAACCTTGATTTCTAACCTTCCCCAAGTTGTGTTCCACTAAAATCCCTCTTCCACCATAGCCAAATCTTTGAGAGAGGGTTGAGTGTTGGGGAGACTATCAGTTAAAGCACAAGAGCAAGGAGTTCATCATCTACACACCATCTATTACCTTTTGGAGAGTGGTGTCTCCTAGAATGGTTAGGTGTCGCTTGGGAGCCTCCGCCGTGATGTGGAGCTGAACCAAGAAGTTTGTAATTACTACTGCGAGATGCTTCTAACGCGATACAATGATCAGAGACCCTTTGACGAAACTGTGTGCGATGCATTAATCGCAAACGGTGATGTAAAATAACCGTCAAAAAAGGTGCAAAACGTTTGCGATGGCGGGTACATCAAACATTGTTTAGATTTTACTTGTGTGTGCGATGATGGGCATACGGTTGATCCAGACAAACTATTTGTGATTAGACAGAACAATAGAAACGGGAAGCCATATCAATGTGTGTGCGATATACGGCATACAGTTCGCTCCGATGAACTATTTGCTATTAGGGAAAGCAACAGAAATGGTCAGGGAAATCAAGGTGTGAGTGATATATGGCATACGGTTCGCTCAAATGAACGGTTTGGATTAGGGAAGAGAACATCAACGATTCAATTTAACAAGATGTGTGTGGTAGGCGACAAACAAGCCCGGAGGTTAATTTGAGAACAAGTACACAGAGGTTAATTTGACATACATGACTTATAAGTTTCACAGGAATCATATCACTTTTTTTGGAAAACATTTAATTGTGTTGAGTGTGTATAGTGCTCCGTCCTATTAGTTGAATTAACCTTGAGGTCCATGTTTTGGAAAAATGTCGTAAAGTGACGGGATAGACCATCATTCAAGCCAATCGACATGTGTTCAAAAAACAAAAATTATCAAAAAGTAACAAGATAGACCTTCTTCAAGCCAATCAACATGTGTTCAAAAAAATGTCAAAAATTACAAAACAAAGACTTCGATGTTAACTAGATGGATGGGTCACTGCAAAGGTTTATAATAAACATTTGAAGTGACCCATCCATCTAATTAATATCGAGTCCACTTCCCATCCGATCACCCATCTCATGACTACTCCAGCCTCAGCATAGTTAACTTGGGAGTTCTGTTAGATGAGCTATCGGTAGGGAAGGTGGTCCTTGATGCTGTAGGATGCCTCTTTGTATCCTTTATTGCGTAACACAATGGAAATGGTTCAACTGAACAAGATGTGTGTGATACGCGGCAAACAGGTATGTGATCAGAAATGTGTGGGAAGACCAATAATAACACAAACGATTGCTGCTAATAAGCCGTGTGATTGCTCTGTCTATAGAAGAATAATATATATATATATATAACTGAAATAAACATCCAATTACATAAGTGACTATATAGATCATTCGCACACACCTCAATAAACAATTGCATGCATTCTAAAGTAGGAGAAACGATCGTCTAGTCATCTACTTCTTGTAACGCTCCCACCACTGCTCTGCGGCTCGATCCCTCATCTGGGGCATGAAGAAGACACTTCCTCATGCCAACAGTCCACCTGTACATATCGTAGCTTCTGTACGCGTCCTTGGTCGCGTACTTGACGTGTTGTTCATCCAATCTCTCATGCCAAACATTGTGCCAGGCGTTCTTGTCCTTCTTGCTCTCATCCTTCATCTTCACGTAGTAGGGGTCGATGATGGCCGATGCAAGGTCAATCAGGGTGTTCAGTTTGTTGTTGTCGCTGCCCCAGACCTTGTAGTGGTCCTGGATGTTGACAAGATTCCGGCGTTTCAAGCCCGAAACCTTGAGCGCTTTTAGATTGTTGGTGGTGTCCGCCATAGCGAAATGGTAGTTGGAGCTGTTGATAAACCTGGAGAAACGCTCACAAGGCCTTGTGGCCAGGTGGTAGTGGTAGACAAGGACGTCATGTCGCACACACAATTGGGCAACGAAAACCTTCTGATCGTGCCCGGCACAACCGATGGTGTACTCGAGGTCGAAGCCGACCACTTGGTACTTGTCCTCGGCAAGGAAATGCTCCATAGTTTGGATGGACCTCTCCTCCGACACCGGATCGTTCGCGTACACCACCAAGAGGGCCTTCCCCCTCACATGGGTGTCCATGATGTGATGCATGGTGAACTACCCGCCGTTGTCGTCGTCGGTCGCAGGGAGCGCCATTGGAGCCACGGGGATCGCCATTAGAACCGCTGGATGTCCTCTTTGTATGTGTCGTCGTGGGTGTGCTTATTGTGTCGTGTGACACGAGAGATGAAGGTAAATGGACGCAGGAATAAATGGGGCCCGGGCGGCCTGGATTCTCGGCGCGTGTGCGTGGCAAGTTTTGTAGCGGGTAACTGCATTGTCGCACCGCGCCCGGCGCAACTGCCTACACATGAATGTGCGTGATCGTGTGCCAGCCCCAAACACTGGTAGTACACGTGGAGGGATGAGGGCAGAGCACCCGGAGGGACGCATGAGCAGAGCGCGCCGCGGCCACCTCAACCGCAAGCAACCACACGCATAGAGCAGTTGAACACGCAGGAAATGGTCGCCTACAAGTCGGTCGACAGTTTTGTCGCTGCGTAGAGAGCGGCCGTGTGCTACTACCTCTGTCTTGGTCTATAGTCCCCTTTATATTCTGTGCCATACTTTGCCCTCAAATTTCACCAACAAAATGTTAATGCATGTTATAAAAATTTATATTCGTATACATTAAGAGAGAAAAACGCAAGTTCGCTCAAACCATATCTTTCATTTAGCCACACTGCAAATTTATATTCGTATGATCGAGATACAGTGTTGAACCCAAGAAAAAAACTATTTCCAGCAACGGCGGAGGCGGCGTGCCGCACCGTCGTTGTCATTGTCGTCCTCCGGGATGCTGTTGTTGAAGTCTTCAAGGCAGCACATAATGTTCTTTACTTGTAAATCAAACTTCATGTCGTCGCGCGATCGACGGGTGGGGTGCGGGAGGACGGCAGCTGGCAGCGCTGAGAGGTAGCGGTCGACGGCGGTCTCCCATGCCGCTGAGGAGGGCGTGTGCACGGGCACGGACGCAGCGGGTGCAGCCTAACGCACTGGGACCGACGCCGCGGTGGGTAGAGGGGCGCGCATGGGCACGGGCGCTGGCGCTGGCATGTACACGAGCTAGTGCGGGTCCGCTGAGACCTCGCTGACTCCCACGGCTTCCAGCTCTGTGATAGTGCTCGGCACCAGCCCGTCAATGCTACGGGGATGGTCGCTGACGCGAGCACGGGGATGGGAGCTGGGATGGGAGCGGGGGCAACAACCGCTGCGGCTAGCTCGTTCTGGGCCATGTCCATGTGAAGGAAATATGCCCTAGAGGCAATAATAAAAGTTATTGTTTATTTCCTTATTTGATGATAAATGTTTATTATTCATGCTAGAATTGTATTAACTGGAAACTTAGTACGTGTGTGAATACATAGACAAACATAATGTCACTAGTATGCCTCTACTTGACTAGCTCGTTGAATCAAAGATGGTTGTGTTTCCTAACCATAGACATGAGTTGTCATTTGATTAACGAGATCACATCATTAGAGAATGATGAGATTGACTTGACCCATTCTGTTAGCTTAGCACTTGATCGTTTTAGTAAAGTGCTATTGCTTTCTTCATGACTTATACATGTTCCTATGACTATGAGATTATGCAACTCCCGTTTACCGGAGGAACACTTTGTGTGCTACCAAACATCACAACGTAACTAGGTGATTATAAAGGAGCTCTACAGGTGTCTCCGAAGGTACTTGTTGAGTTAGCGTATTTCGAGATTAGGATTTGTCACCCCGATTGACGGAGAGGTGTCTCTGGGCCCTCTCGGTAATACTCATCACTATAAGCCTTGCAAGCATTGTGACTAATAAGTTAGTTGCGGGATGAAGTATTACGGAACAAGTAAAGAGACTTGCTGGTAACGAGATTGAATTAGGTATGATAATACCAGCGATCGAATCTCGGGCAAGTAACATACCGATGACAAAGGGAACAACGTATGTTGTTATGCGGTTCGACCGATAAAGATCTTCGTAGAATCTGTAGGAGCCAATATGGGCATCCAGGTTCCACTATTGGTTATTGACTAGAGAAGTGTCTCGGTCATGTCTACATAGTTCTCGAACCCGTAGGGTCCGCACGCTTAACGTTCGTTGATGATATAGTATTATATGAGTTATGTATGTTGGTGACTGAATGTTGTTCAGAGTCTCGGATGAGATCACGGACATGACGAGGAACTCTGGAATGGTCCGGAGATAAAGTTTGATATATGGGATAATAGTGTTTGATCTCTGGAAGGGTTCCAGAATTCACCGGAAGGGGTTCCGGATATCTCCCGAAATGTTTGGGTACAAGAACACGTTATTTGGGCCAAAGGGGAAAGCCCACGAGGCTTTTGGAAAGTGCAAAAGGAAGTTTTGCGGAGACCAGAGGCTAGACGCCAGGAACCCTGGCGTCTAGTGGGTAGACGCCAGGAACCCTAGTGTCTAGCCCTGGAGTCCGTGTAGGACTCTTGCCTTTCAGGGAAAACCGACTTTGAGGAGGCTTTTACTCCAATTTTCGACCCCAGGGCTCAACATATAAATAGAGGGGCAGGGCTAGCACCAAAGAGACATCAAGAAACACCAAGCCTTGTGCCGGCAACCCCGACCCCTCTAGTTTATCCTCCATCATAGTTTTCGTAGTGCTTAGGCGAAGCCCTGCGGAGATTGTTCTTCACCAACACCGTCATCACGCCGTCGTGCTGCTGGAACTCATCTACTACTTCGCCCATCTTGCTGGATCGAGAAGGCGAGGACGTCATCGAGCTGAACGTGTGCTGAACTCGGAGGTGCCGTACGTTCGGTACTTGATCGGACGGATCGTGAAGACGTATGACTACATCAACCGTGTTGTGCTAACGCTTCCGCTTTCGGTCTACGAGGGTACGTGGACAACACTCTCCTCTCTCATTGCTATGCATCACCATGATCTTGCGTGTGCGTAGGAATTTTTTTAAAATTACTACGTTCCCCAACAGTGGCATCCGAGCCTGGTTTTATGCGTATATGTTATATGCACGAGTAGAACACAAGTGAGTTGTGGGCGATACAAGTCATACTACTTACCAGCATGTCATACTTTTTTCGGCGGTATTGTTGGATGAAATGGCCTGGACCGAAATTACGCGTATGCTTACGCGAGACTGGTTCTACCGACGTGCTTTGCACATAGGTGGCTGGCGGGTGTCAGTTTCTCCAACTTTAGTTGAACCGAGAGTGGCTACGCCCGGTCCTTGAGAAGGTTAAAACAACACTAACTTGACGAACTATCGTTGTGGTTTTGATGCGTAGGTAAGAATGGATCTTGCTCAGCCTGTAGCAGCCACGTAAAACTTGCAACAACAAAGTAGAGGACATCTAACTTGTTTTTGTAGGGCATGTTGTGATGTGATATGGTCAAGACATGATGCTATATTTTATTGTATGAGATGATCATGTTTTGTAACCGAGTTATCGGCAACTGGCAGGAGCCATATGGTTGTCGCTTTATTGTATGCAATGCAATCGCCCTGTAATCGCTTTACTTTATCACTAAGCGGTAGCGATAGTCATAGAAGCAATAGTTGGCGACACGACAACGATGCTACGATGGAGATCAAGGTGTCGCGCCGGTGACGATGGTGATCATGACGGTTCTTCGGAGATGGAGATCACAAGCATAAGATGATGATGACCATATCATATCACTTATATTGATTGCATGTGATGTTTATCCTTTATGCATCTTATTTTGCTTTGATTGACGGTAGCATTATAAGATGATCCCTCACTAAATTTCAAGGTATAAGTGTTCTCCCTGAGTATGCACCGTTGTGAAAGTTCTTCGTGCTGAGACACCACGTGATGATCGGGTGTGATAGGCTCTACGTTCAAATACAATGGGTGCAAAACAGTTGCACACGCGGAATACTCTGGTTAAACTTGACGAGCCTAGCATATACAGATATGGCCTCGGAACACTGGAGACCGAAAGGTCGAGCGTGAATCATATAGTAGATATGATCAACATAGTGATGTTCACCATTGAAAACTACTCCATCTCACGTGATGATCGAACATGGTTTAGTTGATTTGGATCACGTGATCACTTAGATGATTAGAGAGATGTCTATCTAAGTAGGAGTTCTTAAGTAATATGATTAATTGAACTTTAATTTATCATGAACTTAGTCCTGATAGTATTTTGCAAATTATGTTGTAGATCAATAGCTCGCGTTGTTGCTTCCATATGTTTATTTTGATATGTTCCTAGAGAAAAACTATGTTGAAAGATATTAGTAGCAATGATGTGGACTGGGTCCGTGATCCGAGGTTTATCCTCATTGCTACACAGAAGAATTATGTCCTTGATGCACCGCTAGGTGACAGACCTATTGCAGGAGCAGATGCAGACGTTATGAATGTTTGGCTAAGCTCATTTTGATGACTACTTGATAGTTTAGTGCACCATGCTTTATGATATGTCTCCAACGTATCTATAATTTATGAAGCATTCATGCTATTTTATTATCTGTTTTGAATGATTATGGGCTTTATTATACAATTTTATATTACTTTTTTGACTAACCTATTAACTGGAGGCCCAGCCCATATTGCTGTTTTATTGCCTATTTCAGTATTTTGAAGAAAAGGAATATCAAACGGAGTCCAAACGGAATGAAACCTTCGGGAGCGTGATTTTGGGAAGAATATGATCCGGGAGACTTGGAGTTCACGTCAGAAGATCCTCGAGGAGGCCACGAGATAGGGGGGTGCGCCCACCCCCCTGGGCGCGCCCTACCCTCTCGTGGGCCCCTCGAGGCTCCCCCGACTGACTTCTTTCGCCTATATAAGCCTACGTACCCTAAAAACATCAAATATCAAGATAGATCGGGAGTTCCGCTGCCGCAAGCCTCTGTAGCCACCAAAAACCTCTCGGGAGTCTGTTCCGGCACCCTGCCGGAGGGGGAGTTCCCTCACCGGTGGCCATCTTCATCATCCCGGCGCTATCCATGACGAGGAGGGAGTAGTTCACCCTCGGGGCTGAGGGTATGTACTAGTAGCTATGTGTTTGATCTCTCTCTCTCTCTCGTGTTCTCTCTATGGCATGATCTTGATGTATCGCGAGCTTTGCAATTATAGTTGGATCTTATGATATTTCTCCCCCTTCTACTCTCTTGTAATGGATTGAGTTTTCCCTTTGAAGTTATCTTATCGGATTGAGTCTTTAAGGATTTGAGAACACTTGATGTATGTCTTGCCGTACTTATCTGTGGTGACAATGGGATATTCACGTGATTCACTTGATGCATGTTTTGGTGATCAACTTGCGGGTTCCGTGACCTTGGGAATCTATGCATAGGGGTTGGCACATGTTTTCGTCTTGACTCTCCAGTAGAAACTTTGGGGCACTCTTTGAAGTACTTTGTGTTGGTTGAATAGATAAATCTGAGATTGTGTGATGCATATCGTATAATCATGCCCACGGATACTTGAGGTGACAATGGAGTATCTAGGTGACATTAGGGTTTTGGTTGATTTGTGTCTTAAGGTGTTATTCTAGTATGAACTCTATGATAGATTGAGCGGAAAGAATAGCTTCATGTTATTTTACTACGAACTCTTGAATAGATAGAACAGAAAGGATAACTTTGAGGTGGTTTCGTACCCTACCATAATCTCTTCGTTTGTTCCCCGCTATTAGTATCTTTGGAGTGACTCTTTGTTGCATGTTGAGGGATTGTTATATGATCTATCTATGTTATTATTGTTGAGAGAACTTGCACTAGTGAAAGTATGAACCTTATGCCTTCTTTCCTACCATTGCAATACCGTTTACGCTCACTTTTATCATTAGTTACGTTGCTGTTTTTATATTTTCAGATTACAAAAACCTATATCTACTATCCATTTTGCACTTGTATCACTATCTCTTCGCCGAACTAGTGCACCTATACAATTTAACATTGTATTGGGTGTGTTGGGGACACAAGAGACTCTTTGTTATTTGGTTGCAAGGTTGTTTGAGATACACCATCTTCATCCTATGCCTCCTACGGATTGATAAACTTTAGGTCATCCACTTGAGGGAAATTTTCTACTGTCCTACAAACCTATGCACTTACAGGCCCAACAACGTCTACAAGAAGAAGGTTGTGTAGTAGACATCAAGCTCTTTTCTGGCGCCGTTGCCGAGGAGGTGAGTGCTTGAAGGTATATCTTTAGATCTTGCAATCGAATCTTTTTGTTTCTTGTTTTATCACTAGATCAGTTTATAAAAAAAAAGTACAAAAAAATGGAGTTAAGCTTGTCTCATACGCTTCGTCTTTTTAATATCTTTCATGAGTATGATGGAAAGGAAAATTGTGCTCAAGTGCTAGAAGAAGAATGCATTAAAATGCTTGGTACTAAATCTTTGTATGATGAGCATGATTGCAATGTTGTTAGTATGAATTCCTTGAATATCCATTATGCTAATGATATGCAAGGCCACAAGTTTGGGGAAGCTATGTTTGATGAAGGTGATATTTTTAGTCCCCCGAGTTTTGATGAGAATACCTATCTATTATATACTTAAAACGGAAGTAAAAGAAGCCATCACATTTATCCACATAGATCAAATTATGTGCATCATCAATATTTGATAACAACGGCTGAGATTTAAAAATATACAGAAGTTACATATAACTATTATGGGGTACAAATAGTTGCCTGACACGCCTGTCATCTAGCACGTCTCCAAACCTCAAAAAGAAAAATCTAGCACGTCTCCATCAATGTGCCCGACACAACCACAAACTGGTGCGTGCAAATAAGGCAAGCAAAACTCCACACAGATTAATCAGTAAGAGCCCAGACGCCTCTGAAAAAAAACTCCACATGGACTCCGCCAAGCCAATGAAAAATATAAAGGCACTCGACCGGCCACATCCAGCACACGCAGGGCAGGCCAAGATGTAGGATCAATATTTTTTGGAAAATTAAGTCAGCCGAATCTGCTGTGAACCAATGCGCCACCAGCAAAATCGAAGTCTGCTGATTATCTGATGCATGCAGTGATTCAACGACGGAAAAACAAGAAAATTAGCCAAGCTTCAATGTCAGGTTCAGCTCGAGTGTTGACAAAGTCAGGCCCAACCTTCTGAGTTGTCTCTAACCTGAATCGTCAAGGTTAGTAAATACTACTATTACTAAATTCACTTATCAGCATAAAATCTTCATAGGTACTTTATCAGTTGTTTTCAACTCCTATTAAACCCAACAAAATATGGCATAGAAGAAGCTTACTGACTTAATGACAATTGCTGATGAGCTTATTAGCCTCAATATATTTTTGATGGACAAAAAAATGCATTACATGTTACAGATTTCTCTATTTTTTGGACAACAATCCCTAATTATATTTTATTGTTTTGACAGGCCCAACCGAGTTTGTGCTACTACCTGTAGAGGTTAAATTATAATTATAATCATTGGTTGGTGAAGTCCTCCCCACTTGTGCCAAGAGGTCCTGGGTTCGAACCAGCCTCTCTGCATTGCACTTTGCAGGGGTAAGACTAGGTTCCTATAATCCCTCCCCAGACCCCACCTTGTGTGGGAGCTTCTATGTACTGGGTTTTTCCTTTTTTAATCATTGGTATGGATTAAGTACAATAACGGGTAGATAAAATAAACAATGCTTGGGTATGTCTATACTCTATACTCTGTAGTTTGAAATAAGACTCTTATCTATTTAATCTTTCTAACTGTGAAGCAATTAATCTCCAAATTTATTGTGAGATTAATCATCCAAATGAAGCATGTGGAATAAATAAAAAAAAAGAACTCTTTAGGGGTGATAAAAATAGGAGTTACGTTATGGACAAAGTTTCCTTATTTTTTGAGTGAGGGTTTAATCCGCGCTAAACTGTCCCTATTGTGACTTTGATGGTGCAAAAGTTCAATCCAGTAATGTTACAAGATATTTTGTTATTTGCAGGGAAAATACCTAAGACATTTACCATTGATTACCAATTCCACAAGAATTATATAGGTCTAGATATAATCGAAGCCCAGGAACTTCTTGGCAGGTATGGAACAGTATCTTTTATCAGTTATTAGTTATCAACTAATGAATAGTGACTCTGTTTGTTAACCAATATTACTATACTTGACTAACTCCATATGTGTGGAGAAGAAACTTAATAAAAATGATCAAGATACATAGAACTATGAAAGGAACACTAGAAGAAAAAATGTTTTACAAAACAAGAACATTACAAGAAATTACTAGAATGAGGCACAAAAATTAGGCAAATCAGGTACTATATCAGACTTCTAAGATATGATATGACCACTTCCAAGGAAAACAAGACTCCAAAACCTGCAGCGATAATGGAGTCATATCAGCTAGAATGGACCATATTTGATTTATTTACGTCTCTCAACTTTTTTAGATTGCTAACTTTGAGTTTTGAGATTGTTTTTTTAGGGTTGCTAACTTTGAGCTACCTTCAATATATCGGTTACAAGAAGATGGTGGTATATGTCATGTGGTGATCTCAGAAAGCAGGTACAAAGGAAATTGACAAGAGTTGTGGTATATATACAGAAATTGTAACACCTCGGTAAGCATATATTCTGCTAATTTGAACAGTAACTTCCCGATTATGTTTACTTTGCAATGAAAAGATGCCAAATTAATTACGGTACAACTACTATAAGCTGCACTTGATTTTACGAGGAGACCGAAAAAAATCTTAATATATCGGTCTCAAAATTGCAGAGCTCATTGGGTGGGAAGCACAAAAATTATACAATAATTATGTTGAAAGTTAGGCAAACTATTTATATTTATACTAAGATAATAGTAAGAATACTTGACATCCATCAATATAACGAGGACACTTACCAGATAACAAAGGTCAAATATTAGCACTATCAAAAACATATTACATTATAATTATTTTAAATACATTCGGACATGCACTTTTGGTGAATTTTATATTCTTGGTAACAACTATTCTAGCCTATGGCTTGTTTCGTTCAAGAAAGCCATGATTGTGAGGAAAAACTGCAATATTGCAGGCATCGCCTATAGCATAGACAAAAAATCCATTGCATGTCGATTAAGATATATGAACCAAATTTCAGTTAATACGTTTAATCCTTCTTGCTTTGTCCTAAATACACATATAGGTAATATAACTTGCTAATATATGTTAGCAACAAAAAAATACCATTAAACCACCTACAATGGGGAAACTTACGTGTCAAGAATAAGCCACTCTCGACGAATTAGAAATGATACAAAGTTGTAGCAAATTAATGGGTGAAAGGCGATGGCACCAGCAGTGAGGAAGCCCAAAACCCGCCTTTGCCTACAGACTCTTTAAATGAAAAGAGACCAATCACTATATAAAAAACAGCATCAGGGTTATACATAGTAGATGGATATAATGGACATACGCTTTGTTGTATGAAGCTCCATATACTGGCTACAAATATGTTGGAGAGGCCATAATCAAGGTTGGGTAGAATGTAAACTAAAAAGTAATGTAAAGCCTATAATGTATATCCTATTAATGACTGTTAGATGAACAAAAAAAAGTATGAGGTCATCTCCCAAATTATAATTTAACAGAATAGGTAAATCAACCTTCCCTCTAAATTTATTTAACAAATCAACAAAGTAAATCCACTTACAAAGTACATATATTGTGCCAAGCAAGAGAAGAATTAAGAGAATAACGGTAGAGTAGGGAGAGATTCATACCTGTCCTTACTGCTCCGCCTCAGACGTGGAATGCTACGGAGAAGACGGTCGTTCAACCCAACGACACGGCTCTCTGTCCCAGAGCCACGAACAGGAAGCAGAACACTCTCGGAGAACCTAGCAGCAAGCAGTACCTCTCATAATCTCCGGTGGCCTACCCGGCGACTGATCTGCCTCTACAAAGCAGAAATAATGAGATGCGGCCTTGTTGGTAGGCGACGCAAGATCTACGGCTCCAACACACATCTCCGTTTCCGCCAGACTTGACCTCCAAGAGCATCTCCTTCGTAGCTTTGATGATCCAGGAGCATGCCATTCGATTTGGTACAGCCAGCTTGAGGGGCTATAACGATAGAGCAGAGAAAGGGGATCTATTTATTTTCTCACAGAAGACATATGGAGACTTCTAGAGATGGGAAGAAAGTTGACCAATGGGCCTATTGTGACCTGGGAGGCGTGGGTGAAAGCAAAAAGGAAATATTGTACAGTAACTTTTTTCTTGCAACTTGCATCTATGGCTAAAAAATTGTGTGTCTATTTTTTGAGAGCGTGTGTCTGTTTAGTACTACTAAATTTTATAATGGGCTGATTTATTAGGGGCATGGAGTGGAGTAGTGTATGTTTTTTTTGAAGTATGGAGTTGTGAACTTAGGAGTACGAAAATAATAGTTTTTTTCGAAAATGAAATAACAAGTATATCACCTAGGACTAGGAGCGTAATTACGTAGGTACATAAACTATTGTAGACGATCAACTAAATATGAAAAAACACGAGCACAAACAAAACAGAACAAACTTCGATTAGAGGGGCTGAGGGAGAGAATGTTTTTGAAACATAGCAATAAATTGGATAAAATATGCGGCAATTCATTTTATTTATCATAAAAAAATGTAAGCTATTGCAAAACAAATTAGTCACTATTAGAAAGAATCATGAACGGCTATGGTGATGATCCTCATTATTTATTTTGACCCAGTGTATTATTTTTATAAGATTATTATGTTATTTGAGGGAATTGTTCTTCTAATAGGGTGTGGGGGTCTAGGAGTAATCTTGAAAAAAAACTAAATTTTGTAATGGAATTGTATGAGGGAAAAAAATGCCTAACGAAAAGCTTGTGACTGGGAGTAAGACAACGATTTTTATTTCTCGCGATTTGAGGCAATATTATTGATTCTGCATGACCATATATCCATCGTGATGCAACATAGATATTTAGAGGCATGTCATTGTACCAAATAAAACACAACTATAATAGTATTATCCAGAAGATGTATATATAAGGAGACACTAAATTTATATTTAAGATACCGATGAATGAATTTATAGGAAAATTAACACAGATTGACGGAGAGTAGAAGAGGGAAAGCTAGGGGCCATTATGAACCATGATTTTACACAATCGGTCGCCAACCGCTGAGACATGAAGTGTAATATATTTCAAACGATTGATAGAGCGGTGAATTATATTACAAAATCTTAATACAAATATAACATATAGAAAATCTAGCCGCGCAAATGCGTGGGTCACACCGCTAGTTTATTATGATGAAAGCATGCCTCCTATTTATGATGATTATATTGATGAAAGTGGGTTTGGAAGAGTGTCAACTTTAGGAAGTAATGATCCCACTATTTTGGAGGATGTTGAATATTATGGAAGTGGATTTGGAAGAGTGTCAACTTTATTTAGTGATGATTCCACTATTTCGGAAGAGGTTCCAATTGATTATGAGAACAAAGTTGCTATCTATGATGATTATTGTGATGACTTGTATGCTATTAGGAATAATGATAACCATGAAACTTGTCATCATGATTTTAGTATTCAATTTGATTATGCCTCACATGATAATTATTTTGTTGAGTTTGCTCCCACTATTCCGAATAAGAAGAATTTTGCTTATGTGGAGAGTAGTAAAAATTCTATGCTTGTAGATCATGAAAAGAATGCTCTAGGTGCTGGTTATATTGTTGAATTCATTCATGATGCTACTGAAAATTATTATGAGGGAGGAACATATGCTTGTAGGAATTGCAATAATATCAAGTTTCCTCTCTATGTGCTTAAAGTTTTGAAGCTATGCTTGTTTTGTCTTCCTATACTAATTGATTATTGTTCCTATAAGTTGTTTTCTCACAAAATCCCTATGCATAGGAAGTGGCTTAGGCTTAAATGTGCTAGTCATATGCTTTATGATTCTCCCGTTATGTTTCAATTCTTATCTTTTATGTGAGCATCATTGCCATCATCATGCCTAGCTAGAAAGGCATTAAAGAAAAGTGCTTGTTGGGAGACAACCCAATATTTATCCTTACTGTTTTTGTGTGTCCACATGATTATGCTACTGTAGTAATCATGTTTTATAACTTTTGTTTCAATAAAGTGCCAAGTAGAACCTTTGGGAAGACTTGGATGAAGTTTATGTGATCTTGCTGTAAAAAACTGAAACTTTTGCGCTCACGAGATTAGCTGTAATTTTTTACTGGAGAGCGCTTTTAGGTTGATTCTTTTTGAAGATGATTAATAGACAAATTAATCAGGTCCATCAATTTATTTCAGTATTGTTTGAGTTGCAGAAGTATAGGTTTGATACATATTACTACAGATTGTTCTGTTTTTGACAGATTCTGTTTTCATTCTGTTGTTTGCTTATTCTGATGAATCTATGAGTAGTATCAGAGGGTATGAACCATAGAGAAGTTAGAATACATTAGATATTACACCAACATTAATAAAGAATGAGTTCATTACAGTACCTAAGTGGTGGTTTTTATTTTCTTATACTAACGGAGCTTACGAGTTTTGTTTTGAGTTTTGTGTGGTTGAAGTTTTCAAGTTTTGGGTAAAGATTCGATGGACTATGGAATAAGAAGTGGCAAGCGCCTAAGCTTGGGGATGCCCAAGGAACCCCAAGGTAATATTCAAGGATAACCAAGAGCCTAAGCTTGGGGATGCCCCGGAAGGCATCCCCTCTTTCGTCTTCGTTCATCGGTAACTTTACTTGTAGCTATATTTTTATTCACCACATGATATGTGTTTTGCTTGGAGAATCATTTTTTCTGTTATTATTTGCTTCATGTTAGTTAGAATAATGTTTTGCATCTATAGTTTCAATAAAAATGTCAAGGATAGCCTTTACCGCTTATTTTGCAAGTATACATGTTGCTGTTTGAAAATAGAAAGTTTACCGCTGTTGCAAAAATTCCCTAGAAAAGTCAGAGAATGATATAATGTTGAATCTTTTTGCATATTAAGATCTGATAAATTTATTACAGTGGGAATTTTCTCTCATAATTTTTGGAGTTAGGGAAGTAATTATACTCTTGCATTCTTTATAAACTGTACTGTTTTGGCAGATTGCTGTTATGGTTGCATTGTTTGCATATGTTTGCTTGTTTAATGATTCTATTTGAGGATAGGAGTGTTAAATATGCAGAGGCATTTAGTATGCAATGTTGAATAATAATTTTAGTGATTTTTTACAGTAGAAAATGATAAGGTTTTGCATTGGTTTATACTAACTTATCTCATGAGTTCTTGTTGAGTTTGTTGTGGATGAAGCTTTTGATAAAAAGAGAAACCATGATATGAGAGGAATTAAGGAGACACAAAAGTTCAAGCTTGGGGATGCCCAAGGCACCCCAAGATAATATTTCAAGAAGTCTCAAGCATCTAAGCTTGGGGATGCCTCGTTAGGCATCCCACCTTTCTTCTTCAACAACTATCGGTTAGTATCGGTTGAGCCTAAGTTTTTGCTTCTTCACATGAGTTGTGCTATCCTTGAAATGTCATTTTGTTTTGCTTTGCTTGCCGTTTGAATAAAATACCAAGATCGGAAATTCTTTAATGAGAGAGAGTCTTCACGTAGTTACATAATTATTTAGCTACTCATTGATCTTCACTTATATCTTTTTGGAGTAGTTTGTCATTTACTCGTGCGTTTCACTTATATCCTATGAGTAAATGGTTGAATGAGTTGAATGTCATAAATCTGAAACTATATATGTCTCATTTGCTTATCCCATGGGGAGTAATGACTTCACGTCTAAGAAGTAGAGGTTTATTGAAGGTTAGCAAGCATTGTATTGGTCATTTGAACAATTCATGAAAGAATATTGAAGGAAGAGAGATTTTACATATAAATATACTATCTTAGACATCTTTTATAATTGCGAGCACTCATTAAGTATGACATGCTAAAGAGTTGATGTTGGACAAGGAAGACAACGTAATGGGTTATGTTTTCTTGCATCTCAGTTAAAGTATATTGTCATGGATCATTCAAACATGTTGAGCTTGCCTTTCCCCCTCATGCTAGCCAAAATTCCTTGCACCAAGTAGAGATACTACTTGTGCTTCCAAATATCCTTAAACCCAGTTTTTGCCATGAGAGTCCACCATACCTACCTATGGATTGAGTAAGATCCTTCAAGTAAGTTGTCATCGGTGCAAGCAATAAAAATTGCTCTCTAAATATGCATGACTTATTAGTGGGGAGAAAATAAGCTTTGTACGATCTTGTTATGGAAGCAATAAAGCGACTGACTGCATAATAAAGGTCCATATACAAGTGGCAATATAAAGTGACGTTCTTTCGCATTAAGATTTTGTGTATCCAACCCTAAAAGCACATGACAACCTCTGCTTCCCTCTGCGAAGGGCCTATCATTTACCTTATGTCTTTATTTTATGCAAGAGTCAAGGTGATCTTCACCTTTCCCTTTTTCATTTTATCCTTTGGCAAGCACTTTGTGTTGGGGTGATCCTGATATATATATCCAATTGGATGTAAGTTAGCATGAACTATTATTATTGACATCACCCAAAGGTGAATACGTTGGGAGGCAACACTATAAGACCCTATCTTTCTCAGTGTCCGATTGAAACTCCATAAGCATTAGTATTGCGTGAGTGTTAGCAATTGTAGAAGACTATATGATAGTTGAGTATGTGGAGTTTGCTATTCCTAAAAATAAGATGAATTGCAATTGTTTGATGACTAAGAATGAAGTTTGCTAGTTTTCAAGAAAGTTTATGGTCTATGCTTTAACATGTGAATTGCTTGTTACTTGATGTTGAGAAGTTTTATGAGATGAACTACTGTTATGACATATAATCATGCTAGAAAAGGTGATTGAAATTATCATTGATCAAACTTGTGCACCTTCTAGCATTCACACTTCATAAATTCTTTCTTTATCATTTACCTACTCGAGGACGAGCAGGAATTAAGCTTGGGGATGCTGATACGTCTCCAACATATCTATAATTTATGAAGCATTCATGCTATTTTATTATTTGTTTTGAATGATTATGGGCTTTATTATACACTTTTATATTACTTTTGGAACTAACCTATTAACCCGAGGCCCAACCCATATTGTTGTTTTATTGCCTGTTTCAATATTTCGAAGAAAAGGAATATCAAACGGAATGAAACTTCGGTAGCGTGATTTTTGGGAAGAATATGATCCGGGAGACTTGGAGGTCACGTCAGAAGATCCTCAAGGAGGCCACGAGATAGGGGGGCGCACCCTACCCTCTCGTGGGCCCCTCGAGGCTCCCCCGACCGAATTCTTTCGCCTATATAAGCCTACGTACCCTAAAAACATCGAATATCAAGATAGATCGGGAGTTCCACCGCCGCAAGCCTCTGTAGCCACCAAAAACCTCTCAGGAGCCCGTTCTGGCACCCTGCCGGAGGGGGAGATCCCTCACTGCTGGCCATCTTCATCATCCCAACGCTATCCATGACGAGGAGGGAGTAGTTCACCCTCGGGGCTGAGGGTATGTACCAGTAGCTATGTGTTTGATCTCTCTCTCTCATGTTCTCTCTCGTGTTCTCTCTATGGCACGATCTTGATGTATCGCGAGCTTTGCTATTATAGTTGGATCTTATGATGTTTCTCCCCCCTCTACTCTCTTGTAATGGATTGAGTTTTCTCTTTGAAGTTATCTTATCGGATTGAGTATTTAAGGATTTGAGAACACTTGATGTATGTCTTGTCATGCTTATCTGTGGTGACAATAAGATATTCACGTGATTCACTTGATGTATGTTTTGGTGATCAACTTGCGGGTTCCGTGACCTTGGGAATCTATGCATAGGGGTTGGCACATGTTTTCGTCTTGACTCTCCGGTAGAAACTTTGGGGCACTCTTTGAAGTACTTTGTGTTGGTTGAATAGATGAATCTGAGATTGTGTGATGCATATCGTATAATCATGCCCACGAATACTTGAGGTGACAATGGAGTATCTAGGTGACATTAGGGTTTTGGTTGATTTGTGTCTTAAGGTGTTATTCTAGTATGAACTCTATGATAGATTGAGCATAAAGAATAGCTTCATATTATTTTACTACGAACTCTTGAATAGATAGAACAGAAAGGATAACTTTGAGGTGGTTTCGTACCCTACCATAATCTCTTCGTTTGTTCTCCGCTATTAGTATCTTTGGAGTGACTCTTTGTTGCATGTTGAGGGATTGCTATATGATCTATCTATGTTATTATTGTTGAGAGAACTTGCACTAGTGAAAGTATGAACCTTAGGACTTGTTTCCTACCATTGCAATACCGTTTAAGCTCACTTTTATCATTAGTTACCTTGCTGTTTTTATATTTTTAGATTACAAAAACCTATATCTACTATCCATTTTGCACTTGTATCACTATCTCTTCGTCGAACTAGTGCACCTATACAATTTAACATTGTATTGGGTGTGTTGGGGACACAAGAGACTCTTTATTATTTGGTTACAAGGTTGTTTGAGAGAGACCATCTTCATCCTATGCCTCCTATGGATTGATAAACCTTAGGTCATCCACTTGAGGGAAATTTGCTACTGTCCTACAAACCTGTGCACTTGCAGGCCCAACAACGTCTACAAGAAGAAGTTTTTGTAGTAGACATCACTTTACGGCTTAGAATCGAGACTTCAAAGACGTTTTGAACGTCATGGACCATATGAGATGTTCCAGGAGTTGAAGTTAATATTTCAAGCAAATACCCGAGTTGAGAGATATGAAGTCTCCAACAAGTTCTATAGCTAAAAGATGGAGGAGAATTGCTCAACTAGTGAGCATGTGCTCAGATTGTCTGGGTACTACAATCGCTTGAATAAAGTGGGAGTTAATATTCTAGACAAAATAGTGATTGACAGAGTTCTCTAGTCACCATCACCAAGTTACTAGAACTTCGTGATGAACTATAGTATGCAAGGGATGACGAAAATTATTCCCGATCTCTTCATGATGTTGAAATCGACGAAGGTAGAAATCAAGAAAAGAGCATCAAGTGTTGATTGACAAAACCACTAGTTTCAAGAAAAGGGCAAAGGGAAAGAAAGGGAGCTTCAAGTAGAATGACAAGCAAGTTGCCAGTCTCGCGAAGAAGCCCAAAGCTGGACCAAAGCCTGAAACTGAGTGCTTACACTCCAAAGGAAATGGTCACTGGAAGCGGAAATGCCCTGAATATTTGGTGAATAAGTAGGATGGCAAAGTGAACAAGGGTATATTTGATATACATGTTATTGATGTGTACCATACTAGTGTTTATAGTAGCCCCTGAGTATTTGATACTTGTTCGGTTGCTAAAAAATAGTAACTCGAAACAGGAGTTACAGAATAAACAGAGACTAGTTGAGGGTGAAGTGACGATGTGTGTTGGAAGTAGTTCCAAGATTGATATGATCATCATCACACACTCCCTATACTTTCGGGATTAGTGTTAAACCTAAATAAATGTTATTTGGCGTTTGCGTTGAGCACGAATATGATTTGATTATGTTTATTGCAATATGGTTATTCATTTAAAGTCAGAGAATAATTGTTGTTCTGTTTACATGAATAAAACGTTCGATGGTCCTACACCCAATGAAAATAGTTTGTTGGATCTCGATCGTAGTGATAAACATATTCATAATATTGATGCCAAAAGATGCAAAGTTAATAATGATAGTGCAACTTATTCGTGGCACTGCCGTTTGGGTCATATCGGTGTAAAGCGCATGAAGAAACTCCATAAATATGGATTTTGCGGTCTAATGAGTGTTGATGCTCGTGGCGGGTATTGTTATTTTCTGACCTTCACAGATGATTTGAGCAGATATGAGTATATCTACTTATTGAAGCACAAGTCTGAAACATTTGAAAAGTTCAAAGAATTTCAGAGTGAAGTGGAGAATCATCGTAACAAGAAAATAAAAGTTTCTACAATCTGATCATAGAGGAGAATATTTGAGTTACGAGTTTGGCCTTCATTTAAAAACAATGTTGGAGCGACCAGACCTCAAACAGTCTGATCTCTGTGCATCAGTGCCATCCCTGTAATGCTGACACGCACAGTACTTGAAGGATTTATAACAGAGTAGCAATCACACACTTATTACATCGAATGTCTCAAAAGAGAACTTATTACAATAAATATGGCTTCAGGCCATCTAGTAACGATAACATCGGAAGGCTTGGAAGATAAGCGAGTCCATCAACTCCAACGGCATCACTGAGTATAAGATCAAGACCTAAGGCACCTTACTCTTCGTCTGAAAAGTCTGCAACATGAACGTTGCAGCCCGAAAACGGGTCAGTATATGGAATATACTGGCAATGTAACACATAAAGAGTAATGAATAGAATAATGCTATACTACATGCTATATGGCTGGTGGAAAGCTCTATGGTTACAGTTTTGCATAAAGCCAATTTTTCCCTACAACAAAGGAATGAATTTTATTTAACTATCATGGTGGTTGTTAAACATTGAGAAGGTTCACCCAACTCAATCCCATTTAAGCATCATCATTAAAACCCAACAATTAAATTAAAGTAACATGATGAGATTCACATGATAATCCAGGTACTAGATACTCAAAACGTCCATAACCGGGGACACGGCTAACCATGATTAGTTTATACACTCTGCAGAGGTTTGCACACTTTTCCCCGCAAGACTCGATCTCCTGCCTTGGAATTCTCGCACTACATGGTCTTTGAGAAACGGATGACCGAGACATAGTCTTTCAGAAGCGTTTGCACCTTACAATGGGTAGACAGTTACACCTACTTTCCCCTACATCTGCTAGTCTACCACTGTAAGAGTTCACACAACTTAATGAACTATGCTGGAACCCATAGTAGCTTGCGGCTGCAAACAGAAGTTTATAGCATGAATAATCTCATGATCCCTTTGATCCTAGGTGGCGGTCCGTAGGAGAATCACACGGTACCCTGGGATTTCCAAAAATACAGGAAACACTGGGTTCCCCAGGTGCCTCAATGCACCTAGATGTGTATTAAAGTTGCCACCTTAAGTAAACCATTAATTAACAATCTCACATCGGTCATGGATACACTCACCCAATCCACGTCTACTAGCATAGCATTGCGATATAAGCAAACGTAGAAGTAACTCCCAAAGGTTTGATAATAAACAGGTAATAGGTTCTACCTCATCTACTTCCCAAAACCCACATATTAATCAGATCCTAAACATGCAATTGTTTGAGGATTGATCTAATGCAATAAACTGGGTAGTAAAGAGGTATGATCAAACTGTTACTTGCCTTGCTGATGATCCGTGAAACCTAGAGACTCGTAGTAGCAAGCGGCGCACTCCGGGTACTTTATGCAAACAAACAAGCATACAATAAGCACTCATCTAATGCACAGCTAAACTCAAATAAAAGATCTAACCAGAAAGTTTAACTTAAGAACTCCGGTTTGCAAAAAGAATAAAATCAAACGAAGCAACGAAAATCAAACGGCGAAAGAAACAAGCTTTGTTTACTAATCTGGACCTAAGTCAAATTTTATAGTAGCAAAAACTTGTTTGAGTTGGTTAAACTGAAAGAGGGTTCTGAGGCGAAACTCTAGGCGCTTGAATCGCCTGATTTCGATAAACGAGCAAAAAGTTATACTAGAATGAAAATTAGATCAGAGATCACGATAAAAAATAATCGCGGTAAATCCGAGAAAAAGAAAAACGGACGAACAGGCTAACGAACGAACGTTCGCTGTCTGCGGCTAAATGACGAAAACTGTTCGTTAAAGCGAACGTACTGACGAATGTCCGCAAAATAAATAAACCGGAAAAAAAAGTAAACCGATCTATTTTAAAAAAATTGCGGTTTCCTAAGAAAACCAACAGTTTTCCGAAGAAAACCGATGGCGGCGCGGGTGCTACCTCCGGCGGCGGCGGGGCTCCGGTGAGGGGTGGCAGGCTCCGACGAGTCGGCGGCGGCGGCAGATGGCGGCGGGGTCGGCGGCGGCGGGTGGCTCCGGCGGCTCCGGCGCGGGGTGGCGGCGGCAGGGTGCGGGCTGCGGCGGTGGTGCGGCGCGGCTAGGGTTAGGGTTTGGCGGGGTGAGGCGGGCTGGGGTGGGTTGGCAGCAGGGTGGGCGGCTTATAAAGGCCGAGCGGCGGACGAGTCCGGGTCGCCCACGGCGGCCCGAGTCGGTTCGTTTTTTTAAATAATTTGGATGTGCAGAAAAAGAAAGAAAAGAAATACTAAACGGACTCCAAAAATCCCGAAATAAATTTTCCCCGTCTTCTAAAAATAAGTCGGACAAGATGAACATTTATTTGGGCCTAAAATGCAATTTTGAAAAACGCACATTTTCCTAATTCAAATAAAATAGCGATAAAACTCCGAAATAAAATCTTATTGGATTTTATTATTAAATCATCAATATTTCTTTATTTTGGGAAAGTCATTTTATTCCCTCTCTTTTATTTTTATATACGAAATATTTGAAGATAAAATAATAAAAATCAAATGATCCCTTTTCTAAATTTGAGAAAAACTCAAATAAGAAAAGAACGAAATTCCCAACTCTCTCTGTGGGTCCTTGAGTTGCGTAGAATTTCTAGGATCAAGCCAAAATGCAATAAAATATGATATGTAATGATGATCTAATGTATAACATTCCAAATTGAAAATTTATGATGTTACAAACCTACCCCCCTTAAGATGAATCTCGCCCTCGAGATTCGGGTTGGCTAGAAAATAGGTGAGGGTGGTCCTTCAGTAGATCTTCCTCTCGCTCCCAGGTGGCTTCATCCTCAGAATGGTGGCTCCACTGAACTTTGCAGAACTTGATTACCTTGTTGCGCGTGACTCGGCTGGCAAACCCGAGAATCTTAACTGGTTTTTCCTCATAAGTCAAATCATTGTCCAACTGAATCGCTTCCAACGGTACCGTATCTCTCAGCGGTATATCAGCCATCTCGGCATGGCACTTCTTCAACTGGGAAACGTGGAACACATCATGAACTCCTGACAATCCTTCGGCCAACTCCAACTTGTAGGCAACTTCTCCCATACGCTCCAAAACTTTGTATGGTCCCACAAAACGTGGTGCTAACTTTCCCTTAACTCCAAAACACTTAACTCCTCGAAGTGGGGACACACGAAGATAAACCCTGTCTCCAACTTCATAAATTGTCTCCTTGCATTGAGAATCCGCATAGCTCTTCTGTCTGGACTGGTCTACCTTGAGCCTATCGCGAATCAACTTAACCTTCTCTTCAGACTCTTTAATCAAATCCGGTCCAAACAACTAACGGTCTCCTACCTCATCCCACAACAACGGTGTTTTGCACCTCGTCCCGTACAAAGCTTCAAAAGGGGCCATCTTCAAACTGGATTGATAACTGTTGTTGTAAGAGAACTTTGCATATGGAAAGTTGTCGTCCCAACTAGATCAATAATCTAACGCACAAGCTCTCAGCATGTCCTCTAGAATCTAATTGACTCTCTCGGTCTGTCCATCTGTCTGTGGATGAAAGGTTGTACTGAACTCTAGCCTGGTACCCAAAGTTTCCTGCAACTGATTCCAGAACTTTGAGGTAAACTGGGTTCCTCTATCTGATACAATGGTCCTCGGAACTCCATGCATACATACGATCCTGGTCATGTATATCTTTGCCAACTTACCACTGGTGTAAGTGGTCTTCACTGGGATGAAATGAGCTACCTTCGTCAAACGATCGACTACAACACATATTGAGTCATAGCCTGAACGAGTCCTGGGCAATCCCATGATAAAATCCATGCCTATCTTATCCCACTTCCATTCGGGTATCGGCAATGGTTGTAGCGATCCTGCTGGCTTATGATGCTCTGCCTTCACTCTTTGACATACATCACATACTGCTACATACTCCGCAATATCCTTCTTCATTCCGGTCCACCAGAAAGTGTCCTTCAAATCTAGATACATCTTGCTAGTTCCTGGGTGAATCGAATACGGTGAATCATGGGCCTCCTGCAGAATCAACTTCCTGATCTCCGGGTCATTAGGCACATAAACGCGGTCCTCAAACCATAAGGTATCATGCTCATCCTCACGAAATCATTTAGCCTTTCCTTTGCTCATCTTCTCCTTTATCTCGGCAATCTCCTTATCTGTCTTCTGAGCTTCTCTTATCTTATCCATCAAGGTAGACTGAATCTCCAATGCTGCTACATAGCCTCTCGAAACTATCTCCAAACATAGCTCACGAAGATCCTCGGCTAACTCCTTTAGTAACTCTCTGGTCAAGAGAGTGTTGACATGGCTCTTGTGGCTCAACACATCGGCCACTACGTTAGCCTTTCCGGGGTGATAATGCAATCTCATATCATAATCCTTAATGAGCTCTAACCATCTCCTTTGCCTGAGATTCAACTCCTTCTGTGTGAAGATGTACTTCAAACTCTTGTGATCCGTGTACACCTCACAATGGTTTCCAATGAGAAAATGTCTCCATGTCTTCAACACGTGCACTACGGCTGCTAACTCGAAATCATGTGTAGCATAATTTAGCTCATGGGGATTAAGCTGTCGTGAGTCATACGAAATAACTCTTCCCTCCTGCATAAGCACTATCCAAGTCCTCGACGAGAAGCGTCGCAATACACCTCATAATCCTTGCGCTGATCTGGCAGAATCAACACTGGTGATGTAACCAAACGTTTCTTCAACTCCTGGAAACTGGCCTCACATTCCTCAGTCCATTTGAACTTGGTGTCCTTCTTCAACAACTCCGTCACGGGCTTCGCAATCTTGGAGAAATTTTCAATGAACCTCCGGTAGTATCCTGTGAGTCCAAGAAAACTCCGGATCTCTCCAACTGACGTGGGTGCTTCCCAATTTGTCACAGTGACAACTTTGGTGGAGTCTACTGCTATTCCTTCTCTGGATATCACATGTCCGAGAAATCCAACTTCTTTCAACCAAAACTCACACTTGCTGAACTTGGCATATAATTGATGTTCTCTGAGCTTCCCAAGTACCAAATGCAAATGCTCCTTATGCTCCTCTTCATTCTTCGAGTAGACCAGAATATCATCAATCAACACCACGACAAACTTATCCAGAAACTCCATAAACACCTTGTTCATAATGTTCATGAAATAGGCAGGTGTGTTAGTCAGACCAAATGACATAACGATATACTCATATAGCCCGTACCTTGTGGTAAAAGCTGTCTTAGGTATATCCTGCTCTCGAATCTTCAACTGGTGGTATCCTGATTGCAGATCGATCTTGGAAAATACCTCAGCTCCTTGCAACTGGTCAAACAAATCATTGATCATCGGCAGTGGGTACTTGTTCTTGATTATCACTTCATTCAATCCTCGATAATCAACAACCATCCTCAATGATCCGTCCTTCTTCTCCACTAGAAGCACTGGTGATCCCCAAGGTGACGAACTTGGGCGAATATAGCCTTTATCCAGTAACTCCTATATCTTCTTCTTAATTTCCTCCAAATCCTTTGCGGGCATCCTGTACGGTCTCTTAGATATCGGCCCTATGCCTGGCAAAAGCTCAATAAAAAACTCAATGTCTCTATCCGGTGGCATGCCTGGCAACTCTTCTGGAAATACATCAGGGAAATCCTTCACCACTGGTACTTCCTCCTATACAACTCCTGATTAGGAATTCACTTGAGTCCTCTTCGACACATGCCGGGATACATACTTGATCCTTCTTCCTTCTGGGGTGGTAAGCAAAATCGACTTACTGGCGCAATCGATGTTTCCTCCATACAACGATAGCCAATCCATACCCAGAATCACATCCAAACCTTGCGACTCCAAAATTATTAAATCCGAGGGGAAAACATGCCTACCTATGATCAATGGCACTTGAAAACATCCTTGACTGGCCATATACTCCGCTCCTGGTGAGCTTACTAACATAGGTGTTCTAAGAACCTTAGTGGGAAGTTTATACTTATCCACAAATCCCCTTGATATGTATGAATGTGATGCACCGGTATCGAAAAGAACGATTGCAGTAAATGACTTAACCAAAAACTTACCTATTACTGCATCAGGCTGAGCTTCAACCTCCTCCACTTTAACGTGGTTCACCTGTCCCCTGTTGAAAGGGTTAGGCTTCTTCCCAGAGCTTACATTGCCATTTCCATTCTTAGCTTCTGGACATTCATTGGCATAATGTCCAGTCTTCTGGCACTTGTAGCAAGTGACGTGGCTCAGGTCCTTCTTGGCTAGGGTGGATGGGTTGGTACAGTTCTGGCCGTTGCTTCCTCCATTCCCATTACCATTCTTGGGGTCACTATGGTTGTGTGAGCTTCCTCCTCCATGGGTATGCTGAAAAGGTCCTCCCGAGTTCAGAGTAAAACGAGGCTTCTGATGAGCTCCAGAATTATACTTCCCTTGTCCATACTTCCTCTTGCGGTTGTCAATCTGTTGCTGCTTCCCTTCAATCATGAGAGCTCTATCTACCAACTCTTGGTAGTTGTTGAAGGTTGCCACCATCAACTGCATGCTCAGCTCATCATCCAGTCCTACCAGAAACTTCTCCTGCTTAGCTGCATCCGTAGCAACATCATCTAGGGCATAACGTGCTAGCTTACTAAAATCATACACATACTGGCCAACTCTACGTCCTCCTTGGCGCAAGTTGCTAAACTCATGCTTCTTCATGGCCATAGCTCCTGCTGAAACATTGGCAGTACGAAAAGCCTGCTGAAACTGGTCCCATGTGATAGTGTCGATGGGATAAGTGGCTGTGAAATTCTCCCACCATGATGCTGCGGGTCCATCAAGCTGATGTGCGGCAAAACGCACATTCTCCGCATCTATGCATCCTGCAGTGGTCAACTCCCTTCCCATCTTGTGGAGCCAATCATCTGCAACTATCGGCTCGGTGCTACTGGAGAACACCGGCGGATTCAGCCTCAAGAAACGGGCTAAGTGATCAACAGGTGGTGGTGGTGGTGGGTTGTTGTTGTTTTTGTTGTTGTTCCCCTGATTCTGATTCTGGACTGACATCTGCATCAATGCATTCTGCTGCTGGATCAACTGAGTGAGGTCTGGTGGGAAAGCAAATCCATTGTCACGTCTCGGAGGCATCTGAGGGTTTAGAAAAGATGAGAATACAGAATAGACTGAGATCTATAGAGAAAAACACTACCCATATGCACATGAGACAAATGCAATCAATATCACTTCAATCAATTCAAACAAAGGGCATACAACGGTCTAGCTATTGTTACAAAAGTGCTCGGACTATACTATATACATGGGGGAATACTACTACTGTTATGGTGGTCGACTAGAAAAATTGATCGGTCGAAGACTCCATGATATCTGCTCCAGCTTCATCAACAAAGTCATCATCGCTATCGTATGGGTCCGAGTCGGTGTCGTCGATGATGATGTAGTTCTCCGGGCAAGTGCAATTGTCGTCTTCTCCTCCAGTCACGGGGAATCCCATGAATACTTTTAGTTTCTTCTTCACATCATCATTCTTCTCTATGAGTGTCGTCATTTCCTCCTCATATCCACCACGTGTAGACTTGAGTTCTTCTTCCAGATCCGTGATCTTGGTCATAGCCTTCTTCAGATCTATCATGCCTGTGCATGTCTGGTTCTCCTAGTGACGTATGTGCTGGTTTACCTCCTGGATGAAAGATGCAATTGATCTATCCTTCCTGGTGCTGATCATCTCCCATTGCTCATCTCGGCGCCCACAAATCTGGTAAATAGTATCCTTGAGATCCTTGTGGTAAACTTCTCCAATGCGTCCCATGGTGATGTGAGCTGCCATGCTCTTTCCTAGACTCCGGGTTGGTGCATCGAAGGAAAACTCTATGGGCTCAGTGACTGGCATGAACGTCCTTCCTGGAACTTGAACTTGAATCATCCAACGCTCCTCTTCTGGTAGAGTGGCGATGTAGGTACCGGTGAAGCTTGGTACTCCGATGTTCAGGTATCTAGTGACTTCCTTCAAGTGGCGTCCAAAGGGTGTATCTTCATCCGGTTGCGTGAACTTGTTCCTTGCATCCGCCATCCTAAAGAGTGGAAAAGGTGAGGAGTCAGAAATGAGAAGAGAGTAGTGATCTAGGGCTTTAGCTTAGTGGTCGTGTCCTACAGTCAGCGTGTGCTCTGATACCATCTTGTAGCGACCAGACCTCAAACAGTCTGATCTCTGTGCATCAGTGCCATCCCTGGATCGGTAATGCTGACACGCACAGTACTTGAAGGATTTATAACAGAGTAGCAATCACACACTTATTACATCAAATATCTCAAAAGAGAACTTATTACAATAAATATGGCTTAAGGCCATCAAATAATGATAACAATGGAAGGCTTGGAAGATAAGCGAGTCCATCAACTCCAACGGCATCACTGAGTATAAGATCACGACCTAAGGCACCTTACTCGTCGTCTGAAAAGTCTGCAACATGAATGTTGCAGCCCAAAAACAGGTCAGCATATGGAATATGCTGGCAATGTAACACATAGAGAGTAATGAACAAAATAATGCATATATGGCTGGTGGAAAGCTCTATGGTTACAGTTTTGCATAAAGCCAATTTTTCCCTACAACAAAGGAATGAATTTTATTTAACTATCATGGTGGTTGTTAAACATTGAGAAGGTTCACCCAACTCAATCCCAATTAAGCATCATCAATAAACCCAACAATTAAATTAAAGTAACATGATGAGATTCACATGATAATCCAGGTACTAGATACTCCAAACGTCCATAACCGGGGACATGGCTAACCATGATTAGTTTATACACTTTACAGACGTTTGCGCACTTTTCCCCGCAAGACTCGATCTCCTCCGTTGGAATTCTTGCACTACATGGTGTTTGAGAAACGGATGACCGAGACATAGTCTTTCAGAAGCGTTTGCACCTTACGATGGGTAGACAATTACACCTACTTTCCCCTACATCTGCTAGTCTACCACTGTAAGAGTTCACACGACTTAATCAACTATGCTAGAGCCCATAGTAGCTTGCGGCTGCACACGGAAGTTTCTAGCATGAATAATCTCATGATCCCTTTGAGCCTGGGTGGCGGTCCACAAGAGAATCACACGCTACCCCGGGATTTCTACAGGCAACACTAGGTTCCCCAGGTGCCTCAATCCACACAGATGTGTATTAAAGTTGTCACCTTAAGTAAACCATTAATTAACAATCTCACATCTATCGTGGATACACTCACCCAATCCACGTCTACTAGCATAGCATAGCGATATAAACAAACGTAGAAGTAACTCCCAAAGGTTTGACAATAAACAGGTAATAGGTTCTACCTCATCTACTTCTCAAAACCCACATATTAATCAGATCCTAAACATGCAATTGTTTGAGGATTGATCTAATGCAATAAAACTGGATAGTAAAGAGGTATGATCAAAGTGTTACTTGCCTTGCTGATGATCCGTGAAACCTAGAGACTCGTAGTAGCAAGTGGCGCACTCCGGGTACTCTATCGCAAACAAATAAGCATACAATAAGCACTCATCAATTGCACAGGTAAAACTCAAATAAAAGAACTAACCAAAAAGTTCAACTTAAGAACTTCGGTTTGCAAAAAGAATCAAATCAAACGAAGCAACGAAAATCAAACGGCGAAAGAAACAAGCTTTGTTTACTAATCTGGACCTAAGTCAAATTTTACAGTAGCAAAAACTTGTTTGAGTTGGCTAAACAGAAAGAGGGTTTCGGGACAAAACTCTAGGCGCTTGAATCGCCTGATTTCGATAGACGAGCGAAAAGTTATACTAGAACGAAAATCGGATCAGAAATCGCGATCGAAAATAATCGCGATAAATCCGAGAAGAAGAAAAACGGACGAACAGGCTAACGAACGAATGTTCGCTGTCTGCGGCTAAACGACGAAAACCATTCGCTAAAATGAACGTATGGACGAACATCCGCAAAATAAATAAACCGAAAAAAACTAAACCGATCTATTTTTTTTAAATAAACCGCGGTTTCCTAAAAAACCAATGGTTTTCCGAAGAAAACCGGCGGCAGTGCAGGTGCTACCTCCGGCGAGGGGCGGCAGGCTCCGGCGAGTCAGCGGCGGTGGGCGGGGGCGGCGGACGGCCGCGGGGTCGACGGCGGCGGGTGGCTCCGGCGCGGGGTGGCGACGGCGGGGCGCGGGCTGCGGCGGCGGCGGCTGCGTGGCGTGGCTAGGGTTAGGGTCTGGTAGGGTGAGGTGGGCTCGGGTGGGCTGGTGGCGGGGTGGGCGGCCTATAAAGGCCGAGCGGCGGACGAGTCCGGGTCGCCCACGGCGGCCCGAGTCTGTTCCTTTTTTTTAAATAATTCGGACGTACAGAAAAATAAAGAAAAGAAATACTAAACGGACTCCAAAAATCCCGAAATAAATTTTCCCTCTCCTCTAAAAATAAGCTGGACAAGATGAACATTTATTTGGGCCTAAAAAGCAATTTTCAAAAACGCGCATTTTTCCTAATTCAAATTAAATAGCGATAAAACTCCGAAATAAAATCTTATTTGATATTATTATTAAATTCTCAATATTTCTTTATTTTGGGAAAGTCATTTTATTCCCTCTCTTTTATTTTTATATATCAAATATTCGAAGATAAAATAATAAAAATCAAATGATCCCTTTTCTAAATTTGAGAAAAACTCAAATTAGAAAATAACGAAATTCCCAACACTCTCCGAGGGTCCTTGAGTTGCGTAGAATTTCTAGGATTGAGCGAAAATGCAATAAAATATGATATGCAATGATGATCTAATGTATAACATTCCAAATTGAAAATTTGGGATGTTATAGATGTGGAATAGTTTCACAACTCACGCCACATGGAACACCACAGCGTAATGGTGTGTCCAAACGTCGTAACCGCACTTTATTGAATATGGTGCGATCTATGATGTAACTTACCAATTTACCACTATTGTTTTGGGGTTATGCATTAGAGACATCTGCATTCACTTTAAATAGGGCACCATCAAAATCCGTTGAGACGACGCCTTATGAACTATGGTTTGGCATGAAACCAAAGTTGTCATTTCTTAAAGTTTGGGGCTGTGATGCTTATGTGAAAAATTTCAACTTGATAAGCTTGAACCCAAATCAGAGAAATGCGTCTTCATAGGATACCCAAAGGAGACTGTTGGGTACACCTTCTAATCACATATCCGAAGGGAAAATATTCGTTGCTAAGAATGGATCCTTTCTAGAGAAGGAGTTTCTCTCGAAAGAAGTGAGTGGGAGAAAAGTAGAACTTGATGAGGTAATAGTACCTTCTCCCGAATTGGAAAATAGTCCATCACTGAAATCAGTTCTAGTGATGCCTACACCAATTAGTGAGGAAGCTAATGATGATGATCATGAAACTTCAAATCAAGTTACTACAGAACCTCGTAGGACTTCCAGAGTACAGTCCGCACCAGAGTGGTACGGCAATCCTATTCTAGAAGTCATATTACTAGACCATGATAAACCTATGAACTATGAGGAAGCAATGATGAGCCCAGATTCCACGAAATGGCTTGAGGCCATGAAATCTGAGATGGGATCCATGTATGAGAACAAAGTGTGGACTTTGTGGAGTTGCCCGATGATCGGCAAGCCATATTGTATAAATGGATCTTCAAGAGGAAGACAGACGCTGATAAGTAGTGTTACTATCTACAAAGCTCGACTTGTCTCAAAAAGTTTTTCGACAAGTTCAAGGTGTTGAATACGATGAGATTTTCTCACTCGTATCGATGCTTAAGTCTGTTCGAATCATGTTAGCAATTGCCACATTTTATGAAATCTGGCAAATGGATGTCAAAACTGCATTCCTTAATGGATTTATGAATGAAGAGTTGTATATGATGCAACCAGAAGGTTTTGTCAATCCTAAAGGTGCTAACAAAATGTGCAAGCTCTAGCGATCCATCTATGGAATGGTGTAAGCATCTCGGAGTTGGAATATACGCTTTGATGAGTTGATCAAAGCATATGGTTTTATACAGACTTTTGGAGAAGCCTGTATTTACAAGAAAGTGAGTGGGAGCTCTGTAGCATTTCTAATACTATATGTAGATGACATATTGTTGATTGAAAATGATATAGAAATCCTGGATAGCATAAAAGGATACTTGAATAAGAGTTTTTCTAAGAAAGACCTCAGTAAAGCTGCATACAAATTGAGCATCAAGATCTATAAGATAGATCAAGACGCTTGATAAGATTTTTCAATGAGTACATACCTTGATAAGATTTTGAAGTAATTCAAAAGACAATAGTCAAAGAAGGAGTTCTTGCCTGTGTTGCAAGGTGTGAAGTTGAGTAAGACTCAAAACCCGACCATGGCAGAAAATAGAAACAGAATGAAAAGTCATTCCCTATGCCTCAGTCATAGGTTCTATTAAGTATGCTATGCTATGTACCAGACCTATTGTATACCTTGCTCTGAGTTTGGCAAGGGAGTACAATTTTGATCTAAGAGTAGATCACTGGACAGCGGTCAAGAATATCCTTAGTGAGGACTAAGGAAATATTTCTCGATTATGGAGGTGATAAAAGAGCCCGTCGTAAAGAGTTACATCAGTGCAAGCTTTTACACCAATCCAGATGACTCTAAGTCTCAATCTGGATACATATTGAAAGTGGGAGCAATAGCTAGAGTAGCTTCGTGCAGAGCATTGTAGACATAGAATATTTGCAAAATACATATGGCTCTAAATGTGACAGACCCGTTGACTAAACTTCTCTCACGAGCAAAACATGATCATACCTTAGTACTCTTTGAGTGTTAATCACATACCCTTCGGGTGTTGGTCACATGATGATGTGAACTATGGGTGTTATTCACATACAGATGTGAATATTGGTGTTAAATCACATGATGATGTGAACTAGATTATTGACTCTAGTGCAAGTGGGAGACTGAAGGAAATATTCCCTAGAGGCAATAATAAAGTTATTGTTTATTTCCTTATTTCATGATAAATGTTTATTATTCATGCTAGAATTGTATTAACTGGAAACTTAGTACATATGTGAATACATAGACAAACATAATGTCACTAGTATGCTTCTACTTGACTAGCTCGTTGAATCAAAGATGGTTGTGTTTCCTAACCATAGACATGAGTTGTCATTTGATTAACGGGATCACATCATTAGAGAATGATGTGATTGACTTGACCCATTCTGTTAGCTTCGCACTTGATCGTTTTAGTATACTGTTATTGCTTTCTTCATGACTTATACATGTTCCTATGACTATGAGATTATGCAACTCCCGTTTACCGAAGGAACACTTTGTGTGCTACCAAATGTCACAATGTAACTGGGTGATTATAAAGGAGCTCTACAGGTGTCTCCGAAGGTACTTGTTGAGTTGGCGTATTTCTAGATTAGGATTTGTCACTCCGATTGTCGGAGAGGTATCTCTGGGCCCTCTCGGTAATACTCATCACTATAAGCCTTGCAAGCATTGTGACTAATAAGTTAGTTGTGGGATGAAGTATTACGGAACGAGTAAAGAGACTTGCTGGTAACGAGATTGAACTAGGTATGATGATACCGACGATCGAATCTCGGGCAAGTAACATACCGATGACAAAGGGAACAACGTATGTTGGTATGCGGTTCGACCGATAAAGATCTTCATAGAATATGTAGGAGCCAATATGAGCATCCAGGTTCTGCTATTGGTTATTGACCAGAGAAGTGTCTCGGTCATGTCTACATAGTTCTCGGACCCGTAGGGTCCGCATGCTTAATGTTCGTTGATGATATAGTATTATATGAGTTATGTATGTTGGTGACCGAAGGTTGTTCGGAGTCCCGGATGAGATCACGTACATGACGAGGAACTCCGGAATGGTCCGAAGATAAAGTTTGATATATGGGATAATAGTGTTTGATCTTCGGAAGGGTTCCGGAATTCACCAGAAGGGGTTCCGGATGTTTCCCGCAATGTTTGGGTACGAGAACACGTTATTTGGGCCAAAGGGGAAAGCCCACGAGGCTTTTGGAAAGTGCAAAAGGAAGTTTTGCGGAGACCAGAGGCTAGACACCAGGAACCCCGGCGTCTAGGGGGTAGACGTCGGGAACCCTGGCATATAGCCCTGGAGTTCGTGTAGGACTCTTGCCTTTCGGGCAAAACCGACTTTGAGGAGGCTTTTACTCCAATTTTTGACCCTAGGGCTCAACATATAAATAGAGGGGCAGGGCTAGCACCAAAGAGACATCAAGAAACACCAAGCCGTGTGCCGGCAACCCCGACCACTCTAGTTTATCCTCTGTCATAGTTTCTGTAGTGCTTAAGCGAAGCCCTGCGGAGATTGTTCTTCACCAACACCGTCATCACGCTGTTGTGCTGCCGGAACTCATCTACTTCTTCGCCCGTCTTGCTGGATCGAGAAGGCGAGGACGTCATTGAGCTGAACGTGTGCTGAACTCGAAGGTGCCGTACGTTCGGTACTTGATCGATCAGATCATGAAGACGTATGACTACATCAACCGCATTGTACTAAAGCTTCCGCTTTCGGTCTATGAAGGTACGTGGACAACACTCTCCTCTCTCGTTGCTATGCATCACCAAGATCTTGCGTGTGCATAGGGATTTTTTTGAAATTACTACGTTCCCCAACACCATGAGGCCCCATTACTCCTTATTTTCTATCTCCTTCGACTCGGAGTCGACTTCACCAAACTTGAAGACCAGTGGCAGATGAGCCTTCTGCGCCATGGCGTTGGTGGAGGTCTGCAGGAGGGAGTGGAATGGGAGGCGAATAGTAAGGCCGCCCGTATTAAGCAGCGGCTCAGGCGCCATTAATGGAAAGGAAGGCGGGCGGCCATGGAAGTCAAAGGGCTCGCTTCCCAGTGAGCCTGCACAGCGTACAGCTCACACGCTTCCTGGTGAGCCTACGCATTGGAGGACAGCTTGCACGCCTCTCGGTCAGCCTGCACACCGGACTGCGCTCGCACGCCTCCTGTTCAGTCAAGCAACTGTCCGCACGGCACCTCCTATAGCCATTAAAACCAAGACACATGGTGTCACGTGAATGGTTAACATAATGCACATGATTTGAATTATACAAATGTTTGCGATGTTAAAGTGGCAGCTATTTGTTTCAAAATGCCTTTGTTGGATGTTATTCGAGTGCGCCTTCTCTCAAAATGGACACGAAAAATACCACAACATGTTGGATGCCATTCCATGATAGCATGCTAAGCTTCATGAATTTCAGATGAGTTTTGAATTTGGTAGAATTTAAAAACAAAGTATCTCAATGTTTTGCCGGCAATCAACAGTGCCCTGGTGTTTGAAATTCATTCCCATTTCTTGCATGGAACCTAAGCATGCACCCAAGGACAAAGATTTGACCAATTTATATACACTGAAGCATGTGCATGTAGTTCAAATTTGAATTATGCACATAAAATGCCTAGAAAACCCAGTTAATGTATAAAACTGTCCAAACGAACCCCAAAAATTCCAAAATTTAACACAACACTCCTATTGTTCTATGTTGACACTAGAATTTTTTTGAAAGCAATAAGAGGTAGAGGATATCGTTTCGTCCCCAAAGGTGGCACGTTCCCTACCGAAACCATCACGCTTGTTGTGAGAAGCTCTGGTTTGTGAGAAGACTATACCCAAACCTACCCCAAATGGGACAAAAAATTTACCACGACATGTTGATGTCGCTCCATGATAGCATACCAAGTTTCATGAATTTCAGACGAGTTTTGGATTTACTAGAATATAAAAATCAGGTATCTCAATGTTTGCGGCCGAATGACAGTTGCAGGGTGTTTGACATTCATTCCCATTTCTTGCATGGGACCTAAGCATGCAACCAAGAACACATATTTGAATTTTCAACCAATTTATATGCATTAGAGCATGTGCATGTACTTCAAATTTGAATTATGCACATAAATGCATTGGAAACTCAATTAATGCATAAAATTGTCCAAACAAACCCTAAAAAATCCAAAAATTGACACAACACTCCTGTTGTTCTATGTTGACATGAGAAATTTTTTGAAAGCAATAAGAGGCAATGGTTATCATTTCGTCCCCAAAGGTGGGACGTTCCCTAACGAAACCATCAGGCTTGTTGTGAGAAGCTCTGGTTTGTGAGAAGCATATACCCAAACCTGCCCCAAATGGGATAAAAAAATTACTATGGCATGTCGATGCCTCTCCATGATAGCATGCCAAGTTTCATGAATTTTAGACAAGTTTGGATTTACTAGAATTTAAAAACCAGGTATCTCAATGTTTGCGGCTGAGTGACGGTGGCAGGGTGTTTGACATTCATTTCCACTTCTTGCATGGGACCTAAGCATATAACCAAGGACACATATTTGAATTTTCAACCAACTTATATGCATTAGAGCATGTGCATGTCGTTCAAATTTGAATTATGCACATAAATGCATTGAAAACCCAATTAATGCACAAAAATGTCCAAACGAACCCCGAAAAATCTGGAAAATTGACACAACACTCCTGTTGTTCTATGTTGACACGAGAAAATGTTTGAAAGAAATAAGAGGCAATGGATATTGTTTCATTCCCAGAGGTGGGATGTTCCCTACCGAAACCATTAGGATTGTTGTGAGAAGCTCTGGTTTGTGAGAAGCATATCCCCAAACCTGCGCCAAATGGGACAAAAAAATTACCACGGCATGTTCATGCCGCTCCATGATAGCATGCCAAGTTTCATGAATTTCAGACGAGTTTTGGATTTGCTAGAATTTAAAAACTAGGTATCTCAATGTTTGCGGTCGAGTGACGGTGGCAGGGTGTTTGACATTCATTCCCATTTCTTGCATGGTACCTAAGCATGCAACCAAGGACACTTATTTGAATTTTCAACTAATTTATATGCATTAGAGCATGTGCATATAGTTCAAATTTGAATTATGCACATGAATGCATAGAAAACTGAGTTAATGTTTAAAAATGTCCAAGCGAACCTCGAAAAATCCCAAAAATTGACACAACACTCGTGTTGTTCTATGTTGACACGGGAAACATTTTGAAAGTAAGAAGAGGCAACATATATTGTTTCTTTCCCCGAGGTGGCACGTACCCTACCGAACCATCACGCTTGTTGTGAGAGAAGCTCTGGTTTGCGAGAAGCTTATACCCACACCTGCCCCAAATGGGACTATATTTTTATAACAACATGTCGCTGCCGTTCCATGATATCATGTCAGGTTTCAAGAATTTCAGACAATTTTTCGATTTACTAAATTTTTAAAACCATGTATCTCAATGTTAGCAGTCGAGCGACAGTGTCAAGGTGTGTGACATTCATTCTCATTTCTTGCATGTGACCTAAGCTTGCAACCAAGGACAAACATTTGATTTTGCAACCCATTGTTATGGACTGGAGCATGTGCATGTAGTTCAATTTTGAATTATGCACATAAATGCCTAGAAACTCAATTAATGTATAAAAATGTCCAAACGATCCCCGAAAAAATCCAAAATTTAACACGACACTCCTGTTGTTCTATGTTGACACCGGGAAAAAAATTGAAAGGAAGAAGAGGCGACGAATATCATTTTGTCAACAAAGTTGACACGTTTCCCTAACAGAACCGTGAGGCTTCTTGTGAGAAGCTCTGGTTTGTGAGAAGCTTATACCATAACCTTCCCCAAATGGGACAATATTTATTACCCCAGGATGTTGATGCCATTCCATGATAGCATGCCAAGGTTCATGAATTTCAGATGGGTTTTGGATTTACTAGAATTACAAAAGCAAGTACCTCAACATTTGCTAGAGAGCCACAGCGCCGTGGTGTTCAAAATTCATCCCCATTTCTTGCATGGCACATAAGCATAAACCCATAGACACATATATGATTTTACAACCCATGTTGGTGCACCGGAGCATGTGCATGCGCTTTAATTTTGAATTGTGCACATGAAATGGATAGAAAACCAATTTAATGTACAAAATTCCTAAACGAAACCTGAATAATTCCATTTTTTTACGACACACATATAGTTGCATGTTCACTGCAGATAAAAGGTCTAGCAATTCAAACACCATCCATTGCCGCTGTGACCCCATTATGTAATTCAAATCAAGATGAAAAATCAAGTAGATCCCACACAGTTTATTATCACCAACCGGGTGAGATGCAGTACAAAATATCCTAGAGCATCGTCGGTGTATAGTATGCCTATGGATTACGCGAGAAGGTGTGTTGACTACAGTCCAGAGCTGATGTGTCAAGCACACTAGCTCGCTCCCCAAATATCACTTCAGTGTTCAATCGTCGCTGGTGAAAGATGGGGACGTGGACCCACGTCATGAGGGCAACTTCGGCGGGCCACTCTGGCAAGAGTGCGGCCGCAGCCGCCATGCGCGTGCTAACAAGGTGCATGAGCGCGGCCGCAATCTGTGACCGGGCGGACAAGGCAGCCCAAACGGCCGTTGTTGCTTCTTAGGTGGCGGCAACAACATCTACCTCGGGGATAGAAACTAGCGAGAGTGGCACAACAATTATGCGTTCCACAGCGGTGACCTTAGCCCTAAGGGTTTTTATCAGTTTTGCCATCGGCTGTATAACACTACTCAGTTTTGCCACTAAAAGTTTTCACTACTCAAAAATGCCACTGTTCCGTTAGACACAAACTCGGAAATACCATTTTTCACCGTTACCGTCTGGTCAATGCACATTGACTGAAGGTAGATGACAAAAATACCCCTATCCCGTTTGTTAACTCTCCTCTCTCTGTTGACTTGTGGGACCATTTGTAACGGGCGCATGAAAAGAGAATAAAAATTGGTGTCACGAGGTTTCAAACCCAAGACCACGACCTCCAAATAGGTGCGAGCTAACCGACTAAGCTAATGAGATGTTGTCATTAAAAAGGAGATATATCCCTTATATGTTTACATGGAATAATAATCCAACACGGGGTAGTTTGGTCATCTACCTTCAGTCAACGTGTATTGACCAAACGGTAACGGTGAAAAATGGTCTTTTTGAGCTTGATCTAATAGAACAGTGGCACTTTTGAGTAGTGAAAATGTTTAGTGGCAAAACTGAGTAGCGTTATATAGCCAATGGCAAAACTGATAAAAACCCTAGCCCTAATGGAGGCTGCCCACGACCATGTCGAGGCCGCCCACGCCGAGCTCGTGGCGGTCACCGCACAAATCGAACAAAGCTTCTCCGACAACGGTCGGCAACCCATGACCGAAGAGTTGGCAATCGCCACTGCATACCTTGCAACGACGGAGCCCGTCCAAGCCCAGATAGCAGCCGCCCACGCCCAGCTCGTGGCGTCCTTTTCCAAAGAGATGGTGAGATGCTTTCCGAGTGTGGTGCGATGGATGCCATGGAGCCCCTTCCTCAGGAGACCGTCGGGCACGAGCTGGACATGGAGGAGGCGGTGGAGATCGACGAGCACAAGCCATAGTAGTACTCTTTGTTTTGTTTAATAAAGAGCGCATGTCTTTAATTTTTTTAGAGTAATGTTTACGCCAGCTAGCTTTGTTTAATTGTTGAACTTGCTCGATTAAGAAGTGTGGGTGTGCTGTAGTCTCCTTTGTGTACCCAACGGAAACGGACTTGTGTTGGAGCGCTACGGTCAAAATGGGGGTCCTGTTCATCAGGAGGGGTGTGGCGTACCGCAAAACAGGACTCCACGGGATACTGTTCATCTCCACCATTGACCTCCTCCAGCCTCCATGGGCTATTGTTCATCCACCGTCGACCTCCTCCAGCCTCCACCTGTGACTGTTCATCCACGGGCTCCTGTTCATCTAGCCTCCATCGCTCCTCCACCGGCTACTGTTCAACCAGCCCTCTTCACGGGGTCCTGTTCAACCACCCCTCCACGGGCTACTGTTCATCTAGCCCTTCACCGGCTACTATTCAACCAGCCCTCCACGGGGTCATCCTGTTCATCCAGTCCTCCACGGGGTCCTGTTCATCCACCCCCAACCGGCTCGATCGGGGTCCTGTTCATCCAGAGGCAAAACCACGGGGTCCTGTTCATCCACCCCCACCGGGAACTATTCACCCAACCCCCCCCCCAAAAACAACGCTCACTGTTCATCAAGGGAAGGAGGCAGCAGGGTTCGATCGGCTTCAGTTAGCAGCAATAGTGAAGGAATCACTCGGGTTCAGTTAATAGCAAGGGATCGATCGCTCGTGTTCAGTAACGTAGCTAGTGCAATCGCTCGGGTTCAGTTAGAGCCCAACGCCTCGCTCTGGTTTAGTTAGAGCCCAACGCCTCGCACGCACGCGCGTACTTGTACGAGAGAAACACGCATCGCTCGGCCCCCGACCACCCACCGTAACCGGGAACTCCCCGAAATTTTCCTTGCCCTCGCTTCTACAACGGTTTTTTCCATCATGGACGGCCCAAAGAATGTCATGCAGCTGCGTCTCCAGCCCGCCCAGGACGAAAAACTCATTTTTTTGTCATAGAAGTAGGAGCCCACCACATCTATGATGATATCAGGTTTTGTCACAATTATCATCATAGAAGTGTCATAAGCATGAAAAAAAATCGTTCAGCCCAAAATGTCACGGATGTGTCTTTTTTTGTAGTGATATCTGATGTCGAGGGGGGGCGGCCAGGGTCACAATGGGCCATGTTAGACTGTATACATATACGTGGACCCCTTGTACACATATCTAATTGTATTGTACCCTTTGGTACTCCTATATAATGAGATAGCCACACCCCGTTTAGGGTGTCGAGCAGTTTCCCAAACTCTACGTTTTACATGGTATCAGTTTAGGGTTTCGATATGTCTTCCGCTGCCCCTCGCGCCGCCGTCGCCGCATCGGCCCCTGCCACCGCCGATCCCTCGGCCGCTGCCATCGCTGACGCCGCGTCGGCCTAGGCGCTTGCTTCTTCGTCGCCCTTCATGGCCTCCCGCCCCTTGGCTACGGCCTGGCGGCAGCCACCCAAGGCCCTCCCTCACGGGTCAAGTGGGACGGGTGACCTGCCCCCGCCGATCCCATCTGGTGGGTCTTCCGCGGCCGTCGCCGCTGGGCCGCCGGGGGTCCGCGGGCCTGCGCCTGTGTATGGCGCCCCTGCCTCACCCCTCGGCGCCCTGCCTCCGTCGTATGGCGCCCCCTGGTTCGGTGCCCCTGCCTCGACACTCGGCGCCGCACCCTCGCCATCGTCCGTCTGGCCGCCAACCTACGGCGTTGGGGCGCCACACCCATCGGCCTACGAGGTGCAGCTGCCCACGCTACCTCAAGGGTCTGCGCCCCCTGTGCTGCCCGGAGCCCCGGCTGGCTCGGACCATGGCCCCGCCCCTGCAGGCGCATACTCGGCGTCACCATACGCGGGTGCGCACCTGGCGCTCCCCCCCCCCAACCCGGAGATGGATCCGATGATGGGCTGCTACGCGCCACCGGCACAGCCTCATGCGGATCACATGACCGCGCCGACGCCGTTTTACTTCTCACACCTCCTTCCGGTGAAGCTTACGCCGGATAATTATTTGTCCTGGCGAGCTCAGGTGCTACCCCTTCTTCGCAGCCGCTACCTGGAGGGGTATGTCGATGGCTCCATCTCGTGCCCACCGCCGTATCATCCGGCGTACCACGTGTGGGTGGCTCAGGATCAGGCGATTCTCTCCGCTATCCAGTCATCGCTCACTCCGAGCATGTCGTCGCTGGTCATCTTCGCCGCGACGTCCCGAGATGCTTGGTCGGCACTTCACAGCAGCTTCACCTTGCAGTCTACGGCGTGTGCTCATGCCATACGCACCGAGTTGGGGGAGACTAAACTTGGTGGTCTCTCTATCACCGAGTACTTTAGCAAGATGTCGGGTCTTGCGGACACATTGGCCTCAATCGGTCAGCCCCTTGGAGATGAGGAGTTCAGCACCCACGTGCTCAATGGTCTTGATGATGATTATGACAATCTCGTCGAGAATATTCATGGTCGTGAGGCGCCACTTCCGCCACGAGAGCTATATGCACATCTTCTGGGCCGTGAGCAGCGCATCAAAGCGCGTCGTGGCTCCCCGAGCTTCATATCTGCCAACGCCGCATCCCGTGGTAAGCTGCAGAAGCCGTCACCATCCCCGGGCGGGAAACCGGCGGCCTCGTCCTCGTCCTTGCAGGCCCGCGCTACCCCGCCCTCCATCACTGGCGGCACTCGTCCGGTGGCTTGCTGCCCTAGCTGTGGTGCTCAGCAGGCTTGCCAGCTGTGTGGCCTTGAGCGTCACATCGCCTCCCGGTGCCACCGGCGCTACAAGCAAGACTTCCTCGGCCTAGGAAATAATGGCAAGGGGAATGAAAAACAGGCTGCTGCGGTGACAAGTCATGATCATGGGTGCACCCCGTCCTACTCCATCGATCCTACGTGGTATATGGACACGGGGGCCACGAACCACCTCACCAACGAGATGGCCAAGCTTTCCACCAAGGAACCATATCGCGGTCATGATCAGGTGCACACAGCCAATGGAGCATGTATGCACATCTCTCATGTTGGTCAGGCCTCACTCCTTACACATAACTTTCACAAACTACATCTTTCCAATGTCCTTCATGTTCCCACTGCTACATGTAGTTTGTTGTCTATTCCTCAACTTACCCGTGATAATAATGTCCTTGCTGAGTTTCACCCTTTTCGTTTCTTTATCAAGGATCGGGACACGAGGGCCGTTCTGCTTAGCGGTCGTCTTCGCCACGGCTTATATGCACTTGACGTGCCGCCTACATCTCCTATGCAATCCTCCCCTTAGGCGTTCAGCGGCGTTCATGTGTCATCTACACATTGGCATGCACGCCTGGGTCACCCTGCTGCTCCTATAGTTCGTCATGTGCTACATCATCATGAACTACCAGTTGTGTCCAATAAAACTGCTGGAACCATTTGTGATGCCTGTCAGCAGGGCAAGAGTCACCAACTTCCGTTTTCAGAGTCTAGTCGTGTTGTGAACCATCCTCTTGAGCTTGTGTTCTCTGATGTATGGGGTCATGCCCAAACATCCGTTAGTGGCCATAATTATTATGTCAGCTTCATTGATGCTTATAGTCGGTTTACTTGGCTATACCTTATTAAGAAAAAATCTGATATGTTCGATGTTTTTATTCAGTTTCAAGCACATGTTGAGCGTCTCCTTAAGCAGAAAATTATTCATGTCCAATCCGACTGGGGTGGTGAGTATCACAACCTCAACACTTTTTTCAACAAGCTTGGGATCTCGCATCGTGTGTCTTGTCCTCATACACATCAACAGAATGGCACCGCCGAACGTAAGCATCGTCATCTTGTAGAAACTGGCCTTACTTTGCTAGCTCATGCCTCCGTTCCGTTTCGGTTTTGGAGTGATGCCTTCTCCACCGCTTGTTTCTTGATAAACAGGCTGCCTTCACGACTTCTGAATATGAAAACTCCCCTTGAACTCTTGCTCAACCAAATCCCAGATTACACTTTCCTCAAAGTGTTTGGGTGTGCATGTTGGCCTCATTTGCGTCCATACAACAAAGGTAAGTTAGAGTTTCGGTCTAAAAAGTGTGTTTTTCTTGGGTACAGTTCCCTTCACAAAGGGTACAAATGCCTACACGTTCCCACCAACCGCGTCTACATTTCTCGTAACGTCGTTTTTGATGAGAATGTCTTCCCTTTTCATGCACTTCCGAATAACTCTGAAACTCCTATGCCACCTGTCCACTCTTCCGTACCTGTGCGTGATCAATTTGTGGATGTTGCAAATGCTCCTGCGTTGCTTCCTAATCATGCTACAGGTATTGGCCGTGGTGCTCGTCTTGAGCTTCTTGATGAACAGGTGCCAGATGATGATGATCCGGAGCAGGACGTGGATCTGCATGGGACATGCATATCGGGTGCGGCCGCCTCGCGGGTGCCGCCCTCGCCCTCACCCGACCCGCAGGCGCCGCCCTCGCCCGCCTCGCGGGAGCCGTCCTCGCCCGCCTCGCAGGAGTCGCTCACGCCTGGCCTGGCTGGGCCGTCTGCCGCAACCCCCAGCCCAGTCGCTGGGCCTTCTCCGCCGACTAGGCTGACCTCACCCGGCCCAACGCCGGGGCTGGCTCGGCCGGCCACACCTGGCCCGATGTCGCTGCTCCTTCTGGAGCCAGGTGGCCCTGACGACGGCCTGGGTGCTAGCCTGTCGGCTGATGCCTCGCCACCTGTGCCGAGCCCAGTCACGTCGCCACAGCCGGCTGCTGCTGTTCTTCGTCCTCGCACGCGCAGTCAGACAGGGGTTTTTCAGCCGAAACAACGCACTGATGGGACTATCGCGTGGCCTAAGAAACGCACTGATGGGGCCACCGCATGGCTTGCCGCTTGCGTGGCTCATATTGCTGCAGATCCCACTGCTGAGCCTCGCCGTTTTCAAGCTGCACTGGGGATCCCTCATTGGCGGGCTGCGATGGAGCAGGAGTTTCAGGCTCTGCTTCAGAATGACACTTGGCATCTTGTTCCTCCAACGCCTGGTGTTAACATTATTGATTCCAAGTGGGTTTTTAAAGTCAAGAGACATGCCGATGGTTCTATTGAGCGCTACAAAGCACGGCTTGTTGCTAAGGGTTTCAAGCAGAGGTACGGTCTTGACTATGAACACACCTTCAGTCCAGTTATCAAGCCTACTACCATTCGTCTGCTGTTGTCTCTAGCTGTTACCCGAGGATGGTCTCTTCGTCAGCTTGATGTGCAGAATGCTTTCCTGCATGGTGTTCTGGAGGAAGAAGTTTATATGCGTCAGCCGCCTGGTTTTGTTGATCCTGGACATCCTCATCATCTTTGTCGTCTTGATAAGGCGCTATATGGACTTAAACAGGCTCCCCGTGCGTGGCATGCACGCCTTGGCTCTGTTCTTCGGGCTCTTGGGTTTCTTCCCTCCACGGCTGACACATCCTTGTTCCTTCTTCAGCGTCCTGAGGTTACAATGTATCTCCTGGTTTATGTTGATGACATCATCCTCATCAGTTCCTCTGCTGCTGCTGCGGATCGTCTTGTGGCTGCTTTGAGTGGTGATTTTGCTGTCAAGGACTTAGGTGCTCTGCACTTTTTCCTTGGTCTGGAGGTCTCACGCTCTTCTGCTGGGTTGACACTTACTCAGAAGAAGTATTCTCTGGATCTATTGCGTCGTGCTGGCATGCTGAAGTGTAAACATGTGACCACTCCGATGTCTGCTACTGATCGGTTGTCTGCCCTGGATGGAGACCTTCTTTCACCGGATGATGCTATTGAGTATCGTAGTCTTGTTGGTGGTCTGCAGTATCTTACTATCACCAGACCAAATGTCTCTTATGCAGTCAACCGTGTCTGTCAGTATCTTCATGCGCCCAGGACGTCTCATTGGTCAGCTGTGAAACGCATTCTGCGTTATATCTGTTTCACAGCCTCTTATGGTTTACTCCTCCAGCCTGCACCATCTTATGAGATCTCAGCCTTTTCCGATGCAGATTGGGCCGGGTGTCCTGATGACAGGCGATCCACGGGGGGATATGCAGTGTTCCTTGGGCCTAATTTGATCGCCTGGAATGCTCGTAAGCAGGCTACAGTTTCTCGCAGCAGTACTGAAGCTGAGTACAAAGCAGTTGCTGATGCAACTGCTGAGATCATATGGGTTCAGTCCTTGTTGAGAGAATTGAGAGTTCCTCCTGCTCGTTCTCCAGTGCTTTGGTGTGACAACATTGGCGCTACCTATCTCTCATCTAATCCGGTGTTTCATGCTCGGACGAAACACATTGAGGTGGACTATCATTTTGTTCGAGAACGTGTTGCACAGAAGCTTCTCAGTATCAAGTTCATCTCATCAAAGGATCAACTTGCTAACATCTTCACGAAGCCTCTTCCACAACCACAGTTTGTAGGCTGTAGGCGCAATCTTAACTTACTTTGTACTTCAGGCTATAGTTAAGATTGAGGGAGGGTGTTAGACTGTATACATATACGTGGACCCCTTGTACACATATGTAATTATATTGTACCCTTTGGTACTCCTATATAATGAGATAGCCACACCCCGTTTAGGGTGTCGAGCAGTTTCCCAAACTCTACGTTTTACAGGCCACCATTCCGATAGGGACTAAGACACAACCGAGCGCCATGTGTAGTTGCACCTTGTGGTTAGAGAAGATCGTTTTACGCTAGGACCGCAACCTTTAACTAGTTCGCATAAGCTTGTGGAAGAGGATTTGGCAAGGCTCCACATTGTCTGATCTTTCATTCCAAGCCTAGGCATTTTTGTTGCTGAAGTTAAATTGATGATAGTTAGGCTTGTTGCTGAAGTTTTTAACTTATACGCAAAGCAAAAGGGGCACGCATTTGATCATTGTCTAGTTGGTGTCATTAACAGTTGCAAAGAAAGAGGAGTGAGAAAGAATGTGCATTGTGATGAAATTATCACGACGTGCTATGTCCATTTTGCATGCACAAAGTCCTTGTGAGAAGAACTGGTTCCCCATAGATCCACCAATTTCTAAGCTATAGTTGATCCGAAAAAGCTACTTAGAGCTGGTCTTTGAACAAACTGGCATGATCACATCATGTCAACTTTTCCTTCTCCAGAAACGGAAGCAGAATTGTCAGTAACAGTCGTATAGCTTAGCCATTTTACCCATTTGTTGTTTGTTGTTGTTGATAAACCATTTACAATCGCTTACCCTTGCGGCGGGGTTCTTTGAGTTGTAAACTTTATGATCTGGGAATCCAATAGTTAAACAGCCAGGCCTGAAGCCTTTCTGCCCAAAGAACGAGAAGAAAGGTGTTTTCAAGAAAGAAAAAAAGCCAAAAAGATCACCCACGAATAACACATTCTCATACCCACCATTACCTGCTAGTTCCATTGATTTGCAACTAATTTGTTACAAGTAAAAGTTCTGTAACAACAAAATTAAGAGAAAAAAAAAAGCTTGATGCATTGCAAGAACTACAAAACATATGACCAGTAAGAATTATTACAAGGTGAATGCATACACAGGAGATCCATGGAACGCCGGCACGTCTCTGTCCTTCCGTCGCGACACGTAACGGAGACGGTGGCCGCGCAATTGCTGCAGATCGATCACCAAAAGGCCCGTAGAATCGCCAACGCCGCAAACGAACATACGGTTAAATGGACGGCGCTGCTCCCATGCCTGGGCGGCGCGCTGGATGGCATGAACCCGGGGTCCTGCGGGTACATGCGCCCTTTGCCCGGCGCCGAGCCCCCGATCTGGATGTACCCCCCTGGCGGCGGCGGGCAGTTGGAGACACCGGGGTAGGACGCCGGAGGTGGAGGGCTGTAGTAGTAGTACGGCGGCGGCGGCGGCAGCACGGGCACCGTGCCCGTGCCGCACTCAGCGCACTTGACATCTCCGTCAAGAGCCCCGGCCCTGGCCGCCGCGACGGCGAGGACCGCCAGCACGAGGAGCGGCGCCATTGCTCTTCCCATGGCCGGCCGCCGCATCCTATACACGGTGAGCGTTCGGGCGTTGGCTACGAGCCTATACGAGAGAAAGTTGTGTGGCTCGGTAAGAACCGCTATGGTGGTTATGGTGTGGCCGTGCTGGCCCTCCTCCCGGCCAGCCTTCTTATGATGCTGTCACGATCCACAAAGTAGGAGTAGAATGGAGGAGGAATATTAGTTGGGATTCGTTAGAACGGGGGCAGTAGGTTTAGAAGCAGAGGAAGGCGTAACTGTACTGCTGCATCAAGGAGGCAGGTAGCATCGGTACCTCCTGAGCTGGCTGCTAACCTCCGGTATGGCTCGAAAGCGACGACCATGTGCCGGCCGCTAAATCCGTGGGTCCGCGGATCAGGTCGGCCACATGCATGAGCGTGCATTATGGGAGCGAGTTCGGCGCGGCGGTGCGCGATGGATGCGTTCGCTGGAGGAGTGCCACCGACGCGCGCGGTGGTCGTCAACATGTGCATGTGCGGCTGCGAGGACGACGACGCGTCAAGCAACAAGCTAGCTGCTCGCGTCGTGCGAGTGTGGAGAACGTGGACTCCTCGTTGGAGCCCAACTACGGGGAGCTTTGCTTAAAGTTGGCTTCGCCCCCGTACCAAGTTTGATAAAGCGGGAAGAAGCTTCCGATCTGTCCTTGTGTGTGCGGCTGCCATGTGACTGGTCTTGATGTCATCCATTGATCCTGGCCTGCTTGCTTGGCACGGATTTTTAATGCACTCTACACATGCTTACTACTCATCGGGTGCTCTAGAATATTCATCCCGGAGCAAGCTTAATACTAGTTGGGTTGGAAAAGGGAGGGGTCTGTCAAATGTGTTCTCCGGCGAAGCTCTGCTCCCACAAGGTGGTAGGAGAGCTTTTGGCCGTTGGCCTCCTGTGATACTAGCGACCACGAACTGGCTCCGGCGGGCAGCCTCGAATCGGGTCCATCATCCCAAACCTTGTGCGACTTCATCTCTCGCGCGTAGGAGCTTGGCGGCTCCTTCCGTGCTGGCCGCCTGCGTGCCTTGCTCCAGGTGAGTGTCACACTGATGAAGATGGCACACAGGACCAGTGACGAGAAGGGGAAAACCTGAGCATGTGGCGCTGTATATGAAGAAGGGCCGCAATAGCTGGCAAACATTCTCTGGAGCATAGCATTTACCAACAATTTTCATGGCAATTTTAGTTTTTTTTTTCTAGAAAACGAGGAAGACCCCGGCCTTTGCATCTGGGCGATGCATACAGTCATTTTATTAATTATTAACACAAGACTTTACAAAGTCACACAACAATAAGGCTAAAGTCACCGTCTAAGCAATATTTGTCGCTACTCCTATCCAGATGATGAAGGGGCGCCGATAGTCTGAGCCTAATACCGAACAGACCTCGCAGCCAAACCTAACATCTAAGACCTGAGGTCCCAACCAGGACGCTTGCCGGGTATGGGCACCCACCAGTCCGGCGTGCTCCTCAACCAGGACGCCTGCCGGGTATGAGGTCGCCGCAGCCATCTATCACCAATCCATCTTCAGAGTTGTATTGTTGCATATACCTTGCCCGGTCTAGCTGACGCCGACGCCAGACAGACCTCGCAGCCAAACCTAACATCTAAGACCTGAGGTCCCAACCAGGACGCTTGTCGGGTATGGGCACCCACCAGTCCGGCGTGCTCCTCAACCAGGACGCCTGCCGGGTATGAGGTCGTCGCAGCCATCTATCACCAATCCATCTTCAGAGTTGTATTGATGCATATACATTGCCCGGTCTAGCTGACGCCGACGCCAGACAGCGTCGACCTCCTGCGCGAGTCCATCATCGCACATCAGACGCCTAATCTTCAGGGCGGCATGCCATCGAGATCCGACACCATTAATGTGTATGATGAAGCACCGCTTCTCCTCTTATCACCTCCAACCATCACTTGCTCTAAAACGATGCCCCCATGAGGAAAAGCGATACTAAAAACGCTTGTCTCGGTCTCCGGCTCTTTTCTTTTTTTTGTCTGGGCTTGTTGAGTTGTGACTCAGCAGAACCTCTGTACTTATTTGTGAGACTTGAGTGTGTGTATGGACTAGTCCTTGTGCAGAACCTCTGTACTTATTTGTGAGACTTGAGTGTGTGTATGGACTAGTCCTTGTATGTGCGCTCTCTGGCGGTTTGCTTTATTTATAAAGCGGGGCGAAAGCCTTTTTCGATAAAAACGCCATCATCATCCAATCCGGGAGTCCCAGATTCAGGGTTTCCCCCGGAGCATCCCGAGCCTGATGACGGCAACTGCAACGACGATGCCTCGACAAGGAAACGACATCAAAGACGCCGCCATCGTCCGCCATGACCGTAGCCGGCGCGATTTTCATCGGCAGTTGCGCCAGCGGGCATATGCCGCCGGCCTCGCTGGTCCCTTCAACCGTAGCAAATTCCAAAACGATGCCCTGAAGAGGGCCTATGACGCAAAAGCACCGCCATCGCTCGATCCCATGGAAATCTAGGGTTTTCCCCGGAGTTGCCCGAATTGTCAAGGACCATTCAAGGATGGAATCCCGCAGATCCGTCCAGCTGCCGACGTGTCGCACTCGCCATCGCGTCGACCGTGACCCGGAGACCAAGCTCACGCCTAGGCCCAGATCCGGCCACCCGCCGCCGATCTGGTCATGCCGCCGCCGTCCCTGGCGACCGTTATGGGGTATGGGATCGCCGAAGCACTGCCAGCCCCCGTCGTGACGTCCAGCCGCACGCCACGCTCTGGCCCAGGGGCGCCGGCCCGCGCCAGCTCCTCTCGAGCAGGAGGGCACCTAGTCCCCGCCGCCGCCGGCGACGGCAAGGCTTTGCCTGGCCACGCCCTCAGGCGACGTCGAGGGAGGAGGAGGACGAGAGGGGGAGTCAAGGGCGACGGGATCTGGGGCCTCCCAGCCGCCGCACGGGGGCGACTCGGGAGGACGAGGAAAAGTCGTGGGGGGCTCCCAGCTGCTAACAGAAGTGAGTACCCTGGCAATTTTAGTTTTAGGGGGGTTGGCAATTTCTTCAGACTAGTAGGATAATTTCTTCCTAGAGAAGGCAATTCTGTTTTTCCAAAGCTATCGAAATCGGCAAAGCTTTAGCCTAGCACTTTATAAAAAGATCAAACATTAAACACCCCTACCACGACTCACCCTGCCTACTGGGAGGAACTGACCCTTACCGAACACCCCTACACAACTCTCCTACCATTACACCGCTAAACTCGTGACTGTTTCCAGTTGGTCCTACCCCCTCCAACAGATAGATATTACTCCAGATAGCTCTCAAAAAAAACATACAATATACTCATTAGTATCTTCCCAACTCAAAATTTCCAACTTTTTAGGTGGGAACTGAAAAAACTATTTGCCATCTCAAAACCACCCATTCTTACTGCAATAAGCAAAGTAAATACTCTCTCCTTCCCATAATATAAGAACTAGTGTGAAAAACCTTCTTATATTATGTTATGGGACCAAGGGAGTAGATGTTCCCAGAAAACAGGAAGTTTATCAAGTTTTTTTCAAAATACGAGCGATCAAGTTTTAGATCCATAATATTACAGGCTACAACACTGAGCACAAAAAGATCTAAACTTATTCTGCGCTGGTCATATTGTAAGCAATGTCTGCAGAGGAGGTGTCCATGTCATTCAAGCCAAGCTCCTCATTCTGCTCCCAACTCCTCTCATAGTCCTCAACTGCCATTCATAGTGATAAATACATTGAGTAAATCATAATTGCAGGTAATTAACAAAACTTCCACAGATCATTCAGACTTGAAATGCCAATGCATGAATGTCCCTTCACTGGTTTGAATAATACATGATGCTGCGTACAATTCATTGATTAGTCTAACTTACTGAGTAGCTGGCTGTCATCTTCTATCAAATCTGTGGCTGGGGCGACAAACAAAGCCGCTAACGCATCATCGATAATTAAGGTCCAGGGCTCTTGTAAACTCAGGAGCTGAAATTATACACTGTAAATGTTACTGAAATAGGGATATCACATATTAATTCACAATTGATTAGCGCAATCATGACCTTCCACTGAAAATAGTCAGCGATTTTCTAACCAGGCCTCCAATCAAGTTTAGCATGAAACAAGGTTAGGAAAAACCAAAATAAGCAGGAAGGACTCAATACATTCTGAACAGGGATGCTATCACAAAAATAAAATTGCCTCATGTTATAAGGAAAGAAACTCAAGACACTCAAGAACCGAGATGCTATAGAAAGAAAAGCACAGCCATAATCTTCTCCAGATTGGAGGTGAAGCAGCCCCTGCTGGAATAGATAGAACATTCCAGCGAAAAGAAACTGGTACCTTTGATAATCTTTGCTGGAAATCATCCCATTTCTTTTTCTTCCATTCATTTGTGCTATCACCCAATTGGAATCCATGAACCCGCTCCAGAGCTGCAGCCCCAAAATATTACTTATCATTTGAGTTTGAGAAGAATAACGATTGCATCTATTCAGGTGTATTTCATATAAGTTGCATAAGCTATGTTGAATAAAGAAGTTTCCACAAACTTTGCTTAAAAAAGGACGTCCTGTAAAGAGCAGTTAGATGCTTAACAGCTGGAACTGAGATAAATGAGAACCACAGGTTTCAATGATGATACTGGGGAACTGTTGACAAAACCGTGAGAGGGTATAGACGTATTATGAGAGAAACATCGACTATACAGAGTGGCTTCAAGACACTTCCGTCTCGTAACATTAAGAAATCCACTGTAGGTACAAAAGTTGCTGTTGGCCAGCACATTTTGTGACTTGAACTTATCGTACAGTCCATTGTGTCCCCATGAACTGAAGAAGAATGTGTGGTGTTGCGAACTTACCCTCACATATTTTCACAATTAAACCTTCAACTGTCGTGACAATACCACCCAATGTACCCATTGACAGCTCCAACTCAAGTTCAGGTACTTTCACAGCGGCAGAATCTGACTGACGAGATCGAAGGGTAACTCAGAATCAAGTAATTTACACATCAGATGTTGATCCGAATACACCAAACTGTAACACAAGCTTGAAGATTCTTTAAAATATCAAAATCAGCCTTGTTAGTATGACAGAAAATTCAGCTAAGAGGCGCATCAAGCTTCTTAACTATAGAAGAACCAACTTAAACTTTCTACCCCCTGAACCAGAAAGCAGTTCAAGGATCGCCAATACAAGAAAAGAACAAGATGGATAATCTTATGCACAGGTATTATACAGCTTAACAACCTGCATCGCTGCATGCGACAGATAAACTAATACTACAACAAAAGAGTAATTTTCTGACCTTTATGACATCGCGAGAAAGATCTTTTACATTTTGCACATGTAACATAATTTTCTTTCCTTTAGCCGGAATTTCACCGCCAGGCTTCAACTGATTGAGCAAAAAGAAAAGCCTTAGTTTGAGTTCAGACATGTTACTAAGAACCAATGACAGACAGTTTCTATATGGACAAAAACAGACATGACAATGAAACTGACCTCTGAGTTGCGATAACCACACAGGTCACATGAAGCTGCCATAACAATTACCTCACGGAAATACGGGATTTCTACCAAAGGTCAAGGATCACACGATACATCAAATACAGATTATCTGCAGCGTTACCTCCTCCAGATAGTGAGATTGGTCACACAACACTACATACAATCTATTTCGGATTAAAACTCCGCCTATGTTGTCTCAACATAGCCGGTCCCAAGCCCGGGTAAAGGAGGAGGGTTGTGATAGGCTTGGCGAGCCAACGTAAAAACTCAGCCACTCTTATGGAGATGAAACCCAAAAGATTTTCGTTGGGGCGTAACCCTCTCAGCGACGCGCCACATCGGAACCCGGGTGTGGTGGAAAATGGGCAAGGGCCGGGCCGTCACCCCCCAAGTGGCGCGCCGTATCTTGATCCGGATACGGTGGCAAGTGAGCGAGGATCGGGTCGTCGCATCCTTAGTGGCGCGCTACATCGGCGCCCGGATGTAGTGGAAAATGAGCAAGGGTCTTCGCATTTGACTCGACGAGTGCGAAGGGTAAGGAAGCTAGCCGAGCCTAGGAGGATTCGCTTAGGTAGCTGGAACGTAGGGTCTCTGACAGGGAAGCTTCGGGAGCTAGTTGATGCAGCAGTGAGGAGAGGTGTTGATATCCTTTGCGTCCAAGAAACCAAATGGAGAGGACAGAAGGCGAAGGAGGTGGAGGATACCGGCTTCAAGCTGTGATACACGGGGACGGCTGCAAACAGACATGGCGTAGGTATCTTGATCAACAAGAGCCTCAAGTATGGAGTGGTAGACGTCAGGAGACGTGGGGACCGGATTATCCTGGTCAAGCTGGTAGTTGAGGACTTGGTTCTCAATGTTATCAGCGCGTATGCCCCGCAAATAGGCCACAATGAGAACACCAAGAGGGAGTTCTGGGAAGGCTTGGAAGACATGGTTAGGAGTGTACCGATTGGTGAGAAGCTCTTCATAGGAGGAGACCTCAATGGCCACGTGGGTACATCTAACACAGGTTTTGAAGGGGCGCATGGGGGCTTTGGCTATGGCATCAGGAATCAAGAAGGAGAAGATGTCTTAAGCTTTGCTCTAGCCTACAACATGATTGTAGCTAACACCCTGTTTAGAAAGAGAGGATCACATCTGGTGACTTTTAGTAGTGGCCAACACTCTAGCCAGATTGATTTCATCCTCTCGAGAAGAGAAGATAGGCGTGCGTGCCTAGACTCTAAGGTGATACCTGGGGAGAGTGTTGTACCCCAGCATAAGCTGGTGGTTGCTGACTTCCGCTTTCGGATTCATGTCCAGCGGGATAAGCGTGCCAAGGTCGCTAGAACGAAGTGGTGGAAGCTCAAGGGGGAGGTAGCTCAGGTGTTCAAGGAGAGGGTAATTAAGGAGGGCCCTTGGGAGGAAGGAGGGGATGCGGACAATGTGTGGATGAAGATGGCGACTTGCATTCGTAAGGTGGCCTCGGAGGAGTTTGGAGTGTCCAGGGGAAGGAGAAGCGAAGATAAGGATACCTGGTGGTGGAATGATGATGTCCAGAAGGCGATTAAAGAGAAGAAAGATTGCTTCAGACGCCTATACCTAGATAGGAGTGCAGACAACATAGAGAAGTACAAGATGGCGAAGAAGGCTGCAAAGCGAGCTGTTGGTGAAGCAAGGGGTCGGGCATATGAGGACCTCTACCAATGGTTAGGCACGAAGGAAGGTGAAAGGGACATCTATAAGATGGCTAAGATCCGGGAGAGGAAGACGAGGGATATTGGCCAAGTCAAATGCATCATGGACGGAGCAGGCCAACTCTTGGTGAAGGACGAAGAGATTAAGCATAGATGGCGGGAGTACTTCGACAAGTTGTTCAATGGGGAGAATGAGAGTTCTACCATTGAACTGGATGACTCCTTTGATGAGACCAGCATGCGTTTTGTGCGGCGCATTCAGGAGTCTGAGGTGAAGGAGGCTTTAAAAAGGATGAAAGGAGGCAAGGCGATGGGCCCTGATTGTATCCCCATTGAGGTGTGGAAAGGTCTCGGGACATAGCGATAGTATGGCTAACCAAGCTTTTCAACCTCATTTTTCGGGCAAACAAGATGCCAGAAGAATGGAGACGGAGTATATTAGTACCAATCTTCAAGAACAAGGGGGATGTTCAGAGTTGTACTAATTACCGTGGAATTAAGCTGATGAGCCATACAATGAAGCTATGGGAGAGAGTCATTGAGCACCGCTTAAGAAGAATGACAAGCGTGACCAAAAATCAGTTTGGTTTCATGCCTGGGAGGTCGACCATGGAAGCCATTTTCTTGGTACGACAACTTATGAAGAGATATAGGGAGCAAAAGAAGGACTTGCATATGGTGTTCATTGACTTGGAGAAGGCCTATGATAAGATACCGCGGAATGTCATGTGGTGGGCCTTGGAGAAACACAAAGTCCCAGCAAAGTACATTACCCTCATCAAGGACATGTACAGTAATGTTGTGACAAGTGTTCGAACAAGTGATGTCGACACCGATGACTTCCCGATTAAGATAGGACTGCATCAGGGGTCAGCTTTGAGCCCTTATCTTTTTGCATTGGTGATGGATGAGGTCACAAGGGGTATACAAGGAGATATCCCATGGTGTATGCTCTTTGCGGATGATGTGGTGCTAGTTGACGATAGTCGGACGGGGGTAAATAGGAAGTTAGAGTTATGGAGACAAACCTTGGAATCGAAAGGGTTTAGGCTTAGTAGAACTAAAACCGAGTACATGATGTGCGGTTTCAGTACTACTAGGTGTGAGGAGGAGGAGGTTAGCCTTGATGGCCAGGTGGTACCTCGGAAGGACACCTTTCGGTATTTAGGGTCAATGTTGCAGGAGGATGGGGGTATTGATGAAGATGTGAACCATCGAATCAAAGCCGGATGGATGAAGTGGCGCCAAGCTTCTGGCATTCTCTGTGACAAGAGAGTGCCACAAAAGCTAAAAGGCAAGTTCTACAGGATGGCGGTTCGACCCGCAATGTTGTATGGCGCGGAGTGTTGGCCGACTAAAAGGCGACATGTTCAACAGTTAGGTGTGGCGGAGATGCGTATGTTGAGATGGATGTGTGGCCACACGAGGAAGGATCGAGTCCGGAATGATGATATACGAGATAGAGTTGGGGTAGCACCAATTGAGGAGAAGCTTGTCCAACATCGTTTGAGATGGTTTGTGCATATTCAGCGCAGGCCTCCAGAAGCTCCAGTGCATAGCGGACGGCTAAAGCGTGCGGAGAATGGGAGGAGTCCGTTAAGAGAGACCTGAAGGATTGGAGTATCGACAAAGAGCTAGCTATGGACAGGGGTGCGTGGAAGCTTGCTATCCATGTGCCAGAGCCATGTTGGTTGCGAGATCTTATGGGTTTCACCTCTAGCCTACCCCAACTTGTTTGGGACTAAAGGCTTTGTTGTTGTTGTTGTTGATCCAGCAAATAAACAAGTGTAACATAAACACCACATATAATCAATAAAATTCACAAAAAAAAAAATCCATGTTCCGTGAAGAGGATACTTGTAGCAAAGAAACGAGTCACACATGCAGCTCCACAGGCTCCACATGTTGATGGCAAAGTATCAACCTGTCCAACTGAATTTTGTAAGGCACAAATTAACTATTCCCACCATTCTGAAATACTTGTCGTGGTTTTAGTTCATAACTAAAACCACGACAAATGTTTTGGAACGGCGGGAGTAAATTCTTGATAACGGCATTGCCAAGCAACTGAACAGACATACCTCTTCTGGAGCTGTATACCTACACAGCGCTGCAGCAATTTCATCAGGGTTTCCCTGAGCAATAGCACGACGACCTGCGACAGCTCCAACTGATCCATGGGGCACCTTTGGTAACTCGACAGAATTTGCCTCAACTGTTGAAGCATTCTGCGAAGGATCTCCAGATTCTCCGGTTGGTGGATCAACAAGAAAACCAAGTGCTGCTTGTTGTTCAGATGTCCTTTCATAGAAACTGACAGATAACGAAGGATCTGATGAAGGAACATGCCTGTGAATTTATGCGGATTAATCAATATATGTCCAGTTATAAGTACTTCAAGCATGAACAGAGCTAACAGACACATATATAAACTATTCTCTGCAACATAAGTCGTCACTCAATTGACTACAGGTTGCAAAAATGGTGAAAGTAGAACCATGTTCTCTCAGTTCCATGATTAGAACTACATTATATAATTATAAATAACAAAAAGAGTGCAAAAACCGTACAAAGTAGAACCAAGTCTTTCATTTCCATATCAAAATAAGTCATAAAATCCAAATCTCAAACAATGAAGTCTACAACTAATCTTACGGGTTCTCGATGAAGCTGTTTCCAGCAGGATCATCAAGAACAAAGGTAAACGCAGCTTCTCCTGATCCAAGAGATCTCAATTTTATTAAAAACTGATCAATAGCTTCAGCTTTTTGAGGATCCGCTTTCTGCAGCTCCAAGAAGATGATAAGCATATCACTCAGTGACTCAATTGAAATTAAATAACTATAAGCCTGACTATAAGCATACAGGCCCAAAGGTTCACCTTTCTTTCATCTTGAAGTGCCTGCAACTCCTCCACAGCTCGCATAATAATCCCTTCCACCTAATTTATGATCCAAAATATTTAACAAACTAGCAATAAATAAAAATGAATTCGAAAGGAACCATTTCTTCGGAATTAATATACAAAATTCAGTGAAGCATACTGTTGAAAGTGTTCCACGTTGAGCTTCCGGAGGAATTTCAAAGTCCAGTTCCGGAATCTGTAAGAAGTGTAAAATTATAACAGAATCAATGCATTGTGTGTATTTAGCATAAATGTATTAACAAGTAGATCAATATCAATACCTTGATAGTTGCTGAATCAGATTTGACGACCTGACGGTTCAGTACCTGTGCCAATACCGCTTGTTAATCACACTATGAAGATCAAATGTACAAAAAAGACAGACAGACAGTAATATGCGTATGAATTTAAAACTGAAATAATGTCACAACTAAAAATACAATAACGAAACTACACAGCACAAGGGGAAAATGCAAAAAGAGTTAATTTGTAATTGTAGTAGGAATCACATCAATAATGGAACCACACATAACAAGCAAAAGAAGGGGCAAGATATACACCAATACTAGTGAATCTTAAAGTAACCACAGTTATATAGTAAAAAGTAACATAAACTGCAATACAAATTAACAGGTGCAAAAGAACTAGTTGCAGTCTAAGTAAAGCTGTAACTTTATAAATAGAACAGTTCTGTCATTAGGAGAAGTCGCCATAGAGGAGTTGGAAGTGTACCAGTGTATTTATACAAACTAAAAATAAGTTGGTCCACGATTTATTTCTGATTTTATTACAGCATCACATGGACGGTAAGGACCATATTTCATATAAAAGTGCAAAAAAACTAATCATACTTCATCTGACTTGCAAGATATGTTTGGGTATAACCCAAAGGCTGAATCTTACAAGCTGGTGGCTTGTAATTAATATCCACTCTGAGGATACAGGATAGAATTCTCTTTGGATTTGAATCATGTGTGTCGTGTTAGCAAGGTGAGATTGGACATACGAATAAAGAGACAAGAACAGATCAACCACTCTTCGAAATATTTGGGATATACAACTAAACAGACAGTAACATGATCAGTTGCTCACAAGAGGGTTTAAAGCTCACTTTGGCACCACAATTACATTTCAAATTCACTTCCCCTTTCTGTCTGTGGATACAATATCTACTGGGAACAAATTTGAGGTCATAACAACTACTAACCTCCATTCCAAATATAAGACATTTTTGGCCTACCAAAACGTCTTATAATTTGAAACAGAGGTAATATATCCTACTGGAATTTGTTAAAAGTACCATGATACTAGACTAAATAGGTTCCAAAGTATGGCGTGTAGTGGAACAGATAGCACAGTAACGGTTGAATCGAGTTATAGGCGCCCCTACAAAAACAGACCTCGTTCTGCCCTTGAGGGATCTCCAAGCGGTAGCAACATCCCTTGGGCTGGAGCTGTCCAGCAAACTGGACCTCGTTGTTCCTAATTCACAAGCACACAGAACTTAAGATATTGCACTTGCATGTGCAGAAGTACCCCGTAGATTATAAACGGGCATTGCATTACCTTTCATTACAATGCGGGCACTCGAAAGCCATCAGAACAACCTGCAGATTCACAAACGCAGCAGGTTTACCCCCATTCTCCAATCAGAACAATCCGCTTTCGCAACGAGCACAGAGCGCGAAGAAGCTCACCTCCCGGAAGTTGGGGATCGTAGTCAGCAGCAACCTCGTGGTGCCCTGACCAGAAGGAAAGTAGTACGTGTCAGAACTCGCGAC
>NC_041385.1:435381052-435417518 GCF_002162155.2 Triticum dicoccoides | reverse complement strand
ATTAGGAGCGGTATCACAGGCAAGGTCAAGGCGCTTTACATTCTCGCCGCAGCGCATGCAGAGAGACTCGATTTCGTGAAGCGCCTCATCGCCGCCCGCCGACTCCGCAGCGGAGCGGAGGTCCGTCACAACGCGCGCCTCGTCGCCGGAGTTTGCCATGGTCACGGGATAGCGGTGCGGGTTGGGCTTCTCGCGAAGGAGTGGTCTCCAGAAGACTCTCGCGGTCTCTTCTCCTCGCACTGCTTGGTTTGGCGCTCGTGCTCGCGGTGGGAGGGCAAAGAAGTGCGGCGGGACCTCTGTAGGAGAAAAGAACGGGAGAAAGGAGAGCAACCTAGTAGCCTCTGGAAAGAAGTGGACGCTGGCGGGTTGCTGGGCACGGGCCAAAAGCTGGAGGAGTATAAAAAGCAAAGCCAAAACCAGCACAATTGTCGTGTCATTTAGAGGCTAATTGATTCACTGCCAAAGTTTGGCATGGCAAGCCAACATTTAGCAAAACCAAAAGTTGCCAAAAATTGATAATTTTTTGAGAGGTGAGCAAAAATCAATTGGTAGCCAACCAACTGAGAGCCAATTTTTTAGACGTGCCAACAGTTGGCATGCCAATTATTGGCACCAAACCAATTAGGCTCTTATTTTCTTGCGGCAACAATTGTCATGTCATTTTTTTAACACAGCACATACGCAAAGCGCACATATTGGCAACTTCTGGTTTTGCCAAATATTGGCAATGCCAAACTTTGGCTGATCCGACATATCATCTTGAAATTTACGAAGTCGCCATAGCCACCTCGTCATCAACAGGAACGTCTTCTCCTACTGAATGCGCATCGCCAGAAATCCTGAAATAAATTCAGAAATAAATGCGAGCACCAGGATTTGAACCCTGGTGGGCTGGGGATACCACAATCCTTCTAACCACCCAACCACAGGTTGATTCGCAATTATCATGTCATTAGCAACTAGTAAAAGCTCACGTCGTGAAGCAACCTTGAAGAATAGTATTCTCAGTCCAGGTTTCTAGACTTAACATCGATGCTCGCATTTTACTAGACTTATTCAAAAGTAGAAGCTCACGCCAGCTCAGTAAGTAGAGGTCTGAAGATTAAGAGGTGAATAAATAAAGTAAATTACTCAGTATTAAACATGAACAGTTACTACTATGTTTTAAAAAAAAGCAGCAGCTACTATGGCCCTGTTCAGAGTCCCTCTGCTTTACAACTCCACAGCAGGAGCAAGAGGCGCTGCAATTGAAAATCAAGGAGCAAGATTTGGGGATTTTTAGAAGTTGGTGGATTGCCCAATAGGGGCCATGTACTTGAAACCTCAAAAGCTGACGGTTGTGGGACATCATCGCCCGCCGTGCGCCCCTGCACAACCGCCGAGCGCCCAGGTCCCTTGCTGTCAGACCACAGCCAGCATCAGGGAACTGTCATTACCTTCAGCTATCGGACGGCTACGGAAGGAGATCATCAAGACAAATGGACGGCTCGCGTCGCTCGCCTGTTTTCACTTTACTGTAGCTTTTCACCCAGTCCTGTTTACTTTCCAGCGCTTGCCAGCTGAGCTTATATAAAGCCAGCCACTCCCTTGTAATCGTCATGACTATTCTGATGAATCATTCGATCAATACTCTAGAGCTAATACAGAATATATTTTGATTCCTCCTACCAAACGCATCACCTCTAGAACCCTAGCTCTAAATCTCGATCCAGATCATCGATGAGGCATGACAATTGGTATTAGATGCCAGGCCACTCCTCGGCGGCGTGTTGAGCGGCGTAGGTGAATTTTCTCCCACCCTCCTCTCCCAATTCCAACGGCGACGATGAGATCTAGCATGGCGGCGGGGTTGGACAGCAAGGCGGCGGTGTTGGCGGCGCTGGCGGCGGTAGGCCTGTTCAGCGACAGCTCAGGGCCGGAACTGGTTGCTGGAACACATCGTTCCTGTAGTAAAATCCTAGGTTCCCACTGAGTGGTGTTGCAGAAGGGGGCGAATTTCATTGGCGGCGGCAGGAGTTCCAGATCCGATCGGGTTTCCAGTTTGCTGGTTGTAAAATTCCTCTCGGCCACCTAGAATCTCGATGGAGCGTTCGAAGGCAAGCATCGATGAAGGCGATTTGGCCGATTTGGTAGCTATGAAGGGCGACGTGCTGCAAAATCGAGAAGAAACAGCAGAGCTACGAGGTGACATGGAGGACTTGCGCAAGGATGTGCACGCCATCCATCTCAAGCAGGATGCGATGACCAAGGTCATGATGGGGGTTCGGGATGCGGTCTCTGCTTTGAATACACAACTGGCCACTATGGCAGATGTGCTCAAATCCTTCTCTCCTCCACGAGTACCGTCTCCAGTGCAGCCAGTTCCTCAACCAAAAGTAGATCAGAAGTACCTTCTCTCCTCCACGAGTACTAAAGAACTACGCAAACGACTCGCCGAGGAACAGGAGAAGACCAGGCAGATCTCTATGTAGATACCTCCTAACTTACGCCCGATCAGAATTGCCAGCAGCTCAGCTCCGCCAGGTTTCATTGATCATAACAGGCGGGAAGGGCATTCCAGAAATGTAACACCCTCAGCGGCTTATCATACTACACACACTCCAACATTCCACAACTTTCAACCTCCTGTTGTCCGAGCAAACTGGAAATATTATTACAGACAGTATGAGCAGGAAATGAGAACTCAATTTCTGAAATCCATAACCAAGGGTCCTAGGCTGGATTTTCCCACGTTCGATGGCACTAACCCTGTCGGCTGGATCAGGCAAAGCGAGAGTTTTTTCCAAATGGCTGGTACTCCCACTGATTACAAGGTCAACTTGGCACAAATGCACATAGTGGGCAAAGCTGATGTGTGGTTGAGAAGATCCAACATTCTGAAGAAGAAACCGAGCTGGGATCAACTTTGCACTGAATTCATCCACATGTTTTCTGCATCAAGTTCTTATGATCTCACTGACAGGTTCAACAACTTGAAACAGAACACCTCTTCTGTAGCTGAGTATACTGAACAATTTGAGGAAATTATGGCTGATGTTCAAGAAGATAACCCATAGATATCTTAAAGCTGGTTTGTCAGGTGCTATGTGAATGGGTTGGGCTCCGAACTTATATTACATACCAACTTATGCCACTCAGACCAATCACCTTGACTGATGCTTATTGGTTAGCAGTTGATCTGGAACAAGGAGCACCTGCAAAGAAACAATTTCAGCAATTCTCCACTTCATCCAAACCAACTTCAGTATTTTCCAAAAATACAACAATGGGGCTAGAGAAATCTAATGAATTCAAGGCACCTGCTATAACACAAAGAGCTAGAGAACCAGGTAAATGTTGGAGATGTGGGGAAAATTGGTTCCATGGGCACAAATGTAAGCAAGCTCCTGCAATTAATCTGCTAGCAGGAGAAGAAATGGAAGAACCACCTCCTGAATAGGAAATATTAGAGGAAAATGGCCCCCAAAGAAAGGAGCAACTGAAGAGCAATGCATGAAAATATCACTTCAAGCAATGCAAGTAGACAGTGTCAATACACTTTCTATCTCAGTTAACATAGGAGGAAAACAGCTATTGCCCTTGTTGACTCTGGGAGTAACTCTACTTTCATGAGTTTACAGTTTGCTCTCCAAACAACATGCACCATTGCCAAAGACAAATCAAGAGTTGTGTCAGTAGCAGGAGGAGGAAAACTCTGATCTGGATCATATATTCCAGCTACAACTTTCATGGTAGGAGAAACACAATTTACTCAACAATTCAGAATTCTGGATTTGCCTGGCCATGGCATTGTACTTGGATGCGATTGGATGGCCCAACATAGCCCCGTGCTTTCTCCTATGATCCCAGAGAATTGATTATCAAGCATAACAAGACAACAGTGACAATTCCTGCCTATGAACCAATCACTAATGCTGCAGAAATAGATTGCGTGGAGCTGAACAGATTGCTGTTAAGTGGAGGCCCTGGATTTGTGTTGCAGTTGGCAGAAGATACCCCACTGAGATGCAAACCAACAAAACTAGTAGAACCAGTCAATGAAACACTGCTGCAAGAGTTTCCTGAAGTTTTTCAAGAACCTGCTGGTCTTCCTCCCAAAAGAGAATGTGATCATAAAATTCCCCTCAAACCAAACTCTGCTCCTCCAAACTATAAACCTTACAGAGTGCCCCACATGCAAAAAAATGAATTGGAAAGGCAAATTGACCAATTGCTGCAATCCAAAATCATTAGGGAAAGTCAAAGCCCCTACTCTTCTCCAGCCATTCTGGTTATGAAGAAAGATGGAACTTGAAGATTGTGCATTGACTACAGAAAGCTGAATGCATCTGATATGTCTCCAACGTATCTATAATTTATGAAGTATTCATGTTATTATTTTATCATTCTTGGGTGTTTTACAATCATTTTATAGTAACTTTATATCATTTTTTGGGACTAATCTATTGACCCAGTGCCCAGTGCCAGTTGCTATTTTGCTTGTTTTTTACATCGCAGGAAATCAATATCAAACTGAGTCCAAACACCACGTAACTTTTTGGAGATTTTCCCTGGACCAGAAGGAACCCAATGGGCCTGAGCTACACCTGGGGGCACAACCCACCAGGGCACACCAGGGCCCCCTGGCACGCCTAGGTGGGTTGTGCTCACCTCGGTGGCCTCCCGCACCCCCTCTTTGCACTATAAATTCCCAAATATTCCGAAACCCTTCGGGGTTAACCTAGATCAGAAGTTCCGCCGCCGCAAGGTCTCTGTATCCGTGAGAACCAATCTAGACCCTGTTATGGCACCCTGCCGGAGGGGCGAATCATCTCCGGTGGCCATCTTCATCATCCCGGCGGCCACCACGATGAGGAGGGAGTAGTCCACCCTCGGGGCTGAGGGTTTGTACCAGTAGCTATGTGTTTGATCTCTCTTTCTCGCTCTCTCTCGTGATCTATATCATGGGCTTTGTTAATATAGTCGGATCATATGATGTTTCTCCCCTCTATACTCTTGTTATGATGAATTGAATCTTTACCCTTCAAAGTTTTGTCTTGTCGGATTGAATATTCAGAGATGAGAACACATGATATATGTCTTGCAATATGAATACTTGAGGTGACAATGAGGTATCTTATTGATTCAGTTGATATGTGTTATGGCAGTCAACTCGCGGATTCCCGCGGTGATATTTGGGTAATCTATGCATATGGGTTGATGCACGTTTTTCTCCGACGGAAACTTTGGGGTCTCTTTATAGTTCTTTGTGTGGATTGAGTATTATGAATATGAATTTGCTTTGGTGTTATTCTAGTACGAACTCTAGGATAGATCGAACGAAAAATAGCTTTGTGTTATTTTAGTACGAACTCTTGAATGGATCAAACGGAAAGAATAGCTTTGAGGTGGTTTCGTGACCTATAAACAATTCCTATCTTTTGTTCTCTGCTAATAGGAACTCGGGAGTGATTCTTTATTGCACTTTGAGGGATAATCATATGATCCAACTATGTTAGCATTGTTGAGAGGTTGCACTAGCGAAAGTACGGACCCTAGGCCTCATTTTTAAGCATTGCAATACCGCTTTTGTGCCCGTTTACTATTTGCTATCTTGCTGTTTTTATTTATTCAGATTATAAAAATATATTTCTACCATCCATATTACACTTTTATCACCATCTCTTCACCGAACTAGTGCACCTATACAATTTTCCATTGTATTGGGTGTGTTGGGGACACAAGAGATTTCTTGTATTTGGTTGTAGGGTCGTTTGAGAGAGACCATCTTCATCCTACACCTCTTATACGTCTCCAATGTATCTATAATTTTTGATTGTTCCATGCTTTCCATGCTATTATATTACTTGTTTTGGATGTTTATGGGCTTTACTTTACACTTTTATATCATTTTTGGGACTAACCTACTAACCGGAGGCCCAGCCCGAATTGCTAGTTTTGTTTCCTATTTCAGTGTTTCGAAGAAAAGGAATATCAAACGGAGTCCAAACGAAATGAAACCTTCGGGAGCGATCTTTTTGGAACAAACGCAATCCAAGAGACTTGGAGTGGACGTCAAGAAGCAGCCGAGGCGGCCACGAAGGTGCAAGGCACGCCCTAGGGGGGTGGGCGCGCCCCCACCCTCGTGGGCCCCTCATGGCTCCCCTGACCGACTTCCTTCGCCTATATATATATATATATATGTACCCTGAAAACATCCAGGAGCACCACGAAAATCCTATTTCCACCGCAGCAACCTTCTCTACCCGTGAGATCCCATCTTGGGGCCTTTTCCGGCGCTCCACCGGAGGGGGAATCGATCACGGAGGGCTTCTACATCAACACCATAGCCTCTCCGATGAGTTTTGAGTAGTTTACTACAGACCTTCGGGTCCATAGTTATTAGCTAGATGGCTTCTTCTCTCTCTTTGAATCTCAATACAATGTTCTCCTTGATCTTCTTGGAGATCTATTTGATGTAACTCTTTTTGCGGTGTGTTTGTCGAGATCCGATGAATTGTGGGTTTATGATCAAGTTTATCTATGAGAAATATTTGAATCTCCTCTGAATTCTTTTATGTATGATAGGTTATCTTTGCAAGTCTCTTCGAATTATCAGTTTGGTTTGGCCTACTAGATTGATCTTTCTTGCAATGGGAGAAGTGCTTAGCTTTGGGTTCAATCTTGCGGTGTCATTTCCCAGTGATAGCAGGGGCAGCAAGGCACGTATTGTATTGTTGCCATCGAGGATAAAAAGATGGGGTTTATATCATATTGCTTGAGTTTATCCCTCTACATCATGTCATCTTGCTTAATGCGTTACTCTGTTCTTATGAACTTAATACTCTAGATGCATGCTGGATAGCGGTCGATGTGTGGAGTAATAGTAGTAGATGCAGAATCGTTTCGATCTACTTGTTGTGGATGTGATGCCTATATACATGATCATGCCTAGATATTCTCATAACTATGCACTTTTCTATCAATTGCTCGACAGTAATTTGTTCACCCACCGTAATACTTATGCTATCTTGAGAGAAGCCACTAGTGAAACCTATGGCCTCCGGGTCTATTTTCCATCATATAAGTTTCCGATCTATCTTATTTTGCAATCTTTACTTTCCAATTTATATCATAAAAATGCCCAAAAAATTTATCTTATCTTATTATCTCTATCAGATCTCACTTCCGCAAGTGGCCGTGAAGGGATTGACACCCCTTTATCACGTTGGTTGCGAGGTTCTTGTTTGTTTGTGTAGGTACGAGGGACTTGTGTGGAGCCTCCTACTGGATTGATACCTTGGTTCTCAAAAACTAAGGGAAATACTTACGCTACTTTGCTGCATCACCCTTCCCTCTTCAAGGGAAAACCAACGCAGTGCTCAAGAGGTAGCAAGAAGGATTTCTGGCGCCGTTGTCGGGGAGGTCTTCGCACAAGTCAAGACATACCAAGTACCCATCACAAACTCATCTCCCTCGCATTACATTATTTGCCATTTGCCTCTCGTTTTCCTCTCCCCCACTTCACCCTTGCCGTTTTATTCGCCCTTCTTCTATTCGTCTTTTTGTTTGCTTTGATGTCTTACTTGGCTCGTTTGCTCGTTTGGTTGGAATAGTTGTTTATTTATTGCTAAATAGAGAACCTAAGATCTATGGATCCTCATCCGCTTGCCAATCTTTTTAAAAGATCCAATTATGATGAACCAAATTCTAGTGATTTGAGTGCACTAGATTATCTTTATGAGGTTTTGCTTGAAATTCGTGAATCTGGAAATTGTGATGAAGAAATTTATGAAGAGATTCATGATAGCTCCTTGAATAAAAAGCATGATTGCAATGATTTTATTATAAATTCTATTAATGTAAATTGTGTTAATGATAAGCAAAACCCCAAGCTTGGGGATGCTAGTTTTGCTATGACCACTATTTGTTGCAATGATCATGATTGGGGTGATTCTTCTTATAATCTTGAAATTTATTTAAGCCCCATGATGAATATGAGATCGATAATAATGTTTGCAATAATACTGAAAGTGGGTTTGTAAGAGTGTCAACTTTAGATCCCACATATTTGGATAATGTTCAATCTTATGAAGTTTTTGATAAAAGTGGGTTTGGAGAGGTCATGACTTTAGTTAATGATAATCCCACTATTTTGAAAGAGTGTCGACTTCACATGCATGTGGATCATGTTGAGAATATGTTATGCGATAGCTATTTTGTTGAATTTGCCTATGATCCTACTTGTAATTATTATGAGAGAGGAAAATATGGTCGTAGAAATTTTTATCTTACTAAATTACCTCTCGTCATGTTGAGATTGCTATCATCTCTTTCTTCTTCTTTGCATATGCTAGTTTTTGCTATCCTTGCAAATTTGTTCGCTTATAAAAAACCTATGCATAGGAAGTATGTTAGACTTAAGTGTGTTTGTCACATGTTTTATGATGCCCTCTTTATGCTTCAATTCTTGTCTTTCATGTGAGCATCATTGAAATCTCAATGCCTAGCTAAAAAGGCTTTAAAGAAAAGCGCTTGTTGGGAGACAACCCAATATTTTTCCTTGCTATTATTCAATAAATAATTCATCTAGCCTCTGTTTACATGTGGTTTTATGTTTTAGTTAGTGTTTGTGCCAAGTAGAACCTATAGGATAACCTATGGTGAAAGTTAATTTGATCTTGCTGAAAAACAGAAACTTATGCACGCATGAGAATAATTTTAATAAATCACAGAAATGTGCTTTTGAGTTGATTGTTTTTTCAGTAGATCGATAGACAAATTTTCTAGGACTTCCTATTTTGGTAGGATTTCTAGAGTTCCATAAGTATTCGAAAGTTACAGATTGCTACAGATTGTTTTGTTTTTGACAGATTCTGTTTTTTGTGTGTTGTTTGCTTATTTTGATGAATCTATGGCTAGTATCGGGGGTGAACCATAGATAAGTTGTAATATAGTAGGTTTAACACCAATATAAATAAAAACTGAGTTCATTACAGTACCTTAAGTGGTGGTTTTTCTTTCTTGCACTAACGGAGCTCATGAGATTTCCTGTTGAGTTTTGTGTTGTGAAGTTTTCAAGTTTTGGGTAAAGATTTGATGGATTATGGAATAAGGAGTGGCAAGATCCTAAGCTTGGGGATGACCATGGCACCCCAAGATAATTCAAGGACAACCAAAAGCCTAAGCTCTTTCATCTTCGTCTATCGGTAACTTTACTTGGAGCTATATTTTTATTCACCACATGATATGTGTTTTTCTTGGAGCGTCTTGTATGATATGAGTCTTTGCCTTTTAGTTTAACACAATCATCCTTGCTGTACACACCCTTTGGGAGAGACACAACATGATTCGAAATTTATTAGAATACTATATGTGCTTCAGTTATATCTTTTGAGCTAGATAAATTTTGCTCTAGTGTTTCACTTATATCTTTTTAGAGCATGACGGTGGTTTTATTTTGTAGAAATTATTGATCTCTCATGATTCACTTATATTATTTTGAGAGTCTTTTAGAACAACATGGTATTTTCTATGGTTATAAAATTGGTCCTAGAATGATGGGCATCCAAGTTGGGTATAATAAAAACTATCATAGAAAGTGCATTGAACACTATGATCAATTTGATGCTTGATAATTGTTTTGAGATATAAAGGTGGTAATGTTAGAGTCATGCTAGTTGGGTAATTATGAAATTAAGAAATACTTGTGTTAAAGTTGGCAAGTCCCATAGCATGCACGTATGGTAAAAGTTGTGTAACAAATTTGTTGCATGGGGTGCTCTTTTGATTGCCTTCCTTATGTGTGGAGGTCGGGATCGCGCGATGGTTAAATCCTACCAACCCTTGCCCTAGGAGCATGCGTAGTAGTACTTTGCTTCGAGGGCTAATAAACTTTTGCAATAAGTATATGAGTTCTTTATGACTAATGTGAGTCCATGGATTATACACACTCTCACCCTTCCACCATTGCTAGCCTCTCTTATGCCGCGCAACTTTTGCCGGTATCATATACCCACCATTTAACTTCCTCAAAACAGCCACCATACCTACCTATTATGGCATTTCCATAGTCATTCCGAGATATATTGCCATGCAACTTTCCACCGTTCCGTTTATTATGACACGCTCCATCATTGTCATGTTGCTTTTGCATGATCATGTAGTTGACATCGTATTTGTGGTAAGGCCACCTTCATAGTTCTTTCATACATGTCATTCTTGATTCATTGCATATCCCGGTACACCGCCGGAGGCATTCACAGAGAGTCATATTTTGTTCTAAGTACTGAGTTGTAATTCTTGAATTGTAAATCAATAAAAGTGTGATGATCTTCATTATTAGAGCATTGTCCCAAGTGAGGAAAGGATGATGGAGACTATGATTCCCCCACAAGTCGGGATGAGACTTTGGACTTTATAAAAATAAAAGAGGCCAAAGAAGCCCAAATAAAAAAAGAGGCCAAAGAAGCTCACCAGAAAATGAGAGTAAAGAGAGAAGGGACAATGTTACTATCCTTTTTCCACACTTGTGCTTCAAAGTAGCACCATGATCTTCATGATAGAGAGTCTCCTATGTTGTCACTTTCATATACTAGTGGGAATTTTTCATTATAGAACTTGGCTTGTATATTCCAATGATGGGCTTCCTCAAAATGCCCTAGGTCTTCGTGAGCAAGCAAGTTGGATGCACACCCACTTAGTTTCTTTTGTTGAGCTTTCATACATTTATAGCTCTAGTGCATCCGTTGCATGGCAATCCCTACTCATTCACATTGATATCTATTAGTGGGAATCTCCATAGCCCATTGATACGCCTAGTTGATGTGAGACTATCTTCTCCCTTTTTGTCTTCTTCACAACCACCATCCTATTCCACATATAGTGTTATATCCATGGCTTGCGCTCATGTATTGCGTGAGAGTTGAAAAAGCTGAAGCGCGTTAAAAAAGTATGAACCAATTGCTTGGCTGAAACCGGGATTGTGCATGATGGGAGTATTTTGTGTGATGAAAATGAACCTTAACTTTATGATTTTGTAGGGATAAGCTTCCTTTGGCTATGCTATTTTGATAAGACATGATTACTTGTTAGTATGCTTCAAGTATTACTATTTTTATGTTAATATGAACTTTTATCTTGAATCATTTGGATCCAAACAATCATGCCACAATAAAGAAAATTACATTGAGAAATATGCTAGGTAACACTCCACATCAAAAATTCTATTTTTATCATTTACCTACTCGAGGACGAGCAGGAATTAAGCTTGGGGACGCTTGATACGTCTCCAACATATCTATAATTTTTGATTATTCCATGCTATTAGATTACCTGTTTTGGATGTTTATGGGCTTTACTTTACACTTTTATATCATTTTTGGGACTAACCTACTAACCGGAGGCCCAACCCGAATTGCTGTTTTTTTGCCTATTTCAGTGTTTCGAAGAAAAGGAATATCAAACGGAGTCCAAATGGAATGAAACCTTCGGGAGTGATCTTTTTGGAACAAATGCAATCCAGGAGACTTGGAGTGGACGTCAAGAAGCAGTTGAGGCGTCCACGAGAGTGCAAGGCACACCCTAGGGGGGTGGGCGCACCCCCCACCCTCGTGGGCCCCTCATGGCTCCCCTGACCGACTTCCTTCGCCTATATATATCTACGTACCCCAAAAACATCTAGGAGCACCACGAAACCCTATTTCCAGCGCCACAACCTTCTGTACCTGTGAGATCCCATCTTGGGGCCTTTTCCGGCGCTTCGTCGGAGGGGGAATCGATCATGGAGGGCTTCTACATCAACACCATAACCTCTCCAATGAGTTGTGAGTGGTTTACAACAGACCTTCGGGTCCATAGTTATTAGCTAGATGGCTTCTTCTCTCTCTTTGAATCTCAATACAATGGTCTCGTCGATCTTCTTGGAGATCTATTCGATGTAACTCTTTTGCGGTGTGTTTGTCGAGATCGGATGAATTGTGGGTTTATGATTAAGTTTATCTATGAGAAATATTTGAATCTCCTCTAAATTCTTTCATGTATGATTGGTTATCTTTGCAAGTCTCTTCGAATTATCAGTTTGGTTTGGCCTACTAGATTGATCTTTCTTGCAATGGGAGAAGTGCTTAGCTTTGGGTTCAATCTTGCGGTGTCCTTTCCCAGTGACAACAGGGGTAGCAAGGCACGTATTGTATGGTTGCCATCGACGATAAAAAGATGGGGTTTATATCATATTGCTTGAGTTTATCCCTCTACATCATGTCATCTTGCTTAATGCGTTACTCTGTTCTTATGAACTTAATACTCTAGATGCATGCTGGATAGCGATCGATGTGTGGAGTAATAGTAGTAGATACTATGCACTTTTCTATCAATTGCTCGACAGTAATTTGTTCACCCACCGTAATACTTATGCTATCTTGAGAGAAGCCACTAGTGAAACCTATGGCCCCCGGGTCTATTTTACATCATATAAGTTTCCGATCTATCTTATTTTGCAATCTTTACTTTCCAATCTACTCCCCTCTGTTCCTAAACATTTGTCTTTTTAGAGATTTGAACAAGTGAATACATACGAAGCAAAATGAGTGAACCTGCACTCTAAAATATGTCTATATACATCCGTATGCGATAGTCCATTCCAAATCTGAAAAAGACAAATATTTAGGAATGGAGGGAGTATATCATAAAAATACCAAAAATATTTATCTTATCTTATTATCTGTATCATATCTCACTTTCGCAAGTGGCCGTGAAGGGATTGACAACCCCTTTATCGCATTGGTTGTGAGGTTCTTGTTTGTTTGTGTAGGTACGAGGGACTTGCGTGGAGCCTCCTACTGGGTTGATACCTTGTTTCTCAAAAACTGAGGGAAATACTTACGCTACTTTGCTGCATCACCCTTTCCTCTTCGAGGGAAACCAATGCAGTGCTCAAGAGGTAGCAACCTCTCACGGATTGATAAACCTTATGTCATCCACTTGAGGGAATATTGCTACTATCCTACAAAACTGTGCGCTTGGAGGCCCAACACGTGTCTACAAGAATAAAGTTGCGTAGTAGACATCAACATCCAATGTTTAAAACAAATTTCCAATTCCTGTCATAGAGGACCTCTTGGATGAGCTACATGGAGAAGGATCTTTTCGAAATTGGATTTGAGATCATGGTATCATCAAGTTAGAATGGATGAACATGACATACCTAAAACTGCTTTCAAAACATATTTTGGGCACTATGAATTCCTGGTCATGCCATTTGGACTGAGTAATGCTCCTGGCACATTTCAAGCACTCATGAATAGTATATTTGTCCATACTTGAGAAAGTTCATCTTGGTTTCCTTTGATGACATACTCATTTTCAGCAGAACACCAGAGGAACATGTTGAACACTTGAAAATTGTCCTCTAGCTCCTTAAAGAACATGAATTGGTAGTAAAACTCAGCAAGTGTGTCTTTGCAGTCCCTCAAGTGGACTATCTTGGTCCTATCATTTCTGGGAAGGGAGTTTAGATAGATCCTACCATGATTTCTGCAGTTGCTGAATGGCCAATCCCTAAAACACCTGCTAAGCTCAGAGGTTCCTAGGGTTATGTGGGTACTACATAAGATTTGTCCACAACTTTGGCTCCATTGCAAGACCCCTCCATGACATGCTCAAAAAGGACAGCTTCCACTGGACTACTGCTGAAACTACTGCTTTCAATCAATTGAAACAAGCTATGATCTCTGCTCCTGTCCTAGCACTACCTGACTTCTCTGCCCCCTTTGTTTTAGAAACTGATGCTTCAGGTATTGGCTTGGGAGCTTTCATGATGCAAAAAGGCAGGCCCATAGCTTACTACAGCTCCTCCCTAGGTCCTAAAAATGCAGCAATGTCCACATATGAAAAAAGGCACTGGCCATCATTGAGGCACTAAAATGATGGAGGCACTACTTCCTTGGGAATCACCTGATCATAAGGACTGATCACAAAAGTCTACGGTTTATGACAGACCAGAAGTTAGTCAATGGGATCCAGCACAAACTCATGCTGAAACTGTTGGAATTCAACTTCCAGCTGGAATATAAAAAGGCAAGGACAACCTAGTGACAGATTCCCTCTCAAGAAAACATTCATGCATGGCCATCTCCATGGTAACACCAACCTGGATCTGTACTGTAGAGGATTCATACAAGCAAGATCCCCATTGCCAGCAGTTACTGGAGCAGCTGCTACTATCACCTAACCATACATTTCATCAGAACCAGCTACAAGATGGGATTATTAGGCACAAAGGGAAAATTTATGCGGGCAAAGATTTACAACTGAGGAACAAACTCATGTAAGCTCTTCACTCTTCTGCAGTGGGTGGCCATTCAGGAATGAAAGCTTCTTACCACAGGTTGAAGCAAATCTTCTACTAGCCTGGTATAAAAAAGGACATGGATAAGTTTGTCACTTTATGTTCAGTGTGTCAAAAGAACAAGGGAGAAACCTGTCCATATCCTGGTTTTCTGGATCCCTTACACATCCCAGACATGGTATGTACACATGTCAGTATGGAATTCATTGAGGGCCTTCCCAAATCTGACGGAAAAGAGGTCATATTTGTGGTAGTGGATCAGCTCTCTAAGTTTGCACATTTTATTCCTCTGTCACCCCTTATACATCACAGACAGTGGCAAGAGCATTCGTTGACAACGTCCTCAAACTGCATGGACCACCAATAGCTATAGTTTCTGACAGAGACACCATTTTCACAAGCAAACTCTGGCAGGATATCTTCTCAGCAATGGGCATTGAACTGAGATATAGCTCATCGTATCATCCATAGTTTGACGGTCAAACCGAGCGCGTTAATCAGTGCATTGAGAACTACTTACACTTCATGACCTCAACTGCACCAAAGAAATGGATCAAGCACCTAGCCATGGCTGAATATTGGTACAACACTTCCTTTCATTCCTCACTAAAGAAAACCCCATTTGAGGCTATGTACGGGTACCCTCCTCCAGACATCAATCCACTTCCTCCTGCACCAAGTTCTACAAATGAGACAACATCTTTCCTGTCTGAGAGGAACTCTATGTGGCAATAGTTGAAGACTAATTAACTTGGCAGCAGCACAAGCCTGCATGAAGAAGTATGCGGACAGAAAAAGAACAGATAGAACATTGGATGTTGGTGACATGGTCTACCTCAAAATGCAGCCGTATCATCTCAACACTTTTGGTCTGCGCACCCACATCAAGTTGCAGAGCAAATTCTACGGTCCATTTCGCATAACCAAACGTGTGTGCAACGTCGCTTACAAGCTCCTCCTGCCAAGCTCCTCCACTATCCACCCGGTGTTCCATGTAAGCAAGCTTAAAAAGCACATTAGCCCACAAGCTGTTCCTTGTACAGATCTACCTTTGGTCAGCCCGAACAACATGATTCGCACTGAGCCAGTCCTTGTTCTGGAAACACAACAGATCCCCCACAACAATCTACCAGTGGTCCAATGGGAAAATTTGCCACCTGAAGATGCTTCCTGGGAAGACGCTGATTTCATGAAGAGCATGTTCCCAGCCTTTTTCAAGCAAACAGTTCAAGCTTGGTTCAGTAAGCAACCTCCTTGAGGACAAGTTCAATTTCAGAGGGAGGCATTGTCAGACCACAGCCAGCATCAGAGAGTTGTTATTACCTTCAGCTATCGGACGGCTTCGGAAGGAGATCATCAAGACAAATGGATGGCTCGCGTTGCTCGCCTGTTTTCACTTTACTGTAGCTTTTCACCCCGTCCTATTTACTTTCCAGCGCTTGCCAGCTGAGCTTATATAAAGCCAACCACTCCCTTATAATCGTCATGACTATTCTGATGAATCATTCGATCAATACTCTAGAGCTAATACAGAATATACTTTGGTTCCTCCTACCAAACGCGTCACCTCTAGAACCCTAGCTCTAAATCTTGATCCAGATTGTTGATGAGGCATGACACCTTCCGCGTGATCAACCTACCTGGAGTCTTGCTCTTAAATAGTACAAGGGTCGGGTTAATTTGACTAATTTATAGGATTACACTACATGTATATGTTTTGAAATCAGAGAATTGTTTGAGATTAGAGACTCCCTACCAGCTGGGCGCTTGTACGGTTTCACTCTGATTTCACGCCTTCACCGTAACCCATCTAACGTGCCAAATCCATCAACACAAGATGTGTCGGCCTCAGACACTAGCTGGAGAACGTTCATTCTCTAAAACTAGATGATTTCCCTACGCGGTGCGGCGAGAAGTTAAAGATTAATTTTAAATGAATTATGTATGAAGAAAATGATCCAATTCAAAATCTACTAATATTTTTTTCGAAACAAAGGCAAAAGTTCTGCCTCATCAATTAATTAAGAAGAAGCGAATTGGCCAGTTAATTAACGGAAAACCAGGCGAAAACCAATACAAATGGAGCACAGACTAACTATTCACATGGCAAGAAAATCCCACCACCGCACAGGCGGCCCCTCCCAGACTCATCGATTACAAAACATCCACAAACCTTGACATTGCTACTACGCCATGTGACCCTCGACAAGAACACCTCGACATAAGACAGCAAACACCTTCGAACCCACAACGACAACCCAATCCAAGAGGACTGGCCGAGAGACTGAAGATTATCCATCAAGAAGCCAGAGACACCTTGCCTAAGGCGCCACTCTTGCCTTTTCTCACCTTCTTTTGTTTGCATCTTATTGGCATCCTCGCCAGGAGGCAAGCAATCGACCTTCCCAAACCAGGTCTAGCAACCTCCACGCTGGCTAGCAAATCACATAGTTTTTTCGCGAAGAGAGCATATGAATTTGGAGTAGGTGCAACCACTCCTGGCTTAGTGGTCATGTCACTCACAGGCATCACCTGCTCGATTGTCACAGACGAGGGAAGGAAAACAACATCTAAAACTCCACGCTCCATGATACCGAGAGGAAGGTTGGCTGACGCCTAACACTCGATGGACTTAGGCGAGTGAGAGACTGCAACGTCCAAATCACCACATCCCTCGGCATCAGGTATCTGGCTAGTTTCCAGGGTGATGATGGCGGTAAAGCCACAATCGAGATCTCAGGGGGTCTATCTTCAGTTGTACGACGGACAGAGGCAGAACCGGGCCCCCACATAGCTCCCGCAACTCAGGCATGATCTGCAGCACCGGAGTCACAACCACATCATTGTCCAATCTCTCAGAGGCTAACAACGGCGAACATGCTCTAGCACGAGGGGAGAAATGACCATGAATCTCGTCACCCATATCCACCTCAAAGCTATCAGCAGGCACAACCAAAGGGTGCAACACATGAGCAGTCTAAAGGAAATATGTCCTAGAGGCAACAATAAAGTTGTTATTTTATATTTCCCTATATCATGATAAATGTTTATTATTCATTATAGAATTGTATTAACCGGAAACTTGATACATGTGTGGATACATAGACAAAACACAGTGTCCCTAGTAAGACTCTACTAGACTAGCTCGTTAGTCAAAGATGGTTAAGTTTCCTAACCATAGACATGTGTTGTCATTTGATGAACGAGATCACATCATTAGGATAATGAGGTGACAGACAAGACCCATCCGTTAGCTTAGCATATTGATCATTCAGTTTTATTGCTATAGCTTTCTTCATGTCATATACATATTCCTTTGACTATGAGATTATGCAACTCCCGGATACCGGAGGAATACCTTGTGTGCTATCAAACGTCAGAATATAACTGGGTGATTATAAAGATGCTCTACGGGTATCTCCGAAGGTGTTTGGTTGGTTGGCATAGATCGAGATTAGGATTTGTCACTCCAAGTATCGGAGAGGTATCTGTGGGACCTCTCGGTAATACACATGATAAGAAGCCTTGCAAGCAATGTGACTAATGAGTTAGTTACGGGATGATGTATTACGGAACGAGTAAAGAGACTTGCCGGTAACGATATTGAACTAGGTATGAAGATACCGACGATCGAATCTCGGGTAATTAACATACCGATGACAAAGGGAATAACATATGTTGTCATTACAGTACGACCGATAAAGATCTTCGTTGAATATGTGGGAACCAATATGAGCATCCAGGTTCTGCTGTTGTTTATTGACCGGAGAGGTGTCTCGGTCATGTCTACATAGTTCTCGAACCCGTAGGGTCCACACGCTCAACGTTCGATGAAGATTTTGTATTATATGAGTTATGTGATTTGGTGACCAAATGTTGTTTGGAGTCTCGGACGAGATCACGGACATGATGAGGAGTCTCGAAATGGTCAAGAGGTAAAGATTCACATATTGTATGGTGATTCGGGCACCAAAAGTGTTCCGGGGGTACCGGGTACATATCGGGTCACCAGAAGGGGTTCTGAGCATCCCCCCGGTAACTACATGGGCCTAATGGGCCAAGAAGGGGATAGACCAGCCCCTAGTGATGTAGGGCGGAACCCTAGGGGCCGATCTTTCATGTTTGGAGAGGATCCTATGGGGAACACGAAGAACGCGCGGAAGAACACGAGGGAAAACACGAGGGGAAAACTAGATAAAACACTCAACCAACTAGAATATGATCACACATGTGCTAGATCCAAGAAACACAAAGAGATACACGAGATCCAAAGTCAACAAAGGACGATACAAGTGGCGGTAGCTCATCTCCGTGAGGAGGTCTTGAATCCACGAGGGATCTTCCCATAAAGGGGTCTTGAATCCACGGTGGATCTTCTCCGAAGAGGCCGCGGTCTCTCACGAGGAGGAGATCCGTATGGACGAGTAAAGCTCTATCTCAAATGAGCTAATACTTTGCTAACCCTAACTAGGAGGAGGTGGGGGAGTATATATAGTGCTAGCCCACGAAGGGGTAAGTGGGAGGGGGATACATGGGCCCTTGGCCTGTTCTCTGCGCACAGGCAGGTGCCGGATGTCCGGGCTGGGGGCCGGATGTCCGGGGCTTCACGACGGTCCGGATGTCCGGGCTGTCCTGGGTCTTCCAGATGCATTCGGTGATGGAGGGGCCGGATTTTCGAGAGAAGGGACCGGATGTCTGGTACCTCGCGAGGGGCCGGATGGCCGGGCCTGGGGGCCGGATGTCCGGGCTGGCCTGGGTCTTCCAGATGCATTCAGTGATGGAGGGGCCGGATTTCCGGGAGAAGGGGCCGGATGTCCGGTGCCTCGCGAGGGGCCGGATGTCCGGGCCTGGGGGCCGGATGTCCGGGCTGGCTTGGCCGATTCTGGAGCTCCCTGGATAGAAGGGGGCCGGATTTCCGGGTGATGGGCCGGATGTCCGGGCCTGGCCGGAGGTCCGGGCTGTGGCCGGATGTCCGGGGCCTGTAGCAGCTGGCTCTTCTTCCTTCTCCTCTTCCATGCTTCCGCGCACGCTCGACCTTGGTCCTTGGGTTCTCCATGGTCTCCTCGGGTGTACCTGAGTATGCACAAGGTCCATGCTTGAAGTAGCAACCATGTCTCACATGTGGAAAGTGAAGGTTTAGAGAGGATCGAGTTCACCTTGTGTCCAATGGCGTATGCTCGAGGTCTCATCATATGTCCTCTTGGGGCTCGGAGAGTAGTCGGAGTGTACATGGGGATGAACGTGGGATGCTCCGCATCATCTCCCCCCCTTGGGAAAGATCCGACCTCGGATCATGATCCTCATCACCATGGAAACGGTTGTCATGGACGGACTTGTACTTTGACAAAGTTGAAGGCATGGCGCAATCCAAGTATTCCAAGGTGTCGCCGGAGTGGTATAAATGCAAAAGGAGCAAACACAAACAACACTCGAAAATACAATGGTTAGCGCACACAAAGTGTCCATCATGTAAGAATGAGTCCATGCGGCAAGATAGTTCGTGACAAAGCGCATGAAGCTTATCAAGATGGTCTAGAATGGTATGTAAAGCATTCATGAGAGCAAATGCAATCATTGTGCACACAATTGTGTTATTAATATGAGGAATGCAACCACGGTGCAAAATGATGTCATATTGGGATGGTGCATCAAATGCATGAACATAGCAATGGATGCTCAATATGTGAATGTCATCATGCAATTGATGGTGGACAATATGGTCATGATGAATGAAAATGCCATCAAGGAAGATCACAACAAATTTGCTAAGGAAGTGAACAAGCTCATATATCATCGATGACATGGGAATACAAGATGCAACAAGGCAATCATAATGTGAGTCAATCCATGCATAGGGTGCAAACTTGTGGTGAGAATGATATGTCCATCGAGCATGACATGTATGAGCACAATCAACAAATATGGAGGTGTTGGTGTACCAATGCTCGATGCCGTGGCAAGAGTGGAGGTCCGAAGGTGCATCCAATAAGTCCGAGCGCTCCTCGATGTGAAGGTTCATAGAGCCAATCTCCAATGTCGCTCCTCCATCCAATAGATGTAACATGTAGACAACAAGAAGGAAACAACAATGAAAGAGTGACCCATCCAATATGCGTACTTGAGGATGACTCAAAGGGAAAGAGTTCACCTTTATGAGAATGTCAAAAATGTTGGTGTCGCAGATCGTGTACGCCTTCGCATGACCAAGTTGTTTCGTCATGGTACCGCCTTGTGAATCCTTCAAAACGAAAGAACATGGCAAACACTCGGAAAAAAATGAGGTTAGCGGAAGTGCAAAACCTATCATTCGTATGGTAAGATACCCAACAAGTGTATGCATCATGCTCATCATAAGAAAGTACAAGGGGACATTTCATAGTATGGAGGCATATGATGCGAGAACAACCAAATGCAATAGGCTCAATCAAACAAGCATGCATCACAAGTAAGGTGTCAAAGTATCTAAGATCAATAAGCATAGTATGGTTGCACTCAATACAAGTGGATATGAAAGAGGCAACTAATGGACACAAGAGACAATGATCGAGATATATCATGTGAGAGGCATGAGCATATATGTCATCAACCCAAGAAAGCAAGTAATAGTGGAACATGGGTGATGCAACATAGCAAGCAATCATAGCGATCAACTCAAGCATGCTAGTAGCGTGAAGATGCAACATACTAGAAGGAATCATGGCAAGCATGTCATGTGTGCAAATGGCGGGCATGAATAATGCACATGACATATCACAAGCATGAAAGCAAGATATGAGAAAAATATCATCAATGTATTGGCGAGAGACCATATGTAATAGCAATGGCACATCATGACTCTCCCAACACAACAAGCATCGATAGCATGGGGCACATGATAAACATGGCAATAGCAACAAGGATCTCCACCAAGCATGCAAATACACATAGGAGTATCATAATGGTGAAGCATGGGTAGATGCAAGCAAGGGTCACAATTGCATGACAACATCATGTAAAGAGGCATAACATGCAAAGTGAACACGATAGTATGGGCATAAGGTGACAAGTGGTAAATAGCCCATAGCCGTGTGAGAGCCAAGTAGAAGAGATGCGCGTAGTCTTTGCGCGGAAGGAACGGTGGTAAGTATAGTCCACGGGATCCCAAGTCATCGTTGCTCTCAAGAGCTCATTTCGTCAACTCTTGGGATTGAGAGGTTGACGAGTATATGTGAGTACCTACACAAAATAAAGGCAAAGGGAAAATTGTGTGTGCATGATATATGTACACATCATCCATCACAAAACGCGCGTGCATGTGTCGGTTAGCACAAAATATCAAATGCTCAAATATATGAGATGCGTGATATAGAAACATGTCATCCATCATGAGAGGTTTGTTATTATGTATGTCATAATGGAGACTCAAATTGTGCAATGCATCACGAGCAATATTTAGAGCATTGTTATTCATGGAATGCATATGGTGTACACTATCATGGGAATCATGCAAAGTATGAAATGCATCAAGATCTCCTAATATGTATGAGGAAACTATGGGGGTCTCCTCATGAGCATGAGTAGCAACATCACATGGAGAATATTGACAACATCCAAAACAATGCATATTCAAAACAATGTGATCATGGCATGACATAGTAGATGAATTGCGCAAATCATGTAAAGGAAGCATGGAAATATCATCACAAGAGAAACAAAAGCCAATGACCATCATCTCGTCATCTATGCCATAAGTGCAAATGGGAGTGATTTTAATGGGGCATGCATAGTTACTATTTTGAGATTGAAATGAAGCAATATGGGAGATCTCACTCATAACATATGACAAGTTCAATGGTTGGTCAAACATGATGTGACCAATAGAATTATCACATGATATCCTATGAAAAGCATAGCATCACAACTAGGCAACTCAACATGCTCATCATCATCATCAATAGGTAAGTCAAGACATGAAGGAGTCGCACTAGCATGAAGCATGGGAATAGGTGGATCAACATCATGCAAGCAATCATTGTCAAGAGAGTCCACTAGTGGGACAAGAGAAGCACCATCACCTATGTTACCTTTGGAGCATCGCTCATGTGTTGTAGGTGATGTGTTGAAGATCCACTCGTTGTCATCTTCGTCTTGATGGAACCATGTGGGGGGTGCATCATCGTCCACCATGGCCATCGGTTTTCCCATTGGAGGGATGGACTCGTCGAGGGTAGGCATGTCGTCATGTAGGAGGCCTAGCACCAAAGAAGAAAACACACTAGGAGTAGAGGTTAAGTCGTTAGAAATCATAGTGGCCTCACATGCCGTGTCAACTACCTCACTCGCTAAGTGTTGTGGCTCACTCACTCCCTCAAGGATGCTCTCACTCATATGGTTGGTGGAGTCACTCAAATGGCGCTCAACCTCACATAGGATGTGTGGCATGCTCTCATGTGTGGGGCTAGTGGTGGTCACACTCATCCTCTCATAGGAAATGCACTCAATGTCACATATGGTCGAGTCACTCATCTCTCTCATGGGGTGGTGGCTCTCCTCACATGGCACTTGGGGCATCTCGACATATGTGGGTGTCGGAGAGATGTAGGTGTAAATGTCTCCATGCGCGGTCGCGTAGCTTGACTCGGAGTATGAGTCCAATATGGGCGCCCTCTTCATGTTGTTGAAGAGGTTCGCGCTCGTCACCGCGGTCGAAGGGGATGGCCCTTGCTCGACTGTCTTGTTGCCGTCTTGTTGTAGGAGGTCCATATGATGTGGCACCTCATAGCTCGTCTCCATGACCGAAGGGAGTTTCCCATGCTCGACCATCTTCCTTGAGGGGCTTCCGAAGATGGAAGTGTCGCCCTCGCTTGTAGGTGGTCGCCTTGCACTTGATGAAGTCGTTGTAGGCGTACTCGTGGGAAGTAGGCGAAGATGTCGTACATCCAAAGGCGAAGATGCCTTGATAGCACTTGGTGAAGATGCCAAAGTGGTTGTTGTAGCCGTAGCGCCGTATTGGTGGTGGTCGTCTCGCGGTCTTCTTTTGTGCTCATTAAGCTTGGGCTTGGCGTGAAGTAGGGCTTGTTGGGACTTGTGCATTTGCGCTTGTGGAGCATCTTCATGATGACGATGTCGTTGTCGTGCTTGATCTCGATGGCGTTTGTCGTTGTCGTGCACATGATGCTTGGAGGTGACTTACCCTCCATGACGATGTGGATCACGAACGTGATGGTGGTCGCCATGTAGATGTGGACGTGGACGAATTGCGCTTGCATCGTTTTCACGCTCCAAAGACTTGTGGCTTGAATGTCGCCACCTTGAGGATGATGAAGGGGAAGTAGACTTGATCAAGGCCCGAATCTCCTCCATCCTTGCATCTTGCTCCTCTTTATGTGCGGAAAGCTTCTTGTCGATGTAGTCCCTTTTCCTTGCTTCAGAGTGACGAATGTCGATGGAGATGTTCTCAATGCGCTCTCGCAATTTTGATTGTGCGCCTTGCATTTGTCGTTGTAGATTGAAGATGGACGCTTTGGTGATGTAGTTGTTCACGCCATCGTTGTTGTCGAGGACCGGAGATGAAATGCCTTGTCTATCCATCACAAGACTCAAGCAAATATGAGTGGGAGAAGGAGAAGAACTAGACCAAATGTACCTTGACCGATGTTGAAGATGGATCAATGATCACTCAAATGTGTAACAAGGAAATAGCATAATTGGTACCAATTCTTGTCGGTTCTCACACCTACACAAGTAAGGCTTACGGTGGAGCTCGGTGAGGATAGTGGCACAAAAATTTGATGTAAAATGTTAGCAAGAGTCAATAATGTTGAAAGAGATTCACAAATTCGCAAGTGAAACAAATAGACCAATAGCAATGAAAGGTACATGGAAACACACACACAGATAGATAAATGGGGTCGTGCAACCAAGGAATGAGCATAAAATGTGGAATCCACGAAAAATGCTCGTGTTGCACAACTCAAGAGAGACGCTAGCACGATTGCTCAATAGGCGGATACGACACTTGTGCACAACCTATAAGATGCAAAATGTAGCAACTTTTATCCTAATTATGCTATGTATGTATGGTTCCCGGTGTTTCTCTCAAGATGATCCAAGATGATCGGATATGACAATCTATATGCAATGTGGTATGATTCTATGACACTTGCTTACAAGCTTCTTTGCTCTCTTTCTTTTGCTTAAAAGCTTATTTTTTTTGTATGGCCACTTTTGCACAATGCACAAACCAAGATAGCAATTGTATATATGCGGGAACAAACTTGTGACACAAGATATGATAGCAATATATGCACCACGATGATATGGTATGTATGCTATGGGAAGTATGATCACTAATGTGCACAAGTCACATTGCCGGCAATAGTCAAATGGCTAGTCTCGATAGGCAAGGAACACAAAATGGGCTAGGGGTTAACAATGCAATGGCAAGGGGAATATACAATGGAGGGATACCACGATACCAAGATGATATGGAGGTTACCATCGAGGGTTTCTCGTATGTACGTCACGGACGGATGATGGTGAAGTAGTCAATGTCGATGACGAACTTGAGGCGATATGAGTTGTGGTGTTCTTGATGTAGATACCAAGATGATGGAGACTCGTCCCTAAGTAGCCGAAACACCTTAGGAAACGGAAAAACCGCGAACTCAAAATCTCAAACGTCAAATGTCAAAATGGTGGTAGAGGAAAGCGGTGGTGGTTTTCACTTGGCAATGCGGAAGTGAAATGATTGGCTATACATGGTGTAAGAGTTGGAAGCACGCGGTCCCTAAGTAGCCGAAACACCTTAGGAAACGGAAAAACCGCGAACTCAAAATCTCAAACGTCAAATGCCAAAATGGTGGTAGAGGAAAGAGGTGGTGGTTTTCACTTGGCAATGCGAAAGTGAAATGATTGGCTATACATGGTGTAAGAGTTGGAAGCACGCGGTCCCTAAGTAGCCGAAACACCTTAGGAGACACAACTCACAACACAAACAAAATGGGTTAAGTTGCAATGGTGGAAATGTATAGTGGGCAAGGTTATGTGGAAATGGTGGTGGTGGTTGATGAAGAAGCAATCATCCCTAAGTAGCCGAAACACCTTAGGAGACTCAAATCACTACTCAAGCAATCACTAATGCTATAGGGAACAAATTGGGTTAGGTTGCGGAAGTCGGTGGTGGCTATGCGGATGATATGGTAGAGGGCCTAGGCAAACTTGTCAAATTTTCAAAAATTTGATGGAGTCAAATGGTGTTGGTGGTATTTTTGTGGGAAGGGGGATGTCAAGAGCTTCAAAACGAACTAAAGAACGTCAAAATCGGAGTTCGGATGAATTAGTTATGGCCGAAATGATGAAATGGGGAGGCTGAAATCTACAAGGGTCGGATATCCGGGGGTTTGGCCGGATTTCCGGTGGCCGAAAGTCCAGAACCGTGCGCGAAGTGTGCTCCAGGGGTCGGATGTACGGGCAGGCCGGATGTCCGCTGGTCGGACCGGATGTCCGGGCTCCAAATCCAAGGATGAACTCGAGGAACTCGATTTTGGGGGCGGATATTGATGATTTCGGGGGCAAAATTGGGGAGATTTCATGGATGGAAAGTGGAGAAACTTGGGGAGATGCTAGATCCACTCGAAACCAAGCAAATCCATGGATCAAAATCAACAAAACATCATCAAACCAACAAATCACAAAACAAAAATTGGGGGCTATTTTTGGTGGGGATTTTCGAATTTAGGATTAAATCAACAAAATCAAGCTAGAAAAAGAGGGGTAGGGGCTCCAAAAACATGATCAACGTGGCTCTGATACCAAGATGATGTAGGGCGAAACCCTAGGGGCCGATCTTTCATATTTGGAGAGGATCCTACGGGGAACATGAAGAATGCGCGGAAGAACACGAGGGGAAAACTAGATAAAACACTCAACCAACTAGAATATGATCACACATGTGCTAGATCCAAGAAACACAAAGAGATACACGAGATCCAAAGTCAATAAAGGACGATACAAGTGGCGGTAGCTCATCTCTGAGAGGAGGTCTTGAATCCAGGAGGGATCTTCCCGTAAAGGGGTCTTGAATCCATGGTGGATCTTCTCCGAAGAGGCCGCGGTCTCTCACGAGGAGGAGATCCGTATGGATGAGCAAAGCTCTATCTCAAATGAGCTAATCCTTTGCTAACCCTAACTAGGAGGAGGTCGGGGAGTATATATAGTGCTATCCCATGAAGGGGTAAGTGAGAGGGGGATACATGGGCCCTTCGCCCGTTCTCTGTGCACAGGAAGGTGCCGAATGTCCGGGCTGGGGGCCGGATGTCCGGGGCTTCGCGACGGCCGGATGTCCGGGCTGGCCTGGGTCTTCCAGATGCATTCGGTGATGGAGGGGCCAGATTTCCGGGAGAAGGGGCCGGATGTCCGGTGCCTCGCGAGGGGCAGGATGTCCAGGCCTGGGGGCCGGATGTCCGAGATGGCCTGGGTCTTCCAGATGCATTCGGTGATGGAGGGGCCGGATTTCCGGGAGAAGGGGCCAGATGTCCGGTGCCTCGCGAGGGGCTGGATGTCCGGTGCCTCGCGAGGGGCTCGATGTCCGGGCCTGGGGGCCGGATGTCCGGGCTGGCTTGGCCGATTCTGGAGCTCCCTGTATAGAAGGGGGCCGGATGTCCGGGCCTGGCCGGATGTCCGGGCTGTGGCCGGATGTCCGGGGCCTGTAGCAGCTGGCTCTTCTTCCTTCTCCTCTTCCATGCTTCCGCGCACGCTCGGCCTTGGTCCTTGGGTTCTCCATGGTCTCCTCGGGTGTACCTGAGTATGCACAAGGTCCGCGCTTGAAGTAGCAACCATGTCTCATGTGTGGAAAGTGAAGGTTTAGAGAGGATCGAGTTCACCTTGTGTCCAATGGTGTATGCTCGAGGTCTCGTCTTATGTCCTCTTGGGGCTCGGAGAGTAGTCGGAGTGTACATGGGGATGAACGTGGGATGCTCCACATCACCTAGCGAGCTGGTGCGCCCCATGTATGCCGAAATAGGGGGGGAAGGAAAGAGGGTAAGAGAGAAAGGAAGGGGAGCAATTCGGCCTCCCCCTTCCTTCTCTCCTCCCTCCTCATTCCTTCCCTCTCTGGATGAATATGGAAGGGGGAGGCCGAATTGGGAGGCGCCCAGGTAGGATTCCTCCTACTTGGGGCGCCCCCTTCGCTGCCTCTCCTCCCCTCCAACCTATATATATGAGGGGGGCACCACTAGAACACAAATCAACAGTTGTTAGCCATGTGCGGCACCCCCCCTCCACAGTTTACACCTCCGGTCATATTCACGTAGTGCTTAGGCGAAGACCTGCGCGGATCACTTCACCATCACCGTCACCACACCGTCGTGTTGATGAAACACTCCCTCGACACTTTGCTGGATCAAGAGTTCGAGGGACATCATCGAGCTGAAGTGTGCAGAACTCAAAGGTGTCGTACGTTCGGTGCTTGATCGGTCGGAACAAGAAGAAGTTCGACTACATCAACCGCATTGTCAAACGCTTCTACACTCGGTCTACGAGGGTACGTGGACACACTCTCTCCCTCTCCTTGCTATGCATATCCTAGATAGATCTTGCGTGAGCGTAGGAAGTTTTTTGAAATTGCATGCTACGTTCCCCAACACAGTCTGCAACACAGGTGGCGCCATGGAGAGCTCGCCCAGTGCGACCTCAACACGCTCCATTGAAGCTCTCGATCCACAACATCCAACCTTGCATGGAGTCAATTGAAGGAAATATGCCCTAGAGGCAATACTAAAGTTCTTATTTATATTTCCTCATATCATGATAAATGATTATTATTCATGCTAGAATTGTATTAATCGGAAACTTGATACATGTGTGGATTCATAGACACAAAACACAGTGTCCCTAGTAAGCCTCTACTAGACTAGCTCGTTAAATCAAATATATATGGTTATGTTTCCTAGCCATAGACATGTGTTGTCATTTGATGAATGGGATCATATCGTTAGGAGAATGATGTGATGGACAAGACCCATCCATTAGCTTAGCATAATGATCGTTAAGTTTTATTGCTATTGCTTTCTTCATGACACATACATATTCCTTTAACTATGAGATTATCCAACTCCCGAATACCGGAGGAATACCTTGTGTGCTATCAAACGTCAGAACGTAACTGGGTGATTATAAAGATGCTCTACAGGTATCTCCGAAGGTGTTTGTTGGGTTGGCATAGATCGAGATTAGGATTTGTCACTACGAGTATCGGAGAGGTATCTCTGGGCCCTCTCGGTAATGCACATCATAATAAGCTTTGCAAGCAATGTGACTAATGAGTTAGTTGCGGGATGAAGCATTACATAACGAGTAAATAGACTTGCCGGTAACGAGATTGAACTAGGTATGAAGATACCGATTATCGAATCTCGGGCAAGTAACATACCGATGATACGTCTCCAACGTATCTATAATGTTTTATTGTTCCATGCTATTATATTACCCGTTTTGGATGCTTATGGGCTTTACTTTACTCATTTATATCATTTTTGGGACTAACCTACTAACTGGAGGCCCAGCCCGTATTCCTGTTTTTTTTGCCTATTTCAGTGTTTCGAAGAAAAGGAATATCAAACGGAGTCCAAACGGAATGAAACCTTCGGGAGCATGATTTTTGGAACAAATGTGATCCAGAGGACTTGGAGTGCAAATCAAGCAGCAGTCGAGGCGGCCACGAGGGTGGAGGGCGCGCCCACCCCTACAGGGCGCGCCCCCCTATCTCGTGGGCCCCTCGGGTGGCCACCGACCTACTTCTTCCTCCTATATATACCCACGTACCCCGAAAACATCAAAGGAGCAGGCGAAAAACTATTTCCATCGCCGTAACCTTTTGTATCCGCGAGATCCCATCTTGGAGCCTTCGCCGGCGCTCCGCCGGAGGGGGAATCGACCATGGATGGCTTCTACATCAATACCATAGCCCCTCCGATGAGTTGTGAGTAGTTTACCACAGACCTTCGGGCCCATAGTTATTAGCTAGATGTCTTCTTCTCTGTTTTTGGATCTCAATATCATGTTCTCCTCGATCTTCTTGGAGATCTATTCGATGTAACTCTTTTTGCGGTGTGTTTGTCGAGATCCGATGAATTGTGGGTTTATGATCAAGTTTATTTATGAGAAATATTTGAATCTCCTCTGAATTCTTTTATGTGTGATTAAGTTATCTTTGCAAGTCTCTTCGAATTATCAGTTTGGTTTGGCCTACAAGATTGATCTTTCTTGCAATGGGAGAAGTGCTTAGCTTTGGGTTCAATCTTGCGGTGTCCTTTCCCAGTGACAGCAGGGGCAGCAAGGCATGTATCTATTGTTGCCATCGAGGATAAAAAGATGGTGTTTATATCATATTGCATGAGTTTATCCCTCTACATCATGTCATCTTTCTTAATGCGTTACTCCGTTCTTTATGAACTTAATACTCTAGATGCATGCTGGATAGCGGTCGATGTGTGGAGTAATAGTAGTAGATGCAGGCAGGAGTCGGTCTACTTGTCACAGACATGATGCCTATATACATGATCATGCCTAGATAATCTCATAATTATTCGCTTTTCTATCAATTGCTCGACAGTAATTTGTTCACCCACCGTAATACTTATGCTATCTTGAGAGAAGCCACTAGTGAAACCTATGACCCCCGGGTCTATCTTTTATCATATAAGCTTTCAATCTACTTTTATTTGCATCTTTACTTTTCCGATCTATATTATAAAAATACCAAAAATATATTTTTCTTATCTTATTATCTCTATCAGATCTCACTTTCACAAGTGGCCGTGAAGGGATTGACAACCCCTTTATTGCGTTGGTTGCGAGTTCTTTGTTTGTTTGTCTAGGTGCGTGGGACTTTTGAGGAGCCTCCTACTGGATTGATACCTTGGTTCTCAAAAACTGAGCGAAATACTTACACTACTATTGCTGCATCACCCTTTCCTCTTCAAGGAAAACCAACGCAAGCTCAAGACGTAGCAAGAAGGATTTCTGGCGCCGTTGCCGGGGAGGTCTTCGCTCAAGTCAAGACATACCAAGTACCCATCACAAAGTCATCTCCCTCGCATTCACATTATTTGCCATTTGCCTCTCGTTTTCCTCTCCCCCACTTCACCTTTGCCTTTTCTTCGCCCTTCTTCCGTTCGATCTTGTGTTTCCATGTGCCTTCCTTTTGCTTGCATCTTTGCTTGCTAGAAGTTTATGGATCCTCATCCACTTGCTAATCTTTTTAAGAGATCCAATTATGTTGAACCAATTGCTAGTGAGTTGTGTGCACTAAATTATCTTTATGAGGTTTTGCTTGAAATTCATGAATCTGAAAATTATGTTGAAAAAATTTATGAAGAGATTGACGACAGCTCCTTGAATAAAAAGTATGATTGCAATAATTTTACTATAAATTCTCTTGATGTCAGTGCTAATAATATGCAAAACCCTAAGCTTGGGGATGCTAGTCTTGCTATGTCTACTACTTGTTGCAATGATCATGATTGGGATGATTCTTCTTACGATCTTGAAAATTTATTTGAGCCCCTTCATGAATATGAGATTGATAATAATGTTAGCAATAATATTGAAAGTGGGTTTGGAAGAGTGTCAACTTTAGATCCCACATGTTTGGAGAATGTTCAATCTTATGAAGTTTTTGATAAAAGTAGGTTTGGAGAGGTCATGACTTTAGTTAATGATAATCCCACTATTTTGGAAGAGTGTCAACTTTGCATGCATGTGGATCGTGTTGAGAATATGTTATGTGATAATTATTTAGTTGAATTTGCCTATGATCCTTCATGTAATTATTATGAGAGAGGAAAATATGGTTGTAGAAATTTTTATCTTACTAAATTACCTCTCGTTATGTTGAGATTGCTATTGTTTCTTTCCGCTTCCATGCATATGCTAGTTTTTGCTTGCTATGATAATTTTTTCCCTATAAGATGCCTATGCATAGGAAGTATGTTAGACTTAGATGTGTTTGTGACGTGTTTCATGATGCTCTCTTTGTGCTTCAGTTCTTGTCTTTCATGTGAGCATCATTAAAATTATCAATGCCTAGCTAGGGGCGTTAAATGATGGCGCTAGTTGGGAGGCAACCCAATTTTATTTGTGTTTTTTTTGTTTTTGTTCCTGTTTAGTAATAAATTTTGCATCTACCTTCTGTTTAGATGTGTGTTTATGTTTTAATTAGTGTTTGTGCCAAGTAGAACCTATAGGATAACCTATGGTGATAGTTAATTTGATTATGCTGAAAAACAGAAACTTTGCGCGCACGAAATTAGTTTTTTTAATTCACAGAAACGTGATTTTGCGTTGATTCTTTTTGCTGTATATCAATAGACAAATTTTCCAGGACTTCCTATTTTGGTAGGAGTTTTAGAGTTCCAGAAGTATTCGTGGGGTATAGATTGCTACAGACTGTTCTGTTTTTGACAGATTCTGTTTTTTGTGTGTTGTTTGCTTATTTTGATGCATCTATGCCTAGTGTTAAGTGGTATGAACCATATAGAACTTGGAATACAATAGGTTTAACACCAATATAATTAAAGAGTGAGTTCATTACAGTACCTTATGTGGTAGTTTTGCTTTCTTTCACTAACGGAGCTTATGAGATTTCCTGTTGAGTTTTGTGTTGTGAAGTTTTCAAGTTTTGGGTAAAGATTTGATGGACTATGAAATAAGGAGTGGAAAAATCCTAAGCTTGGGGATGCCCAAGGCACCCCAAGATATTCAAGAATAGCCAAAAGCCTAAGCTTGGGGATGCCCCCGGAAGGCGTCCCCTAATTCGTCTTCGTTCATTGGTAACTTTACTTGGAGCTATATTTTTATTCGCCACATGATATGTGTTTTGCTTGGAGCTCTTGTATGATATTAGTCTTTGATTTTTAGTTTTCCACAATCATCCTTGCTGTACACACCTTTTGGGAGAATCCCACTTGATTAGAATTTACTAGAATACTCTATGTGCTTCACTTATATCTTTTGAGCTAGATAGTATTTGCTCTAGTGCTTCACTTATATTTTTTAGAGCACGACGGTGGCTTAATTTTGTAGAAATTGTTAGTCTCTCATGCTTCACTTATATTATTTTGAGAGTTTCTTAGAACAGCATGGTATTTGCTATGGTTATGAATTTGGTCCTAGAATGATGAGCATCCAAGTTAGGTATAATAAAAAGTATCATAGAAAGTGCATTAAACACTAGGATCAATTTGATGCTTGATAATTGTTTTGAGATATAAAGGTGGTAATATTAGAGTGGATAATTATGAAATTGAGAAATACTTATGTTGAAGTTGGCAAGTCCTGTAGCATGCACGTATGGTAAAAGTTGTGTGACAAATTTGTTGCATGAGGTGCTCTTTTGATTGCCTTCCTTATGAGTGGAGGTCGGGATCGCGTGATGGTTAACTCCTACCAACCCTTCCCCTAGGAGCAAGCGTAGTAGTACTTTGCTTCGAGGGCAAGTAAACTTTTGCAATAAGTATATGAGTTCTTTATGACTAATGTGAGTCCATGGATATACGCACACTCACCCTTCCACTTTGCTAGCATCTATTATACCGCACAACTTTCGCTGGTATCATGCACCCATTATTTACCTTCCTCAAAATAGCCACCATACCTACCTATTATGGCATTTCCATAGCCATTCCGAGATATATTGCCATGCAACTTTTCACCGTTCTGTTATTATGACACGCTCCATCATTGTCATATTTCTCTTTGCATGATCATGTAGTTGACATCGTATTTGTGGCAAGGCCACCCTCATAATTTTCATACATGTCACTCTTGATTCATTGCATATCCTGGTACACCGCCGGAGGCATTCATATAGAGTCATATTTTGTTCTAAGTGTTGAGTTGTAATTCTCGAGTTGTAAATCAATAAAAGTGTGATGATCTTCATTATTAGAGCATTGTCCCAAGTGAGGAAAGGATGATGAAGACTATGATTCCCCCACAAGTCGGGATGAGACTTCGGACTAAGAAAAAAAAGAGAAAAGAAAAAAAGAGAGGCCAAAGAGCCCACCAAATAAAAAAAAGAAAGGCCAAAAAAAGAGAAAGGCCAAATAAAAAAATAAAAAAATGAGAGAAAAAGAGAGAAGGGACAATGCTACTATCTCTTTTCCACACTTGTGCTTCAAAATAGCACCATGATCTTCATGATAGAGAGTCTCTTATGTTGTCACTTTCATATACTAAGTGAGAATTTTTAATTATAGAACTTGGCTTGTATATTCCAATGATGGGCTTCCTCAAAATGCCCTAGGTCTTCGTGAGCAAGCAAGTTGGATGCACACCCACTTAGTTTCTTTTGTTGAGCTTTCATATATTTATAGCTCTAGTGCATCCGTCGCATGGCAATCCCTACTCACTCACATTGATATCTATTGATGGGCATCTTCATAGCCCATTGATATGCCTAGTTGATGTGAGACTATCTTCTCCCTTTTTGTCCACACAACCACCACCATATACCACCATAGTGCTATGTCCATGGCTTGCGCTCATGTATTGCGTAAGAGTTGAAAAAGCTAAAGCGCGTTAAAAAGTATGAACCAATTGCTTGGCTGAAACTGGGGTTGTGCATGATGGGAGTATTTTGTGTAATGAAAATGAAGCATGGCCTAACTATATGATTTTGTAGGGATAAGCTTTCTTTGGCTATGCTATTTTGATAGGACATGATTATTTGTTAGTATGCTTCGAAGTATTATTATTTTTATGTTTTATAAGATTTTATATTGAATCATTTGGATCTGAACAATCATGCCACAATAAATAAAATTACATTGAGAATTATGCTAGGTAGCATTCCACATCAAAAGTTCTGTTTTTATCATTTACCTACTCAAGGACGAGTAGGAATTAAGCTTGGGGATGCTTGACATGTCTCCAACGTATCTATAATTTTTTATTGTTCCATGCTATTATATTACCCGTTTTGGATGCTTATGGGCTTTACATTACACATTTATATCATTTTTGGGACTAACCTACTAACCGGAGGCCCAGCCCGTATTGCTATTTTTTTGCCTATTTCAGTGTTTCGAAGAAAAGGAATATCAAATGGAGTCCAAACGGAATGAAACCTTCGGGAGCGTGATTTTTGGAACAAACGTGATCCAGAGGACCTGGAGTTCAAGTCAAGAAGCAGTCGAGGCGGCCACGAGGGTGGAGGGCGCACCCACCCCTACAGGGCACGCCCCCCTATCTCGTGGGCCCCTCGGGCGACCACCGACCTACTTCTTCCTCCTATATATACCCATGTACCCCGAAAACATCAAAGAAGCAGACCAAAAACTATTTTCACCGCCGTAACCTTCTGTATCCGTGAGATCCCATCTTGCCGGCGCTCCACTGGAGGGGGAATCGACCATGGAGGGCTTCTACATCAACACCATAGCCCCTCCGATGAGTTGTCAGTAGTTTACCACAGACCTTCGGGCCCATAGTTATTAGCTAGATGGCTTCTTCTCTGTTTTTGGATCTCAATATCATGTTCTCCTCGATCTTCTTGGAGATCTATTCGATGTAACTCTTTTTGCGGTGTGTTTGTCGAGATCCGATGAATTGTGGGTTTATGATCAAGTTTATCTATGAGAAATATTTGAATCTCCTCTGAATTCTTTTATGTGTGATTAAGTTATCTTTGCAAGTCTCTTCGAATTATCAGTTTGGTTTGGCCTACAAGATTGATCTTTCTTGCAATGGGAGAAGTGCTTAGCTTTGGGTTCAATCTTGCGGTGTCCTTTCCCAGTGACAGCAGGGGCAGCAAGGCATGTATCTATTGTTGCCATCGAGGATAAAAAGATGGTGTTTATATCATATTGCATGAGTTTATCCCTCTACATCATGTCATCTTTCTTAATGCGTTACTCCGTTCTTTATGAACTTAATACTCTAGATGCATGCTGGATAGCGGTCGATGTGTGGAGTAATAGTAGTAGATGCAGGCAGGAGTCGGTCTACTTGTCACAGACGTGATGCCTATATACATGATCATGCCTAGATAATCTCATAATTATTCGCTTTTCTATCAATTGCTCGACAGTAATTTGTTCACCCACCGTAATACTTATGCTATCTTGAGAGAAGCCACTAGTGAAACCTATGACCCCCGGGTCTATCTTTTATCATATAAGCTTTCAATCTACTTTTATTTGCATCTTTACTTTTCCGATCTATATTATAAAAATACCAAAAATATATTTATCTTATCATACTATCTCTATCAGATCTCACATTCGCAAGTGGCCGTGAAGGGATTGACAACCCCTTTATTGCGTTGGTTGCGAGTTCTTTGTTTGTTTGTGTAGGTGTGTGGGACTTTTGAGGAGCCTCCTACTGGATTGATACCTTGGTTCTCAAAAACTGAGGGAAATACTTACGCTACTATTGCTGCATCACCCTTTCCTCTTCAAGGAAAACCAACGCAAGCTCAAGACGTAGCAACCGATGACAAAGGGAATAACGTATGTTGTCATTGCGGTACATCCGATAAAGATCTTCGTAGAATATGTAGGAAACTATATGAGCACCCAGGTTCCACTGTTGGTTATTGACCGGAGAGGTGTCTCGGTCATGTCTACATAGTTCTCGAACCCGTAGGGTCCGCACGCTTAACGTTCGATGATGATTTGTATTTTATGAGTTATGTGATTTGGTGACCGATGTTTTTTGGAGTCTCGGATGAGATCACGGACATGACGAGGACTCTCGAAATAGTCGAGAGGTAAAGATTCATATATAGGACGATAGTATTGGACACCGGAAGTGTTCCAAGGGTACCGGGTACAAATCGGGTCACCGGAAGGGGTTCCGGGCAACCCCCGACAAGCTATATGGGCTTAATGGGCCTAGGGAGGGATAGACAAGCCCACAGAGGGCTGGTGCGCCCCTCCATCAGGCCGGCCAGCCCTAGGGAAGGCAAGGGAGGAGGGCTAGCCCCTCTTTCCTTCCCCTTCTCAAGGGATAAAGGAAAGGGGGGGGGTGCCTCTTCCTTCCTTTTCCTAGTGCCAAAACAAGGAAGGGGGGCCGAATTGGGGTGGGAGCCCAAGTAGGACTCGACCTACTTGGGCGCCCCCTGGCTGCCTCTTCCCACCTCCAACCTATATATATGTG